>NC_043709.1:87554371-87805041 GCF_006229205.1 Suricata suricatta
AAGAAGAAAGAAAGAAAGAAAAAAAACCCACAACAACGCGTCCTGCCCCCAGGGCTTTGCCCGAAGGCTTCCCAGCCTGGAGCGCGAGTCAAAGGGAGCGTAATCCCTGCGCCCTAGATTGCTCTCTCTTTAAAACGACAAGAACACTGGCTGAGCTTTGTTTTATTAGAGCTATTGGATATCAGAGATTTTTAGAATATATATATATATATATCTGTCTTTGAAATAGAAACCTTTTTTATAAAGCACACGGAAGGCTTTTCTGTTTGTGTTTTGTGTGCCAGTTATCAAAGGTTTGACTAGTTACTGTGGGCCCGTGAAATATGAGTAGATTCTGACTTGACAAAACAAGTTTGCTTCTTTAGGCCCTTTAAATCATAAAATGTTTTATGAAATGAAGCCTTGAATTTTTCCCTATTAAAAAATAGATTCGCTTATTATCAGTGTGGATTTCTACTTTCCCCTATTCTCCCTTAGATTACAATCATAGCCAACTTTATAGAGTCTTTGTGACGGTGTACGTTTTTAAATCCCCACAAAACTCTCTGGATACTATGATAATTCCCATTTTACAGACACGAAAAATTAAGTTTAGAGAAACACAATAACTTTCCCAAGGTCACAGTAGTAAATGACAAAGGCTGGATTGAAAGTGGCCTTAGTATTTAAAGAGTTTTATCTTCATAACCACATTGTTGTACTTATTTTAAGTCTTGTTTCCTCTGTAGCCCACCCTCTTTTTGTTCCTTGAACAAATGAAGGGCAGATTTCACTGCAACTGAGATCCCCCTACCCCCACCTGGGGGTACTTGCTTCTCATTGTCTCTGGTCCTCTGCCATGCTTGAAATTGCTTATGCATCTTTGCAGCAAGATGACTCATTCCAACAGAATACACAGTTCAATAATAATAGTACGACTTGATATTCCTCTAACACATTTTCTGACCCGTTTTGGGTGTCTCTGAAGCATTATCTCATTTACCTTTCCGGTAGCTCAAAGAAGCAAACCATCTCTTTCTACATTTAAGGAAACTAAGGCACAGAAAGGGTAAATGACCTTGGCCAAAGCCATATCCAGCTAGTCAGATGGGGCCTGGATGAGAATGCAGTTTCATTGGACATTTTCTCTTATACTCTGATTCCCCAAGGCCAGTCTGTCTTTGGAGAAAAGAAGTCTACAATTACTGCTATAATTTTCCTGTCCATCTGCATGCACAGGGAAAAAAATAACATCACTTTAATGTTTTCTCTTTTTGGTTCCTTTGCATTCTCCTCTTTCATTTTGCTACTTATTACTTCTTGACATCTTATCTCCTGCCCAGTCTCTGGAAAAAGTGCCTTTTTTTTTAAAAAAATCAATGAATAACTAGCAGGAAATGTTCCACATTACCATCAGTGGGCACTGGTTATTACATAACAAGAAAATCAAGACCTATTAAATTTATATTGTGCTATCTTACAAATTAAAAAATCTAAAGTGAATCTTTCTAATACCATTATAACTTTAGAAATCAACTGTTAGTCCAGCTATATTTGACTTATTGACTGTGTTAGGTCTTTAAGTTGGCCATCTGCTGTATGAGGATTCCTTTTAGCTGTGAATCTTTAATTTTACAAGTTTCATTAGTGCAAGGCATATTTCAAAAGGTGATAGAGATTCACTTAATAAAAATGTGTATCTTACGAAAGCACATTCACATTACTTAAATAGTAACCTAAAATCTTAAGCATAATTCTATATGTCCCTAAATTTAAGAAAGCAGTAAAATAAAAAAAACTAAAAGATATCTATCTATAGAGATAGATAGATAGATAGATAGATAGATAGATAGATACAAAATGAGGCATGCTTCTGATTTGGGGAAATGATAGCCCTCATACCATCCAGGAGCCAATAAAAAGAGCTTCATACATTAGAATGTTGGGTTGTCTGGATAATTTTCACCCTTAATGAGTAAAATAGTATTTTTCTAAAACTTTTCCTAGAATGCCTTTTGTCTAAACTTTATTGCCTCCTGGTCTGCTTTGCATTTTGCTTGTATGTACATCTGTGTCTCCTTCACTGCGGGAACCTGGGAGTCATGCCTTCCCCATCACTGAATCCTTCCCACCCTTGACTTGTTACTCAAATGGTTATTGAATTTCATTTTCTTCCCAGTGCCTTTACCTCTCAACAGAGTTTTTCCCCAACGACATAACCCCTTTTTATTACCCTGTACCTCTTCAGTAACTGACTCAGACCTAAACTCATATCTAACCTCTGCCTTTTATTGCATTTTTTTTCATACTTCCAACCTATGAGACTATGCAATTTCTCATGTCATGATCTAACTTGTTGAGGAGTATTATCCTATGACCATTGCAGCCTTTCCGGGGGGGGGGGGGGAAACAAAAAGACATTTCAAAAGTACTGAGCACTAAAAATAAACATCACTCCATTCATACATAGAGGACAATCCTTGTCCTAAAGGGCTTTCAGTTCAAATATAACAGAGAAATACACATAATGACAAGTAAAACTCAAATGAAAGTTTCTTAAAATATATGAAACAAAGAAGAACAAGGAAACCTTGGAAAATGGCAAATCAACACACACACCCCTTTTAATAAATGGGAATGAAAATGGATGAACTCTGGAGAGTACAGAGATTCTTGAGAGAAAAATATTCTTTTCCTTATTAAAATCTACCAACAGAGTTTTGTAACTTTGACTAGATCATCTCTCCAAATATATCTGTGTTACTTTAGATGATTTGTTACATTATTAGTACACAAAATTAAGAATATTGAAAACAGTTCTTTTAATTAGTCATCTGTAGAGTGTTCTAGATCATGAAGTTATAAGGGCAAAATAGAGGACCCAATGAGTTTGGTGGAAATCTAGGCAAAAGGATGGCAATTGAGGATCTAGGACAGGGAAGAAAAATACTTGGAAGTTGATTTAATGGAGATTTTTTTTTTTCTGTTAAGGAATAAATTGATAGGAGAGGTATGGATAAAAATGATTTCACTCATTCATTTAACAACCATATATAGGCTCCCTGTTATATATGGTGTGCCAGCCAGTCTGCAGGGTCAGAGGGAGTAACAGACTTGTCCTGCTTTGGGCAGCTTAGAAGGGGAGATGGAGATGTGAATATTTAAGTGCATTGTAGAAGCAGCACCTCTATCCTTGTCATAGAAAGGAATGTCTGTAACAGTTGTTTTCCAAAGAGTGTCCCATGAACGGCTCAAGGCCTATCTCAACAATAGTTTTCTAATGTTGACATTCTGGAGAACTCTTCCATTATGAACAGGGATAATTGAAAGAAATATGTAGCAAGCAGCATTAGTTACCCTGCAGCTGGCCAATCCCTCTACCACATCAGGGGTTCTAGACTAAGTTGGCATCTGCCTGGAGGCTTGAAAAAAGACCTGAAAAGGAGTTCAAAACTGTCTTCAAGGAGCTTACATCTGAACCTCTGGTCTTGTTCAAATTAAACACCACTTCCTTTACCCTAGTCAGCAAAGCTTCAACCATCTACTTCTCTCTCTGCTATAAAAGAGAAAGACCAAAATTCAAATGGTGGAGAATTAGGAAAGGAAGTATGTTCAAATGCAGGGGGCAGGATAGAGTGAGTCAGCAGTCTGGTTGAATTTTATGCCTGGCTCTGCCATTAATTAGCTGTATGACTTTGAACCAATCATTTAACCTCCACCCCTCTTAGACCCTGAATCCTCATCTGAAAGTAAGAGCATTGGTCTATTTAGGATATTACATCTGATTCTTTTACCCTCTAAAGTCTTCTGCTTTGATGGGGTGAGGACTCCATTAGCGGAAGTTGGGGATGTTTTGTCAGAGTGCAAAGACATGGGTAGGATACCTGCTTCTAGAACTGCTTAGGATTTTCTGCTGCTCTGATGGTTGTTAATAGAGAAGGTTGGCAGAGCAATTAACAAAGTTCTTTCACATGTAGTATCGTATTTAACTTGTGCAAATGGCTCTGTAACATCGACATTATTAACCTGTTAGGAACAGGAAAATGGGATCTGTGAAGAGACTATAGAATACAGCCATTAAGTGGCAGACTTAGGGTTTGACCAGGTCTTTAGGATATTAGATTTCAAATTCTGTGCAAAAGGCATTCTCTTTCCCAAGCTTTGTTCCTTGCGTCCTCTTGTTCCTCCCCGCCAGTCACTCTCCTACCTACTGCAATTAGTGTCCGCCCTCACCACCTCACAGCACCTGCTCTTCTGCGTCACCATTGTCCCCCTGCCGGCTGCCAAGTCTAGCGGATGCTTTCAGTTCCAAGCTTTCTTGACTTCCGTGCTATAGTCACATGTCACCACTTCTGTTCCTTGGAACTTTCTACTTTTGGGTTTCATGACACCACTTCCTTGAAGTTCTCCTGCTCTTGCTGTAGACCATCTGCAGCATGGTCACCAGGAAAGCTTATTTAATTATTGATTCCTAAGCCTCTCTCCAGACTCATTCGACCAGAACCTCTGAGGGCTAGACCAAGGAATCTGCATCTAACAAGCACTTTGGTGATTTCTTATGTACAGTAACTTCTGAGAACAATTCCCAGTGTGATAAAACTCCCAAATCTGTATTTCCAGTCTAGATAGGGTTCTAGACCATATACCAAATTTCTTTGTAGACATGTTCCTTCTGGAATATTCTTTCTGGATGTCCCTCAAGTATGTCAAACAGCATTCCAAAATAAGTCCCTTTTGCTCCAGATATGCACCACCCCAGTGTCGTCCCCTCCTACATGGTACCAGCATCCAACCAAATAGCCACATCAGAAACTTCCAAATCCTCCTCCCACAGTTGGTTAATAAATTCTCTTAATTGTCCATTAAATATATCACAAAGTTATTTCTCTTTCTCATTTCCTGAATCCTAATATAAGCATTCACCACTGCTACCAGAATGATGTTTTTAAAAATGCAAATCTGATTATGTTCCTTTCTTGCATAAAATCCTCTCATGGCTCAGAAAACTTACAGGATGAAATGCAAAGCCTATTGCCTGGCTTTGGAGGTTCTTCTTGATCCGAGCCCTGCCCACCTGCGTGTTAGCCATATGGAGTGGCCTACTGTTCTCTGAACAAACAGGCTCTTTCAAGTCTCTGTACATGCTACTCCCTCTCTCTAGAATGCCCTCTTCTCTGTTTACCTAACAAACTCCTACTACTGTTTAAATTCTTAGCCCAAAAATCATTTCCATTAAGAAACCAGCCCTTATTCCTTCAGGGCAAATCTACTTTCTCCTTCCACCATTCATGTTCCCATATCTTCTCTACTGAATTATTATTACAATCTGCATGTCTTTCTCCCCCCTAAACTCCATTAATGAAAACATTTTATTTATTTATCTTTATCACCTCACTTTCAATAAATGTTATTTACATTAATGAATAATAGTACTGACATTTACTTAGTGCCCTATATTTCACTCCATATTTGATATTTATTTCTGTTTGTATTACAGCAACTTGCTAGTGAGTCATGTTTCCATCCTTCCTTAGATTTAACATTCCCTTTAGCTTTTTATAGACTATCACATATAGAAGAGGAAAAAAATGGCATGGACCCAAGAGCAGGATAGCAGTGTATGAAAATAGCTGCTTTCTATAGAGCTGTCTACCTGACTTAAAGAATACTAGGATCTGTAGTTATATTGAGTGAGATATTGAAGCACAGGTAGGATTCAGCATTATATTTAATTCGTTAAAGGGATCTATGGAGCCATCTTTTGAATGTGTTTTTCCTAGAAAAATATTGATAAAAATAATGTGCAGTATTTACAAAAATCACATACTATAGCTGCATGAATTGGGGAAAAAATTCATAAGCTATAACATATAAGGTATAAACATACCATAATCACAAATATGTGTATAGCTGTAAGTGATAAAGGTTATCAGATCTCTTGCCCTAAGCCCAAGGAATAAATGGAAAGATAAAGGGGAATCCTTTACTCCTTCATTGTTGGTGTTTTACATAGTGTGCCAGGAGTCTCTGAACAATTTTTCTTTAACGATTTAAGTTTCGATCTGCTTAAAAAATTTTCTCTCATCTGATAATTAATATATTTTTATAAAAATTATGTACACACAAGTGTATAAGTATATATTTTATTTTCAACCTATTTTTCTCAGTTTCCAATTTCTCAGTTTCCAATTGTTTATTTCAGTTCCATGTAGAATTATATACACAGTAATCTCAGATGGAGTATCTGCAGTTAACTGTAATATATCATATAGCTCAAGTTAAGGAAAATGTAATGTGAATGCAAATTTTTGTATCATCATAGGTACTGCTTTGTATATCGTTAGTATTCAACAAACGCTTAGTAATGAATGGATCATAAAATAACAGTACACAGTGCTAGGGGAAAAACTGGAGGCTTTTTAACAAAGCTCTTCTGTTTCAGATACATTTAATATCAAGCAGTTATAAAACCAGAAGTGTCTCATCAGTTGAATTTCTGATCTGAAGAACAGGTACGTTTGCCCTAGAAATATTTTTAAAAACAGATGAATAATTACAATGGGAATTTCATAGGTTTAAAATGAAGAAAGACTAAAAAATATAAATCATAAATGCTTAAATTTCTCTCTTTCTCCATGGTTGTGTATGGGTAACCGAGGGAAGAAGAGAGACTGGGCTGCAGCACATTATGATGAAATCCACTGGCGGCCTGTCCTGCTACAACGGTGTGAGGATCTGAACCTAGGAAACAACACTGTTTAAAGTTGTATGTGCTCCTCTTTCCAGATGTGTCATTCTGTGCCCAACGTGACCATTTCTTTTTTTTAAATGTTTTTATTATTTATTTTGACACACACACACACACACACACACACACACACAGAGCACAGCAGGGGAGGGGTGGAGAGAGAGGGAGACAGAATCCGAAGTAGTCTCCAGGCTCTGAGCTGTCACTGCAGAGCCCAACACGGGGCTCAAATCCACGAACCATGAGATCATAACCTAAACCCAAGTGGAACACTCAGCAGACTGAGCCACCCTGGTGCCCCTCTTTTTTTTTTAAGTTTATTTATTTATTTTGAGAGAGAGAGAGAGAGAGAGAGAGTGCGCACAAGCAGTGGAGGAACAGCAGAGAGAGGGGAGAGAGAGAATCCAAGCAGGCTCCACACCATCAGCACAGAACCCAAAGAGGGGTTTGAATCCATGAACTGTGAGATCATGACCTGAGCTGAAACCGTGTCAGATGCTTAACCAACCAAGCCACCCAGGCTCCCCAACTTGACCATTTCTATCCAAGAGAGAATTAGCTATTTGTTTTTTAGTAGGCCGTCTTTTTAAAGTTTTTTGTTGTTGTTAATCTTGATCAAAGGGTAATTTTCAGATTTTTATAATTGTCATAACATTCATCATCAGCAAAATGCAATTAATTGTGTTTGTCAGCAATATTAAACATGCTCAGAAAATCCGTTGCTATTCTAAATATTGATGAAAATAAAAGAATCGCTTGTGTTCACAAGCAAAAAAATGGATACATTACTAAATATTTTGATAGCTGGAGAAATTTTTCTTTCTATACTATTGTGTCCTCTATAGTAACTAATCTTTATTACACTTGATTGAGGATCCTTTATCTGAAGTTTATTTATTCATTCAGTTTAAGTAATAAATACTTTTCAAGAATCTAGTATATATCATACATTAGGCTAGGCATAGTGGAGACACAAAGAAATACAAATTCAGGTTTGGGCCTTCAAGGCATTGCAGTCAACCTAGGGTAGCTTTAAAGGAGTGAAGGAAAGTTAAACACACAAATAATACATCAATAACAAATGGTATGATACATACTGCATAAGATGGAAGATAAAAGCTTTTATAAAGGGCATCCATTCTGCAACCATGAGGAGAGGTGATCAGGGAGGCCTTCCTGGAGAAAGAGGTACCTGAGTTACTATTGTTAATTAATATTATCTCTACAAGGATTTCTTGAAATTGGTAAATTATACCTTAGGTTGATTCTGCCCTTCTTCCTTTCTCCTCCAGCTCTGTTAAGGTACTAGGTACAAGAGGTCCAGGGCCATGCATGGCAGAAATTATTTACCCCAAGATCTCTTCTCCTTTATTAGATCCCACCCCCACCCCACCTCACGGATTTTTTTTTACTGGATTCTTGGATGCTTGAAATAAAGATGCATTGGGGCACCTGGGTGGCTCAGTCGGTTAAGCGTCCCATTTGTGATTTTGGCAAAGGTCATAATCTCATGGTTCATGAGTTCAAGCCCGAATCAAGCAAGCTCTATGCTGACAGTGTGGAGCCTGCTTGAGATTCTCTCTCTCTCTCTCTCTCTCTCTCTCTCCCCATCACTCTCTGCCCCTCTCCTGCTAGCTATCTCAAAATAAATAAATAAATTTAAAGGTGTATTTCCCAGGCACTTTTTTACCTAGATGTGAGCCCTTTGGTTGGGTTTTGGTGAGTGGGATATAAACAGAGAAATGTTTGGCAGATTATGGGAAATGTCCTTAAAAGAGGATTGATAAATACTTGGTCCTGCTTCTCTCCCTCTTCCTCAGCCTCTTGCTTGGAATGTGGATGAAATGGCTGTAGCTCTTTGTTGGATGAAGAAGACAAAGGCCACCCTAGGGATGGCAAAACAGATAACTGGATGTAGCCTAGGTCCTTAAGGATTACAGGCAGTGGAGCCAACATAACTGCTCTGAACTTACAAGTGGAGGAGTAATCAAATTCTATCTTGACCAAGTTAATGCTATCTTGTGGCAAAGGGGATCTTCTGTTAGTCTGGATAAACCTAATTTTATCTAATGTATCATGTCTATCTTATTTAACACCACTTATACATGTTGGGCACTCAATAATTTTTTAAATGAATGAATTAATGTGTAACCTCCAAACACATCAAAATTTCATGCATAAAATTTGCCTCATGCCTCAGTAACTCCTGATGATTCTTTTGGATGAGCCAGCTTTTCTCATCACTTATCTTATTATTTACTGAGAATGAGGCAGGCCCTTACAGACCCTTTAACTCATTCTGATAATTAGACTATTAATTTTTTCAAAATTAAAAAGATTTTAAAAACCTTTTTTAAAGTTTATTTATTTATTTTGAGAGGGAGAGAACATGACTTGGGGAGGAGCCGAGAGAGAGGGAGAGAGAGGGAGAGGGAGAGAATCCAAAACGGGCTCCACACTGTCATCATAGAGCCTGATGCAGGGCTCAAACCCATAAACCCCAAGATCATGACCTGAGCTGAAGTCGATGCTGAAACTCCTGAGCCACCCAGGCTCCCCTAATTTCTTTGATATTTTAATTTGAACTACAATAGTCAAAAGTTAGTTAACCTTCCAAATATCCATACTACTTTACTCTATAGACTACACATTGCCAGTATGTTATATCATTGCAAACTAAAAGTAAAATTGACAGAAAACTTGATCCAATAGGTACCTTTGCCAGCCGTGCCCTGATGGACATGTGTTGTGTTTATGTCCTGTCTACCCAGCTCTCAGGGAGAGGCTCAGGATACTAACCATCAGTTTTATCAAAATTCTCCCAAAAACGCAGTCTGCAAAAAAGGTCTACTTATTATAGGCAAGAAAAAGTTGTCAAGAAGATTTATATCACATAGGTTGTTCTACATATAATGAAGTCTGAAGAGTAATCATTTTAGAAAACATTAAAAAAACTTACAAATTGTTCCAGTCCATTACCTGGTAGTGCATTTTTATTAAACATTTTGAGATGCAGCAAAGAGCACTGTCTTAGAGATCTAAGCTTTGTACAGCTTTGATGCGGGTCATTGTCACTTTCCATCTCTCTGTAAAATGGCGGAACGTTTACCCACTACATTTCATTATGTGTGTTGAAACAGATAGCATCTTGAAATAGCTTGAACTGCTCAGATGTAAATGTTTTAAAATAAAGATGGCATTTTCCTAGAGTAGAGAAGAAAGAAAGGTAATTTAAATTAGTAGTAATTTGCATGCTGTTCCTATCTCTGGGCAGCTTGCTGTAATTTTTCCTGTATAGTCCGTCACTTATTTTCAAAATGATTATTCAAAAATAAAACTAGAGCAGCAGTTGTTTCCTTCTGGAATAGTTGCATAGAAGAATTGTCCTCTATGAAATTATACTTAATTTGGCAATGGAGATCAGGTGCTTCTAAAAACAGTTGAAAGGAGGAAAGGAAGGAAAGGAGGAAGGAAGACAGGAAGAAAGAGAAAGGAAACCACACTATCCAAGATTCTGATTATCTATGTGTTAATGCTTAGAAGCTCAAATTGACTTTTCAAAGTTTTTCTCTTTTTTTTTCTGCTCAATACCCTCACTATAGAAAATTGTATTGGATAATTTTTTTCTTTTGGACCAGAAGGATTTGTCATCAGAAGTAACTTTCTTGGGGTACCTGGCTGGCTCAGTTGGCAGAGCATGTGACTCTTGATCCCCAGGTCATGAGTTTGAGGCCCATGTTGGGAGTAGAGATTACATGAAGAAGGAGAAGGAGAAGGAGAAGAAGAAGAAACATTGTCTTTTCCTATCCCTTCATACTTAAAGGTTAATGCTTGCAGTGCTGCAGGAGTACGTATTATCCAGTGCAATGCAGAATCAGAAAGGAGAGTACAAAGGTCGTCACTGGTGGAGATGGGTTAGAGAAAATGGCTGAATGATTCACAGAACGAAGGATATTCCTCAAGCAATAAGAATGGATCTCAAAATTGTTCCAAGATATTTATGTACCTCATAGTAGTCTCCTGTATTGTATTTAGGAAAAATTCCTCAAATCAGAATTGTTATGACTTGAGTGAGCCTCATTTTCTTGATCTTGTTTTACAGATGAGGAAGGAGAGGCAGGACCAGCTACATAATTTCTGGAGCCCAAAGGAAAATGAAAATGTTGGGCTTCTTTTAAAAAAAATCATTAGGCATTTCAGGATGGTGTCAATAAACCAATCATAACATACCTCTGAAGGCAGAAGCCTGTGTAACTTCACAGGTTGCATGTCCGGGAAGCAGTTGTGAAAAGAGGTCACCAAGGGTAAATTATTTGCTGAAGGTGATGAAACTGGTTAGGAACAGAACTAACCTCCTGATTCCTTGTTTAGTTTTTCTTTTTTTCTTCTGCATTTTATTATTTTTCTATATTCACTTCATGTTTAGCTCAGAATAGTATTTTTTATTTATCATTCTTCAATAAGTATTTCTTGAACACAGACTGTGTGACAGGCACTATATTAGTCATTGAAGAAATAATTATAAGACAGTTCCTTGCCTTAAGTACTACTTTAACCTGCACGTGGAAAAAGGACATCAGAGAGAAAAATTCATTTCTACAGAGGTTGTGGAGAAGGTGGATCTCTCATATACTATCCATGAGAGTTAAATAGGTATTAATTTTTTGGAGGGCAACTTGGCCATATAAGAAAAACGTCTTAAAATGCATACCCTTTGGCCCAGAAAGAACACTTACTGGAGGTGGGCCTGGGTGGCTCAGTTGAATAAGAATCAACTTTGGCTCAGGTCATGATATTGCGGTTTGTGAGTTCAAGCCTTGTGTCAGGCTCTTTGCTGACAACTCAGACCCTCCAGCCTGCTTCAGATTCTGTGTGTGTGTCTCTCTCTCTGCCCCTCCCCTACTCATGCTCTGTCTATCTCAAAAATAAACATTAAAAAATTTTTTTAAGAAGAACACTTATTGGAATTTTTTTCTAAAGCAAAAATAAGAAATATGGGCAAAATTATATGCACAGAGTTGTTCATCATATGATTTTTTTTTTCCCCATGAGTGCTCAACAATTTGGGTTTTGTTGGGCACCTTTTGGTATACCCATGCTGTTAACACATGACCATTAAAAATGTGGTTTTAGAAGACTACTAACATAAAATGTTTGTATTATATATCAGTGAAAAATCAAGGTTTGAACTAGCATGTATAGCATGATACCTTTTTCTTTCCTTTTTTCTTTTTTTCTTTTGTTAGAAAATATAACTAGGAAAGCAGGGAAGAACCCATATCCAAATGATAGCAGTAATTTACCTTTTATAATTTGTTTTTCTCTGTACTAAGTTGTATTTTTCAATATTTTGGTTTTTTATTGAGATATAATTGACACAACATTATGTTAGTTTCAGGTCAATATTTCCTTACTGAGAATATATTATTTTTATAATGAGACAGAATTTTAAGTTCTGCCTGTATTAAACTACAAAAATCAATATTTTCTTTTTTAATTTTATTATTATGTTTTTTGATGCTTGTTTCTGAGGGGGGGGGAATGAGTGGGGGAGGACCAAAGAGAGAGGGAGACACAGAATTCAAAGCAGGCTCCAGGTTCTGAGCCGTCAGCACTGAGCCTGACAATGGGGCTCAAACTCCTGAACCATGAGATCATGACCTGAGCTGAAGTCAGACACTTAACTGACTGAGCCACCCAGGCGCCCCTATGTTTTCTTTTCTTTTTTTTTCTTAAATATTTATTTATTTATTTTGAGAGAGAGCAGAGGTAGGGAAGGGACAGAGAGAGAGGGTGAGAGAGAATCCCAAGCACGCTCTGCACTGCCAGCACAAAGCCCAATGCAGGGCTTGAACTCATGAACTGTGAGACTTTGACCTAAGCTGAGATCAAGAGTCAGATGCTTAACTGACTGAGCCACCTGGCACCCTGAAAATCTATGTTTTCTTAAGTATCTTGAAAAGAAGGGCCTCACTTCTAGATTTTACCATTGGAAACAATTAATGATTTAATGTCACATGTAAAAGTTCACAATAGTCTAACCTAAAGGTCTATCATTAACTTGGGTGAATTGAAATATTCCCTGTGTAGTTGAAAGAATTCTTACAGGTCATATGATCTAGTCTTCCAACTAAAGTAGAAATTGACCTTGTTATCCCTGAAAAGTGATCTAAACATACTGAGTTTAGAGGTAGGATATTTTTATTCATGAAATACAGGATCTTACCTATATTACAACAAAGAGAAGCCAGTTTGGAATCAAAGCACCAATATTCTATAACTATCCTTGAACATTTAGGTAGAATTATAGCACGGTAAAGGAAGGAATTGGTATGTTACTGAATAGATGTTCTCTAAAAAATCCATCCAAATTGAATACTTGCTTTTGGTCACTATACCTTTTATTTAGCATGCATTTAGTGTCACCATTCATCAGAGACTTTCCTTTTAAATACATGGCTAAGAAAATGAAGAATACTTCACCCAGAGCACTCTCATAAGGCTGATCTACCAGATCTAACCACAAAATACCTAGGATAAGGACTTCACTCAGAATCTCACTTGGCAATTTCTTTTTATATTTGTAATATTATGGGTAAAAATTTGTTTTTGTAATCATTACATTGCATAAAGTAAAAAGGCAACTTAAGAAAAAGTTACATGAACTAAAGAAAACCCAGAAACACATACAAATAGTCTATAGTCTGTGCCATTTTTAAATCCCAATTTTGTAAGAAAGAAAATATGTATAGAAAAATGTGTACAGAATCATGAGAAAATATGAATAGTAATTATCTATGCGGAAAAGCTTATGATGAAATTTCAGAATAACAAAACAATTTCTAAAAGGACACTTCCTTTAGAGCAATGCTGAATGTAGCACACCACTAAGAAAGTAATTGGACACATCATAAGAGTGTGCTGCTTGAAAGAGGCTATTACATCGAATTTGGCCATTCCCTTCCTCTAAAATCCCATTTTGTTTTGTTTCATTCTTGTTTATTTTCTGCCTGTAAATACCACTTAAATGCTCTACACTAGTGGATCTTAACATTTTTTTTTAACTTCAAAAAATGTCACTGATAATTGTTATGCTTTCGGTGTCCACATTGACTGGGATACACACACACAGACACACACACAGACACACACACACACACACACACACACTTTGATTCTAAGTCGCTGTACTTGCTCTGCACCTCCAATTTCCAAGATAAATGGTTTTAGGAATTACTGTTCTATATCTTTTAGCATTTGATACATAAACTTGGTTTAGTACACTGTATAATGACAAAGATGGTAGTAAAATTACTTTTCTTTAAAAATGACAGCTGCCAAAACAACCACAAAAGCCTAATGTTTTATAGCTTGGAACATACTTTCTTTTCTAGAAATACTCCAAAGGTATTTGTTCACCCCTGGTCTTCTGTGAATTCTTTAAAGCCCACAACAGTTCCTACCGCATTCCCTTAACCACCAGCTTGACCAACTTCGTTACAATGCAGTCAGATTGAATTTGTGAGTTAAGAATTGTTTCTATGTTAGTTTCCTCTCTCTTTCATTTTCCCTGCACCTGCCAAAACACAAAACAAGCGACAACTACACGTCCCTTCTTAGCATCACAGTGTCTTTCTTCTCCTCTCCCCACTCCTCAGCCGCCAGAGCTCAGGATCCTTTCTGGTCTCTGTGTAGTTGCACCTTTTCTCCCATCCAGCTCCTTCCTGGCACCCCTTCAGCACCAGCATAATCGTAAGAGCTACTGGGGATTTTGCCACATCCCTCTTTCTAAAATATGGATCTAGAGAATAGAGAAGAAAAGAAATTTGCTTTAAAGGTGAGTGTTTATTTCAAGAGATTGCCAATCATAGCAAACTCATTAAAATTAATGTGACTTTTCAATGTAAAAGAATTAACTCAAGGGGAAACTTTTCAAGGACAAATAATGTTCATAGAGTGGGGCAAAGATGGCCAGTGGAAAAAGGTCCTTTTGAGAGTGAAATCTAGCCAATGGTACGAAAACCCTCCAAAACCTTGTGTTTATTTCAGATCTCATTATTATTATTATTATTTTTAATTTTTATTTTATTTTATGTTTTTTTAATTTATTTTGAGAGAGAGAGCGTAAGCAAGGGAGGGTCAGAGAGAGAGGGAGATACAGAATCTGAAGCAGGCTCCAGGTTCTGAGCTGTCAGCACTGAGCCTGACATGGGGCTCGAACCCATGAACTGTGAGATCATGACCTGAGCTGAAGCCGGATGCTTAACCGACTGAGCCACCCAGGCGCCCCCAGATCTCATTATTAATAGATTTGTAGAATTGAGTGACACTGGTAAGATTTTTTAAACAAACAAGTAGCCTATGTGACGTTAACTAATGCAGTAAGTAAAGACTATAACAAAAATCCAATAGTAAGATATAATATTCAAAGAAATGATTCATTTTGCCTTTGGCTCAGGTCATGATCTCATGGTTTGTCAGTTAGAGCCCTGCATCGAGCTCTCTGCTGTCAGCATAGAGCCTGCTTATGCCCCCCTCTCTCTCCCTCTTTCTTTCCGCTCCTCCGCTGCTCACACTTTCTTTCTCTCTCTCTCAAAAATAAATAAACAGTAAAGAAATATTCATAAACATAAAAAATAAAAAACACTGGTTCCTCAAAAAGTTAAACCTAGAATTACCAAATGATCCAGCAATTCCACTTCTAGGTAGATAACCGAAAGAACTGAAAGCAGGGCTTCAGACAGATCCTGTATACCAGAGTTCTTGGCAGCATTATTCACAATCTCTGAAAGGTGGAAATAACCCAAATCCATCCAACAGATGAATGGATTTTTTAAAAAATGTTCCATATACATACAATGGGATATTGTTCAGCCTAAGAAGAATAAAATTCTGATTCTTGCTACAGTACAGGTGAACCTTGACAACGATGCCAAGGAAAAAAGCTAGATACAAGAGAACAAATATTTTATGATACCGTTGATATAAGGTACTTAGAACAGGCAAATTCAGAGAGACAGGAAGTATATTCGAGGTTACTAGGGGCTGGGAGAAGAAGGGAATGAAGAGTTATTGTTTAATAAGTACAGAGTTTCTGTTTGGGATGATGAAGAAATTTTGGAAACGTATTGCGAGGAAGCCTGCGCTACCCGGGAAACGAACTTGATGCCACTGAGTTGCACATTTAGAAAATGGTCAAAATGCCAAATTTTAAGGTATTTATATTCTACCACAATAAAAATGTATTAAAAAGTAAGAATTAAAACACTGACCGTATTTCCCACCACAGAAAGTTCTGAAAGACGCCATATCCTCATACCAGAAATGAATCCAGGTTTTGAATGTACATTATATTTAATCTTTCGAGGCACATCATTCAATTTAAGCTTTAGGTATTTTTCAAACTTTGAGATTATTTTGTTCTTCCAAGTTTTCAGCAATCAGGGCCAGACTCCAGACTACTGAACGCACTTCAAGAGAAAGATGTTCCATGTTTTAACTAAACAAAGCTAAACAGAGTTCTTAATCAGTTAATGTTCAATAAAAAACAAACAAAAAGAACCCCACTTTATAGTTTGCAGAGAGGGCAGAGGAGAGGGGATTATTGCACATACAGTTGTATAAGTTGTGCGCAAGAGTGTCCAGGTAAGGAAACGGGGGGAGAGGCTGGACTCTATACCCCCTCTGCTCACTGAGCTCTGCACCCTGGGTGGATCCACTCCCACCCACAGAGTACGGTTGGCATGAAGATACTATATATTGTTCTTTCTATTCAGTTTCTAGCAGTAGTTTTGTGAGACAGATCAACTATAGATTAAAATTTAAACCATAGAAGCTCGATTGTAAAGACTGTTTGTGATTGTTTTTTTGGTCCTTGTCTCATAATTCCAGGTCTCAGATGCTAAGTGTTATCAGAGCTGCCTTCTTATCATAAGTGGTCCTGCCTACCCTCCAAATTACTCCTTTTCCAAAGGTAATTCTTCCTCTTCCCTAGCCCTAAGAATATGTCCACATTTTAAAGTGCATCTAGGAACTGATTGCTTCTTTCATAGTTCACATTAAAGTATGAGAGACAGATAATCTGCCCTAAAACTCTAAAAAGAGATCACTTACTAATAGAAAGCACATGCAATAAGGAGAGTTTCAGGTGGGAGTGGGTAGATGTTCTTGGCTCGAGGGAACAATTTGATAATGTATGAGTAAAATTAAAATGTCTCTATCCACCTGTGTTCAGTTTAGTTTCAAGACTCTTACATTATTTACTCTTACCTGGCCTCTCCATGCAATGGAACCTAGAAATGCACTACCAAATGCTTACTTCAGATTATTTCTTGTTTTTCCTTTAGGCCCATGGTCAACTTGGTTTCTTTGTTCTTTTGGGAGTTGGGCTGTTGCTCAGTTGACAACTGTCCCATGACCCAGATCCACCCCAGAAAAAAATAATCTCCAGCCCAAGGCCCAGTTCCAGCTTGGATAGACTGAACCTGACCAAAATGTTGTTTTTGAACATTCAGCATGATGATCTGTCCCTGATCCATTTGCTAATATCGTTTAATATAAACTCCACATTATGTAGAGTTGTTACTCACAGCAAGCTGAGAAATGTCCTGTTGCCTTTCCTCTCTTAAGGTCTTTCTTCAAAAATGCAAATAATCCAGGTGTGAATAGCATGTTTGACTAATTTGCACTGAGGTGTAGGTGATTTTTTTATGGCCTTTTCCCCTCAGGAAGCACTTAGGCACTGAGGTTAGAGGATGGAGAAGGGAAGATATGGAGAGAGAAAGGGAAGAGGGAGAATAAGCTTAATTGAAACTGATAATACCTAAAGACTTCATAATTCAGCCATTTCATAGTTTTTACTTTGGGGACAACATTTAAAATTTTTTAAGTTAATTTATTTATTTTTGAGAGAGACAGAGACAGTGCAAGTGGAGGAGGGACAGAGAGAGAGAGAGAGAGAGAGAGAGAGAGAGGGAGTGAGAGAATCCCAAGCAGGCTCTATGCTGTCAGTGCACATCCAATGTGCACTTGAACCCACAAAACCATGAGATCATGACCTGAGCCAAAAGCAAGAGTTGGTCACTCAAACGACTGAGCCACCCAGGCGCCCTGGGGATTGCATTTTAGAGTAATATCTGGAAGAAATGAATAAATGAGTTTACTCTTTAACTGATATGCATAAGGAAACCAAGAAGACCTATTCTGAATCCCAGGTTTCCAAATATAGAATTTTTTATAAGTATTGATATTTCATTGTATTTATTACAGAGAGACAAACTTTTCCACACTTGATAATAAGAGACAAGTTTTCCTACTCTTGTAAATAAGAAATAAGTTTTCCATTCACATTCTCATGGACTCTGAATTCTTTAAAGTTTGTGAAATAATAAAACTTTCCCTCAAATGTGACAATATTACATATGCCTTGGGACATGTTTTATATACGAGACAGATTTCCTCTAAACAATCTGAAGAAAAGAAGGACCTCTTAAAAGATGCAAAGGTATGTCCTAGAGCCCAAGGACGGGGAACACAGCCAGTCCTCCCATGGGACTGGAACTGAGGACGGTAACATTCTCAGTGACCAAGGCAACTCTTGGTATATTTTTCCTTTCCTTCAATCTC
Organism: Suricata suricatta; assembly: GCF_006229205.1. Classification (NCBI taxonomy): domain Eukaryota; kingdom Metazoa; phylum Chordata; class Mammalia; order Carnivora; family Herpestidae; genus Suricata; species Suricata suricatta. The sequence goes on from NC_043709.1 coordinate 87,572,724, forward strand.
ACCCCCTCCCCCACTGCACATTCACCTCAGTCATTAATTTTCCTTATCTTTGTGTTTCTACTCTCTTTTTACAGAGCAGCTTTCTTCACTTATACATGGCTCATCATATAGGGTTACCAGATTTAGCAAATAAAATTATAGGATGCCTATCCTTTACTTGGCAACCCTAACATCATGCCCGGCCAGTCCATTGCCCTTGTTTCCTGGGTCTATCTGACCCATCACCAGAGCTAATTTACAGAAGTTTCTCTGTCCTCAGCCAAAATTGAGTAGGGAGATTCTCACTTCAGCTTGGGCCCATGGCCAGCCCACATGGGTAAGGCAACCAGAGGGTCCATCTCTATAGGTGTGATGCACAGAAGAAAAAAAGGTAAGTGTTGATGAGTCAACCCAAAATGTTATCCACTAAATATAAATTTAGGCTATAAGTACATCTTGCTATATATGATAGAAGATGCTTTTGAAAATTTCTTAAATTCATAGACCAAATTCTATTGGTTTTTGGATCTCCTGGTGTCTGGCATCTGGTACTTCATACATATTAGTGAATTGAGTTAAAAACGAAAAAAATTTCATAAATTTTTCTATTTCTCTATTAACTTGAATATCTATAAACATAGATAAAGACAGAGCAACTTTCCAGAAGTGGTGTTTTAAGTTACTAATGTATTGCTTTAAATTGGTAGTATGTGTAATGGGGGATCAAATGAAAAATGATGTTGACCTGATGTAGAAAAGAATTGGGGCACCTGTGTAGCTCAGTTGGTTAGGCATCTGACTTTGGCTCAGGTCATGATCTCTTGGTCCATGAGTTCAAGCCCCATGTCAGGCTCTGTGCTGACACCTGGAACCTACTTCAGATTCTGTGTCTCCCTCTCTCTGCCCCCCGCCCCGTTCATGTGTGTGTGTGTGTGTGTGTGTGTGTGTGTGTGTGTCTGTGTCTGTGTCTCTTTCTCAAAAGTAAATAAACATTGAAAAGTTTTTTTAAATGTAGAAAAGAGGCACTGAAAAGCTTCAGAGCACTTAAAAATTACCAAATCTTTTAAAAGTACAAAAACTACCCCAAGAAGGTTATTGTATTAGCCAACCACTAAGGGAACAATAAAAAACAACCCACTTTTAATGAACCTGCTCATTTATTTTCTTGCTTTTCTCTGGCCACAAATAATAGTCTTTACATGGTGATTTACTCTAATTTTTCAGGTTGCTTTATGCAAATGGTAGCTAGTGACTTTTAATCTATTACCTATCACTTATATAATGCTAATCACATATGGAATAAGTCATCCATATCATCAACATCTACAGAACTGATGGATAAAAGTCATGGTACCATCAGCCTACCTGGGGTCATAATGTTATAGGAAGCAGAACGAGGAGGGGAGAAGACTGCACCGGCATCACATGACCTGGGCTTCATAACACCTGGCCTCAGTTTAACTCTTGGTTCTCCTTCTTGTTTACTGTGATGCCTTGGGCGAGTTTCATAACCTCTGTAAGTCTCAGTTTTTTTAAAGCAGGGATAAATATGCCTGCCCTGGCCACCCATCAGGGTTGTTAATCAAATGAGATGATGGATGTGAAAGTGTTTGTAAACTATAAAATGCTTTACAGACATAGGCTTCTTCTTATATGTTGCTGTCTAAAGAAAAGATTTTTATAAATCATGTTAAAATCGACACAGAATTCCATTGTTATATTGATGATTACTGTGAACTAGAGGTACAAGCTCTAACAAGTAGAATTTTTCAAAGAAAAATAGTCTTCTTGAGAGGAATAAAACTTTACATACCATTTTTAAGGACAAAGCTATTCTTATTGCTTATTATTTTTTTAAGCTTATTTATTTTGAGAGAGAGAGAGAAAGAGTGTGTGTGCATTGTGAGCAGGGAAGGGCAGAGAGAGAGGGGGAGAGAGAATCTGAGCTAGGATATGAACTGTTGGCACAGAACCCCACATGGGGCTCAGTCCCATGAGCTTTGAGATCATGACTTGAGTCGAAATCAAGAGTCGGATGCTTAATTGATTGAGCCACCGAGGCACCTTTATTACTGTTTTTAATGTATAATTTAAGATGAACAGAAGACATACGAGGCTTGGGGGCAACATGAGCCATAACCAAACATATTTGAGTAAAAAGCCTTCATGGTCGCCACATTGTTAAAGGTAGGAACCTTTGAGGCCTCCCTGTTGGATTCCTGTGCTGTCCCACTGTCTCATCCCTTGTCCTTATCCTGCTGGAATCCCCAGAGGGAAGGAAGAACAGAGCTATTATTGCGGTCCTTGCCCTACATGGACTTTAGCCTCAGTAACTATTCTCTTCTCATTTCCTTTTCCTCTTCTTAGGCCCCACCATTTGGTAAAAATGAGAAATAGCCTCTCTGACAAAATAGTGGGAGCCTGGTGGGAGAGCAAAGTTCTCTCTGCTGTAGAAATCTTCTTTCTTCTAGAAATCAGTTTGGAACTTACTGATATTGTCGATGGTGATTTTCAGCCCCTAACTGGGACCCGGTATACATAGGTGCCCAAAAAATGACTAAATGAATGGATAAATTGATTGACTGTAGCTTGGTTGAATTAGTATATTCTCAAGAAGAGAAATAAATATCTTCTTGTTAATTAATCCATTTAATTATATAAAAATGGTATCACAAACTTTAACCTTGAAATTGCCTGTTAATGCAATTCTCTAATATAAACTAGTTGTGGAACCATATACTATTATCTCCACCACTCGTGACTTGCTTTATTTGGGAATGCTTGTAAATATCAATTTTAAATATTGATAAAGCAATGTCCATATATCCTCTTTTGCACTGATGATTTTATTAGTTTCTATTATTTAGAATTTTTAAGTCAGTTGAATTCATGTCTAACTAAACTGAATTGGATTTCAAGTCTATGCTGTTAACTTGAAAATGCTTAACATTCACAAAGGAAAAACAAGCAGGCTATTTCCAGGCAAGTTTTATGTTTACAAGTTGTAGAAAGATTGCTTATTTTAACCAGTGAGATTGATCTAGGGTGATGAACTTTTAAGAAAAGATGGACTATGGCCAGTTTGACCTAGAGACAGAAAGTGAGTTCTGAAAACAAAACATAGGCAAGATAGAGTTGCACTGAGGAGCAGTTTTTAATATGGGATTTAAGCCTTGGTTATTATTCTATTTCTTTTGTTAGTTTCATAGATCTGCAGTTGAAGCATTTCAGCTAGTTAGTATATCAGATTTGCTCATATACTTACTGCAGAGTCTGTCATTGCTTATCATTTCATGATGTTTTGTTGCATGCTTTTGTTCACCATCACCATCTACGCTTCTAGATTCTGCCACTTGTTTATAATGTTCGTATTCTGCTCTTGTGGCTGAAAACATTATCTTCACTGCTGCTTTCCTTCATGACTTGTCTCTTGCTTAGGTCCCAAGTTTCTGCCTAACTGGTTGGAGGAATACTTCTGGGCTTGCCACTGTAATTTGTTTAATCAGGTCCAGGTCATGGGAACAGAGCAATGATTCTGAGAATGATTTGCCCTCAGCTGAGGTCTGGCCACCCCAGAGAATAGACTCAACATTATGGGAGCCACAGCATCCTGTCTCAAAGCAGGAGGCATGGAGCCCTGAGAAATCATTTTGGGAAAAAAATCTGGAAATTAACCCGAAAATAGGAGACTCTAGTGGATAGGCTGGAATAAAATATCTGCCATGCTTGCATGGCAATTGCAGTGGTCATTGGCTCAATTGTCTTGCTTTAAGTAAAACGAATATAATATATATATAATATACATATGTGGGTTTTTTTTTGCTTCTTCATAAGTGATTACATTTACCTATCAGTTAAGCTTTTCCTGTTGGATGCCAACAAAACATTTTCTGTAAAATTTTACTAAAGTGAGTTTTGGATTATCTTATTAAGTCATTTATCAAAACAATATATCTAGCAGAGAAATAGATACAATCTTTAAAAGAAAGAGCAACCAATCTTAGATTATAGTAAAGGAAACATTTTGACATTCTCCAAAGAAGACTCTGGTATTAAAAATACAGACAAAACATTAGAATAATGGTACAGTAACATAATAGCTCTATCTTCATGTTTCCCACATACACAATAGACTTAGTGATTGCATAAATGTCTTTTGCCCTCCCATACTTCAATATGCCACGGAGGTTATGTAAAATTACATTTAAGAAGCTCTTCTGTTCCATTTGAAACAGAAAAAAAAATATCCCATTGAGAGTAATTAAGGATGCTCTTTTTTTTATCCACTGTTTTCTTAAAGAATGACTTGCTCACCCCAAAAGGATTTGGGGGACAATAAAGCTTAATTACTTAAAATTACTGTGAGCATACCAAAAAAAACCAAAAACAAACAAACAAAAAAAACAAAACCCCAACTGTTGATGTATGGTTCTTTGGATGTTCCAATTTTATTTTATTTATTTTTTTTAATGTTTTACTTATTTTTGAGAGAAGGAGAGAGACAGTGCAAGCGGGGGAGGGTCAGAGAGAGAGGGAGGTACAGAATCCAAAGCAGGCTACAGGCTCTGAGCTAGCTCTCAGCACAGAGCCTGACGTGGGGCTCGAATCCACGAACTGTGAGATCATGACCTGAGCTTAAATCAGATGCTCAACCGACTGAGGCACCCAGGCGCCCCAAGGATGTCACAATTTTAATTATGCTTGCTTATATTCAGCTCAAAATACTATTATGATAAACCTTGCCATATGCATGGGATTCTTAATGACTGACTTTATGATTGTTGCAAACCCAGCTAGAACATAATATTTGGAAAACCTGGTCTTTATTGGGAAATATTAGTGAAGGGTAGGGGGTTGGTGTTGTAAGAAATGAGGTTCGCATAACATTCTCATGCAAGCTCAGTGACCAAAGGAAAAAAAATTCTTTTGTGTTCGTACTGTGTTTGTGCAACATTAAAAAAGATTACTGCTCTAAAAATTGTGCAATAGAAAGTAGTCATAGTTAGAGCTTTGTAAGGTTACAATACATGGGACACAGATGTCATTTAATCATGTACCGATTTACCTGTTTAGACATGTCTTTGTTGTCCCTGGGTGTTCATCAGAAGATCAGGTATAATTGCAATTAGAATTTTAAGAACTTGGAAATATACATAGAAAGCATTTGTATAACTACTTCTTTTTGATAAAAATAGAACAATAGGTTTGTTTTGGAGTTAGAGACATGAGTGTAAAACAAATGGCATTACTGGATATAAGACTTCGAGTGTGTTCATTTTTAGCTGAAGAAAAGAAACCAACTTGGTCGATAAAACTCTATTTTTCCCCCCACTACTGCTAAAATTTTAAATATATCAGGTGACCAAGTTTTATCACAAATGTAAGTATGTGAACTGTCGGTTGGCATAGGGGTTGCCATAAACTGTTTGGCATAATTTGAAACATGATAAACTTGTTGACATAGTATCCAAAGTTTTTTGCTCTCATTTTATAGATAAAAACCACCTCTCCTCCTTCAACTTTTACTGAAACAGTTTTCTAATATTGGTGTACTTACAGTACACAGAGAAAGCAAATAAGATACTTGGATATTATTTCTGTATTGCAGAAATAAACAGGACTCAAAATAAGGGCAGAGAAACTTCTAGGAGCTTCTGTCTGACTAAACCTACCACACCCATCACAAGAGGACAAAGTTCAATCCGTGAATAAGTACAAGCTGCCCTTAACGCGGTGGCTCACAGGTTTGTTTTTTTTCGAAGTGGTTCTTTTGCAACACCATCTCACATTCTCCATGCCCTTCTTCTCTGTAATAAGTAGTGCTTTTCTGAGGTTTACTTCTTAAGTGGTTCATTAACTAGTCCCTTACTAGCTGAATACCTCCCAAAGCTACCAACAGTTTGCTCCAAAAATACAACAATTATGTTGGCTCTCAGGAATTGTCCAATTAGCTTCATAATGGTAAGATGGTGCTTAAACGTAAGCACTGGGAGAAATACAAGTCTGAAAGCTGCATACAAAAGGAAACAAATCATACAGAAATAGTTATGCTAAAGAAAAAAAAAGAGTTATTGATACAGTGGAAGTGATCTAGGACCGTAGATAGTAATAGTTGTAAATTGCTGATAGGTGGAAGAGGAAATAAAGTGTTCTAAACGAACAAGCATTCTTACCTGTAGCTTCTTCACAAATGGGAGAAAGTGAATTTGTTTTAGGGTATTATCCTTCTTTGTTTCTGAAGGATTCTATTTCACGAGTTAGACATTTGCAAATTAAGTAATATTTCTTTTAGTTGAGTGTTTGTAAATGAAGTGTCCAACATTATTAGTGGGGAAGTCTTCCAAAACAAAGATCCCTAAGTCTACAGAATTCTTTGGAAGGCTATGTAGCTGTCAGGAGATACTTTGGTGATCTGACCTGGTTCTGCTTCCTCGAGCTGAGTCTGCGATAGGGGTTGGGGACACAGTAGCTGGGAAAGAAAGGAGATGAAAAGGGGAACTTTTGGCTAGTGGACATTAAGTGGATTCTGTAAACACCCAAGCAGACTGAGGCCCAAGAAACGGTTCACTAGGTAATTCCCTGTGAAAAGGCATAAACCTCAGGTTCTAGGATGAACATTTCACATCAGTGTTCATAGTTTCCTTTTCTTTATTATAAATCTTTTTAGCTTCTTTGAGCCTTAGGAAAGTATCCTAAAACGTGTTAGCTGTGTTTGCTGAATTCAAGGTGGCAGGGAGTGGAAAATTCATTTCTATGCTTTGGCGGAATCTGTGTCTATACGGTGGGAAGTTAAGGAGCTTGGAGATTTCCAGCCAGAGATGATCAGTGGAGAACTCTGAAGTGGCAGCCCAGAAGGTGTTGACACGAAACTCCCAGGATGGATTTGTGAAAGGGGAGAGTACTCACTGCACCTCTTCACAAAGTCTGTGGGAGGAACCAGACTCCCTGCATTCCCTTGGATGGAGGTTCGGATCCTTCTTATTTAGATATTAAAGAGGAGAATGACATTGAAAGCCTAGAGACATATATATGTTATATAATTCATGTCACAAGAATATAAGAACTGAAATGCAATGTCACACTGACGTGCTAGCATCTGGCAGTAAAATAATAAGATCATATCACCTGATTCCAGAGCAATTTGGAAAGTAAAGATAGAAAGCTTTAAATATCAAAGTCTAGTATCTCTCTATGAAATATGATACCTTTACTAAGTTAGAAAACATGACTTTGCCCTTGAGAAGTTTACTATTATATAGACTAATCTGCATTACAAATACAGGGGCACATATGAGAGATCACAGGAAGTATGTGCAGAAATCCATACCTTTCTTCCCAGAGAGGACATACTTTCCTGGACAACAATGACCACAAGTCTTAGAATGTGGTGACTACTTTTAAACCAGATGTGGGATCAGGCAACAGAGAGACCAGTGACAGTTCTACGGAAGATGTGTCTAGTGATCCGTGGGATGCCCCTGTGCTCTCTGCTCTGGCCAGAATGCAGCAGAGAGGACGGAGCAGGGCCCCGAGCAGGGCTGCATGCTGCAGAAGTCCAGAGAAGGAACTCTAGAACCACACTGGTTGCCTTCTAACTTAGGCAATTTCCTTTACCAGTCCAAATGCTTTTCCTCAAGAAGTCACCTTACTTTCAATTACAATAATCAATTTAGATGAATCACTAAAGGGGTGCTGTTTTAAGACTTGATTTAAGTCTTTCTTTCCTTTTGGTTCTTAGATGAGGTCTTCCGTGGTGATTCTGCAGTCAAATGCTCTATCCCTGAGCTATACCCTCTAACATGATGGTGATGATTCTGGATGGCAATTGGTTTCTGCCTGCTCTGGATTCATTTGGGAAGTAAAAATTAGTTTTGGCTAAAAGCAGTGGAATTGTATCAAGGTGGATTCCTTCCCCTACAATTGAAGTGAGTTCTGTGACATTCTAGATTTAGGCTACATATGGGCGCAGGGAGCGTCTCCAGGATGATTAGCTGCAAGTATGTTGGTTACAGGCTACCAGTGCCATTAGAAGAGTTTTTGTAGTCACCGTGGTTTTTCTGCCACAGCCTCCCACCTGGTGACTTGGCAGTCTCACAGAGTGAAGGAAACGGTGATTGAGGAAAGGCCAACAGACATTTCTCTGCGGACTGGTAGAATACAGAAACTGTGTTGTCTTGTGAATTGGGAAGCTCTATAGATAATGGTGTAACAATACCCTTAATTGCAGTATTCTGTAAAAACCAACTGAATGCCTTGAGACCCTAAACTACTTTTTTATAAAAAATGATATTTTCTTTAAAATCATAGCATTTACATTTAATTCCTTCTTTTGAAAAGAAAACATGCTATGGTGGTAACATCAGTTTGTACTACATTTACTTGGCCTAACAATAGTTTTTCTGTCTGTACAGTACTTCTCTGAGCAGACATTCAGAAATAACCTAAAGCCCAGGAAAGGAAAGCTAGGAGAAGAGGGATGATAATACAATCAATAACAAACAGACAAACAAACAATCCCAAACAGGAAGGAGCTGCTGCGGGACACATAAATAGTACGCCACAAACACCTTTCTAGAAGTAAAGTCCCCATACACATAGAGGATCTCAGGTTAGAATTTTGGGTACTGTACAAATACTCAATCTGCCATTGCTTCAATTTTCTTGAAGATAACACTAACTATCCTTAGTTTTATAGATGGATAATTAAAAAAAAAACTATTGCAAGAGAGCAAGCCAGAACTCCTGACTTGTGATTCCTGCTGTAGTCAATAAGACACGCATCTTAAAAGGGTCCAACTGTCTGAAACCTTCCCTCTACAATCTTAATCATTACACCTCTTAATGTCTGGAAGGCCTGTGGGCTGAATCTCTTTCTCCTTAAAGGGAAGTTTTCTTGGCCTGCAAGGAAAACTGTGTCTATGTAGCAAATTGTAGGAGTCTGCATCCTGTGGTTGAACCCACTCTTGCTAAAACCTACCTGTCTGGCACATTTGTTTATAAGCCTCACATTGGTGAGTCCTGTACTTCTTTGCAAGGCTTATTGGTCCTTGCACTTTTGTGCTGTGGTGCCAGTGGTCCAAGAGGTGTTTGCTAGAAGCTACACCTAAGTAGAGCATCCTGTCAACCCCCTACAACCCCAAACCCTTATTGAAACAGCAGTCATTCTGGGCAAAGCTGCCGTAAATTGCAGTCACTGTTCTGCATGACCAAACCACAAAACTTCATGTTCAAGCTGTAGTAGGCAAAACCATCTGCCCATCTCTTAAATCAGCTTGGTTAACATAAGCCTCTCAAACCACTGAGGTCAAAATGTCCTACCATATACTAAAGTCTAAAGCCCTAAACCACCTGTCTGGACCCCATGTAAAGTTAGTTACTCCTGTGTATATGTATTTTCTCCCCTCTAATTTCACTTCTTTTACTTCTAAATGTTAGCATTGAATAAATAATAAAAGAATTCATCAAATTTGGGGGTCTTTGCGAAGGTCCACCAAAAAGAGTCTTCCTTCTGGACTTTGAACAAATCAAGAAATAAAGCAAAAGAATAAGACAGGTGAAATGTCCAAATATCACCATTACACCATAATGCCTTAATTCGAGAACCAAATGGACTTCCTCATACTAAATCCCACTATGAAAGTCACTGCAATGCTGGGCCCCACACGGAGTGTTTTAATTTACCACAATGAAGGGAGGTTCTCCTCAGCAGTTATCAGATTAGTCCTATCGTGTTGCACTGTTTCGTAATTCAAAGAAATCTTTTTTCGTCCTGCAATCTGGAATTCAGTTGGAATTCCACAGGATCCCTGTCTAGAATAAGAAATAAATCACTGGGATCTGTCCTTTACCTTTTTTATGAAGTTTAGGGTGTAACAACTGCCTTCTGCTAATTACAGAAGGTCTGTTTCATTTTTCCAGAAACACTGGTTAGGTCTGTTCTAAGTCAGCAGCCAATCAGCTTAGCTACCTCTAGTAAACACAAGCTCTTTTCTGCTCCAGACCTGCTTAGGCTTCTGGATGCGGTTGGGTGACAATTTAGCCTGGAAGAGCTCGTTTTTATTGTTGCTGTTTTTGTTGTAGTTGTTGTTGTTGTTATTGCTGGTGTGTGTGTCTATTTGTAGGTAGGACAGTAAGAAGGGAAGAAATTTATGGGGAATATACTTTAAAAAAATGAGAACAAGTTATTGTCATAGGCATGTGCCTCTGGCTAGCAAACCTGTGAGATAAATTTAAATGTATTGGCTGAAGGTTTACTGGGAAAACAAGGAACGAATAAAAGATTGGAGGAAAATAATACTCAGAAATAGAAGAAGAGATAAGAAAAAACAAATGTCTAACACTGAGTTCGTAATTTGCTAAGAAAATGTGACCTAATCTTTTCTAAATAGAGGGAAAAGAAGCTAAGAAAGAGCAGAGATTTAGAAGCATGGTATCATATTTAAGAAAAGAGTCTGCAAACAATAGGGCAATAAAAAAGCAGTGTTCATCTTACATGAAATGCTGAATTAGATTTTTTTTCACAGTGAAAGGCCTAAGGGATTTTGCACAACTGTGTAATTTAAAAAGACAGCTTTTTTTTTTACTTGCAAAAAAATTATGGTAGAGGTTTTAAAGCTCATTATTTATTTTGATTTTCAGTGAAGGGAGACTTTTCAATCCAGATGTAAGCCTTAATCTTAAGAGAAGTCACAGTAATTCACAATCAATAATTATACCTAATAATAGAAAAACATATGGTTAAGCTACATGCAATTAATTTATAATATGTTCTTCTAAAAAGCTATCCATAAGAGTTGATTTTAGAATTAAAATAAGACTATAAAAGAAAGGCAAGAAAGAAATAAATTTTCTAAGTTGAAACTCATCAAAAATTTCCATCTCCACTGATAATGTTTTTACAAAGAATTACTTTTAGAAAATTACCGGCAATTTAAATTAATGGTTAGTGTGGGAATTCATTCATTATACAATTTAACATTTTTGACTTTTCAAAAAACATGGTCACTATCATTTCCCACTATCTGTGGGAAATAAATGATATGCAATTGAAATTCCTTATAGATTGCCAAAACTAACATTTTTAGTCTTCTTCCCTGATATATTTTAAAAAATAAATAATTAGAAAAAACTCTCAACTATAATACCTATTTCTCTCACTGTAGGGCTGTAATAAAATTAAAAGAGATAATATAACATTGACCTAAGTGTTTTCCTAAGATTAATAATGTTTTAAACATTGTGGTAAAATCAATAAGGAAACTCTAGATTAGATAAAATTAAACAGGTCTTTCTCTTTACAATATTGCAGAGATTTTAATATGCTAAAATAGATATCCAAGAATATCCAGGAGGTAAACATATTTCCCAATTTTATTTGATTACAGAATATTTATTCTCAGACTGTCTCTCAAAGGTAGCACCATGCACAGTATGTAGTTGTTGTTATTTTTATTTAGGCATCTGTGAACAAGAAAAAAGGGAGCTGGATGACATGCAAGCTAGATAATCAGTGTCTAGTGTGGTAGTCCTTGGTGCCACTTATCAATATCCAGTCCTCCTCTCCTTGCTGGCATATCGAAAACTGAACATTCTAGGCAATGAATTTTGTGGAAGGTGCTGTGAGTCATTTCTAGCTGGAGTGTATATATATCAAAGCAAACTCCTTAGGGCTCTCTTTTTTTTGACCACAACTCTTGGCTCTTCTAGAGGGTAGCTACTTACAGCCTGGGTCCCCTAATCAGGAAAGCAGAAAGTAGAACAGAAGACAGAGGAGCACACTCTTTAGCTGGGTCTCAGTGGACACAAAGCAAAGGCAAGGAAAAAAAGTCTTGGTTGTTTTAAACTGCTGAGATTTGGGGCTGTTATCATAGCCTAACTTAATTTATACTGACAACTATGCTAATTGATCAAGAGTAAATTGTATTTTTAAAGCTAGAAAAAATCTTCACTGTTTAGTAGAAAGAAAACTAGGTCAGAGCTTAGCCAGTGGTTAGGCCAGAGCAGAGAAAGCAAGGATTCAGAAAAGGGCCAGATCCACCAACTTGCCACTGATCATCAAGAGAGGTGGTGGCTATAGAATAAGCCCCAGGAAAGTCATGAAACAGAGTCTTACTCAGGGAGACTTATGGGCTGCCAAGAAGGCTCCTCATGAGCTGGTGTTTTGGGACAGGCCCCAAAACAAGGGTTGTTGGTCATAAAGAAAAAAAGGAGAGCCTATTAATTAGACCAATGCTTAACCATTGTCCACGGTGATTAGATGATTAACCTACGATTATTAAGTATTGCCTGTCTAGGGATAGCTTTAATTTTGGAGCTTGGAGTAGGGCTGAATCTATAGCTAAAAAATAAATGGCTCATAATTAGTAGAAGAGTAGCAGAAAGAAGCCAAATGAGTTACTTAAGTGAAAGATTTTGTGAATGGGTCTAGGAAATGGGAGAAGTTTTTTTGAAACAGTATAAGAAAAAAAGCAAGTTTCTATTAATTTTCTACCTGTTAACTCTCTAAGATGGAAAATATGTGGTTATGACATAGTCCTGATTCTTTCTTAAATTTAGGGTATTTGGTAGAATAGCCTGGATCGAAATCCCTTCATGGACTTCTAATTGTACTTGTGCCACTTTTTGTGAACTTGGGCTAACCTGACAGAATGAGGTTGTCTATGGCCAGTATATTGGTTTGCTAGGGCTGCCATAAGACAGAAATACAAACTAGATGGCTTACACAACGGAACTGTATTGTCTTAGTTTTGGACTGTAGAAATTTGAAGTCAAGGTGTTACAAGATTGGTTCTTTCCAAGGTCCATAGGAGGAATCTGGCCCATGCCTCTCCCCTCCCTCCCAGTGGTTTGCTGGCCATTTTTGACATTCGTTGGTTTGTAGAAACATCACCCCACACTCTGCCTTCATCTTTACATGACATTTTCCTTGTGTGTGTGTGTCTGCTTCCAAATTTTCCTTTTATTAAAAAAAAATGTTTATTTATTTTGAGAGAGAGAGCACATGCATGAGCAGAGGGAGGGGCAGAGAGAGAAGGAGAGAAAGAATCTCAAGCAGGCTCCACACTGACAGTGCAGAGCCTGATGTGGGGCTTGATCTTATGAACCATGAAATCATGACCTGAGCCAAAATCAAGAGTTCGGATGCTTAACTGACTGAGCCACCCAGGTGCCCCTAAGTTTCCCAGCCATATTGAATTAGGAGCCCACCCTACTCCAGTATGACCTATGCTGAACTTAACTAGTAACGTCTGCAATGGCCCTATTTACAAATAAGGTCACGTGCTGTGGTTCTGAGGATTAGGACTTTAACGTGAATTGTGGGCAGACATAATTAAACTCGTAACAGCACCCATCAAAGGAGAAGATTGTTTTTCCGACCATCCCTACTCGTCCCCATTTTTTTCTCTTCTGCATGGCTTTTTACAGCAGCATTTACATGCCTTTTTATTCCCTAAACCATAAGCTTCCTCAGGTCCGAGACTACACTATTTAAATCTGTCCAGCTCCTGGCACAGGACTATCACAAAGTAGCATAGTCATATCTCCCCTGATAATTGTGTTGTCTGCTTCCTCTACTTTTGGTTTATCCATTCTGATTCAGCTTACATAAAACTGCCCCCTCAGTAAAGAATGAACTTCACCAAACTCACATTCATCCTTCCAATCAGATCAAACACTACCATCTCCAATGCCTTCTGTGACATTCCTGGGCAAAGTTAGGTAGATAATTCTTCTTTACTCCCATATTACATTGTACATATCTATGGTAAGCATTAGGCACTCAATAAATGCTTGAATGAGTGTTTGAATTAATTAAATGCATGGTTTGTAAAGCAAATCCCATAGTAATTTTTGAAAATTTTAGGGAATATTTTTCTATTTCTGTTTGCACTGCTGAATTAAATGGGTCATACTTTAGAATTAGTCTTCTTATACCTAGTCTTTTTAAAAAATGTGTTTTCAAAATTGAGATATAATTGACATATCCTGTATCACCTTTAACTCTGAAGAACTACCATAAATTTCAAAGAATGTAATTAACAAACAATTGCCACTCACAATACAATTTACAACTTTTTATCAAAGCAAATAACAGAACAAAACTGTAGGGTCTTCAAATCTTCTTTCATATAAAGATTAGTGTTCATAAAGCAGCTAAAAGAATACTATACCAGGGGCGCCTGGGTGGCTCAGTTGGTTAAGTGTCTGACTTTGACTCAGGTCATGATCTCACAGTTCGTGAGTTTGAGCCCTCATCGGGCTCTGTGCTGACAGCCCAGACCCTGGAGCCTGCTTCAGAATCTGTGTCTCCCTCTCTCTCTCTGCCCCTCCACCATGCTCTCTCTCTCTCTCTCTCTCTCTCTCTCTCTCTCTCTGTCGTTCTCAAAAATAAATTTAAAAAAGAATACTGTACCATTATTAGTATAACAACCCAAAATGCCTTTAGCACCACTTGACAAATCAGAAAACTTCATCTCTAAAAGAAGGCCTTAGAGTGTACACTCCTTAACAACCTAGGCCATGATGGCCAGGCATCAAGTCTCTGGGTAGGGCACGTGAAAAGTGGTAGATCAGGTAGACAGAGTGGATTAGGACAGTAAGTGGAGCAATCAAGGATGTGCTGAGGGCAATTTGAAAAGCTCCACGGCATCATCATTAGGGACGAGTAGGAAACTATTGTTGCTTAGCATATCTTGGGTTTGGAAGTATCTGCCCTATAAGAAAATGTTGACAGCCAAGTCCAGAAACAGCCAAATCTTCCACCCTCCATCTGCCATCCAGTCTCATATCATCATTCCTCATGCACCCTTCTCCAAAAAGTCCTCTCCCTTTGTGTCCCCATCTTCAATTCCCTTTCACTTTCCTGTGGTGCATTTCAATCTGGCTTCCATCACTACAATGCAAGTAAAGCTATTTTACTTCTTTTTTTCTTTTTGAAAAATATTTGCTCATATGTTTTTCTAGTTAGCTATTCTACAAATGCTGTTTTTCTTTTTTATTGTAAAAAACACATGAAAAAATCTCCACATAACATGAAATCTACCCTCTTACATTTAAAAAAATTTTTTTATGGTTTTTATTTATTTTCGAGAGACAGAGACAGTGCGAGCAGGGGAGGGGTCAGAGAGAGCGGTAGACACAGAATCTGAAGCAGGCTCCAGGCTCTGAGCTAGCTGCCAGCACAGAGTCCTACACGGGGCTTGAACCCACGAACTGTGGGATCATGACCTGAGCCGAAGCCAGGTGCTTAACGGACTGAACCACCCAGGCACCCGCCTTCTTACATTTTTAAGTGTACAGTACTATTAACTATATGCACATTGCTGTTCAACAGATCTCTAGAACCTTTTCATGTTGCATGACTGAAACTATGTCCACTGAACAGCAACTGCTCATTCCCCCCTCCTTCCAGGCCCTGGCAACCACTATTCTACTTTCTGAAGCTATTTTTCTTTCTTTAAAAAATTTTTTTAAATGTTTATTTATTTTTGAGAGAGAGAGAGAGACAGAAACAGAGTGTGAGTGGGGGAGGGGCAGAAAGTGAGGGAGACACAGCAGGCTCCAGGCTCTGAGTTGTTAGCACAAAGCCCCATGCGGGCCCCGAACTGACAAGCTGTGAGATCATGACCTGAGCAGATGTCAGGTGCTTAACAGACTGAGCCACCCAGGCGCCCCTGAAGCTGTTTTCCTAGGTCACTGCTGACCTTTTAAATGCAAAAACCTATGTATGATACCTTTCTGTCTTTATCTTACTAGATCTTCTGCTGCATTTCACACTGATGATGAAATCTTTCTTCTCTGAAACTTTTTGTATTTCAGTTTTCCTTGTATTTCTCTACCATTCTCCACTTCCATTATGGACTGCCATCTTTTTACCCATCCAATAAAAGTTGGTGGCTTTACAGGGCCCAGTGGTCTTCTCGCTCTCACTCTCCAATCCCCTTCTTTCGTGTTATATCAACACTGATTTCTGCTATTATACCTGCTCATGACTCCTCCAAGCCTTGGAGCTGTAATTCCTCATGGCCATCTATCTGAAGGTCCCATATGCACCTCAAACTCAACCTGTCTATGATTAAACTCCATATCCTCACCAATGATTTCCCTCAAGTGGTGACTCTAACAGTCTTAGGGTAACTCACACCAAAGGCCCGGGAATCATGTAGGACTACTCGGTTTTTGCTCTCCACATCAGATCATTCACCAAACTCTACTGATTTCAATTTCTAAACTTTTCTTGAATTTGTTTGCACCTTTCTTTGTGCATCACTTAGTTCAGTCTTCATCCTCTCTGACCTGAAATTCTGAAAAGACTTCCAATTCCTCTTACTGTTTCTAGTTTTATTTTCTTAAGTAGTCTTCCACAGAGCAGCCAGTTATTAAAGTAAAACACAAGTCAAATATGTTGTTCCCTACTGGTGACTTGATTCCCACCTGTGGATGGTTGAGTCTTGGGCAACCAGAGTATCCAAGGTAGACTCATGAGATCAAGGAATAGCTACTAGCAATTTCAATAGAAACCTCTACAACTTTACTAGTATTCTGATTTCTATCTGCACCTTAGCTCCTGCCCTGCCAGCTCAACCCCAACCTGGCTAACTTCTTTCATTCTTCAAAGTTAGCTCAGATGTCTATTCCCCCAGGATGTCTTCTTATCACCTCCCCTGAATCCCTTGTCCCTATGCTTCCTAACTAAATATATCTATGCTTCCTACACTCCTTGTAGATAGTGGCCATGTCACAAAGCCATGTTGCACAGAATCTGATATATATTTGCATGGTGAAGGTTATTGTGAAGGGGATGGTTGGAGCCTGGGAAGATGTGGGACCTAGATAGGTAATTATTTATCTTCACTTGGATACTTCCTATTACAATTTTTACACAGGTGAAATCAGGTCAAAATGTTTATATATAGAAAAACAAAGAGAAGGAAGAAAGACATCAAGGACATCTCAAGGCATGTGGTTATGAGGGGTTGAAGGGCAAATCCACATCTTTGCTTTGGGAGATGGAGAGTAGGAGTTATAGGGCCTTTAAAATGTTTATAAGCTTTTAGTGTCTTCTGCATCTGATGACAGGGCCACGTCTTTCTTCCCATCAAATTGTATCCTGATTTATTGCCTTATGGGAGCATTGTAAGTAAATGTCTAGGTGCTGTCAGGGACTGTCCTATTTTTAAGAAGAGTTGAATTCCACAGAACTCTTGAGCAAAGATCTTAATATTCAGTATGTGTAGTAGATATTTGTTTATTGATTTATTTCTTGGTTCATTCTGCAGATTTAAGGCTAATTATAATAAGAATACATATAATAAAATAATAGAAATAGATGAACATAAATAGAAAGACTTAAGAAAATAATACAAATATGCAAATCATAAGGGCCAATACAGTTGTTTCACTCATTCAATTATTGACTCTTCCTTTCATCTGCCAAATATTTAGTGGATACCTACCATTCCTAGCCATATACTGGGTCCATATTTGGCTTTGAGTTTCTTGGCAAGCCCAGTCAACAGGGAGGTATGATTAATTACACAATCCTTATTATTAGATAGGATAGTTTCCTCTAGGAAAATATATCTTTCTCTGGTACTAAATTCTGAAAAAACCAAAAGCTTCTATGGTATTAGACATAGTAGACAATGAGTCACAAGGCAATGTCGTCTACAACTTATAGTAGTAGATTTACATGTTCTGATATGTGAGGGGGTTCTTTGAGTAGGTTCTAAACATATCAGATACTGATATGCATATCACACCCATATATAACTAACTAATATATTTAGTAGTAGTTTAGAGGAAAGAATAGCAGGCTTGGAATAAGGAGATCTGGAATCTTCTTCCTGGCACATAAGTAATTGAATAAATTATGTATACTGTTTGTGTCTTAAACCATAAATCCACCATCACTATTATACTATCCCACTTTCTGGAATGTTGTTATGAGACTTAAACAGGGGTATATGTGCAAAGTGCTTTATAAATTGCAAATCGCAATACAAATGTTATTTCTTTGAAATTATGAGTGCTTTGATGGTGAAAACTATATCTTGTTTATTTTCCAGCTCCAATATCCCATCTTCTCACCACAGTCATAGACAAGCAACATGTGTTTGTTAGTAAAGTAGAAAACAAGATACGTGAGGGGGCAGAAGAAAATCCTGTCTCATGCCCCTGGAGATTATTTGACTATTCCAATTTTATTAAATTGTTAAAATTTCAGGTTTGTGAATACCAAAACTACTTGTTTGTCTACAGATTCTGTCTATCGGTACTAAAATGTATAAAAGAAAGGCAAGCTGTGCACTTGGGTTGGAAGATCTCATTGGGGTGGTAGAGAGCCATCACATTCAACAAGGGACTTACTCAGCCTGACGTGTACTTTCTCCTCACATGAAAATGGAAATGAGAAAACCCAGTGTTCAGTTTGAGTAGTAAGCTGATATAAAGGGTTTGAAAATAGTGGGGTTTTTTTCTGCATGTAGAACAAAAAAAATACTTATTGTAGAAAGTTTGGGCTATACATTAAAGAAGAACATTAAAATCACCTAGAATTTGAATATGTGGAGGTAATCATTTTTAACATTTTAATGATTATCTTCTAGTTGTGGTTTTTTTTTTTCAATGCAAGAATGAGTACATGCACAAATTTGACATCGTGGCATAGATACTATTTTGTAACCCTTTGTCTCTGTGTGCCTAACGATTCTTTTTTTTTTTTTTTGGTAATTTTATAAATTTTCTTTTGAGAGAGACAGAGAGAGACAGCACAAGTGGGGTAGAGGCAGAGAGGGAGAGAGAATCCAAGCAGGTTCAGTGCTGTCAGTGCAGAGTCCGATGCAGGGCTTGAACTCACAAACTGTGAGATCATGACCTGAGCTGAAACCATGAGTTGGCCACTTAACCAACCAGGGTCCCCCTAAATATTCTTTTATAATAGCTCCCAAACACTTCAATTAAATCAATAATATTTGTTGCCAAGATCTACTGAGCACTTGCTGTGTACTAGAGGTAGATATACTCTAAATACTCATCTAATCCTCACAGTATCTAAGCAAGTTTATTGTAACATGAGGAAGTGGAGGCTTAGAAAATTTAAATAACTTCGTCATTGTCACACAGGTAGTATGTGACTTGAACCCAGATTTACATCAATCCAACTACTAAGATCTTAGTCGCGGTTGACTACTGGCTCATATGTGGACATAATATAGTACATTTATCAGTTTTGTATTTTTGGACATTTAGGTAATTGCTAATTTGATGATATGAAAACACACACTGTGATTAACATCTTTATAGGGAAATTTATATATACAGGAAGATTATTTCACTAAGTTAAATTGCTAGAGGTAATATAGCTCAAAGGAACTGCACAATTTTCTTTTATTTCATTATTTAAAATTTTTTAATGTTTTTATTTTTGTGAGAGATAGAGTCAGTGCACAAGCGGGGAAGGGACAGAAAGACAGAGAGACACAGAATCTGAAGCTGTTAGCACAGAGCCTGCAATGGATCTTGAACCCATGAACTGTGAGACCATGACTTGAGCTGAAGTCAGACACTCAACTGATTGAGCCACCCACGTACCCTGGAACTGCACAATTTTAAAAAGACTTTTAAAAATGATGACTGCTTAATTGTTCTCTAGAAATATTGAAAATAGCTACAGTACCTGGTTTCCTAAAATTTCCTCAACTCTAGATATTTCCTTTTTTCAGGTTTTTGGCATAAGGTTTTTGTGCTGTGCTCAGGAAGGTAATAATTCTATATTTTTGAGGGAGCAGAAGATTGTCCTTTTTGAAAATTTGTCCAAGTAGATCTTTATTATATCACCCTGGATTGTATCTGAGGAATTCAATCAATAAATAGTTTGGTGAGAATTGGAAATCAGAATAGACTTTGAAAATTTATGTTAGCAAGAGCTCTTCACCCTGATTCATTTAAGAACTTAAAGCAAATGGAACGTAAAAGGAGGATTTACTTTGTGTTGGCCTGAGGGGTATATTAATGGTAATGAATCTTCTCTGTGATATATTACCTTATATATACCTACACAACTTGATAGGGAGAGTAATTTTTCAATGTCATTTTTAGTTCTGGGAGATGTGAATTATAGTGCTATGTTTGATCTTAAGAAAACTTCTCTTTCCAAAATTCTTTAGATATTTGAGGTCAAAGGAGAGGAGAACCAATGTTAGATAAAAATTAGAGCTAACGAACAGCGAGTCTAGTAAGAGGATGACATGGGAGTTTCTTGACCTGGATTTTTGCCCCAGCTCCTTAATCCTTTGGCAAGCTTCTTAGCTTCTTTGGTATATTGTCTACTTATGAAATACGTTTTGACCAACATAGTGATTTTTAGATTGCTACAGACATTTTGAGAAAATTTGATTCATATTTCAAAAGGTATTTTTGACTATTAAAAATTTAACTGGTACAAACTAAGGGCATTAAATTCCAAAGTTTAACATATTTGAGATCACCCATACATTGTCACATCAGCTTCTTTTTTGGTGTTAACCTTGAAATAAAACTTCCTGTGATTATATTTGACTGTCTTATAAGTGTGTCATTGACTAAGAAGAATATAGTAATTCTTGAAAGTTCTTCAAATTTCCTGAAAATTTTAGCTCAGGTTCTCTCTCATGAGATTGTACACCTGAATACAGAGGCTATCATCAAAGAAATGACAAGCTAGCAGTGCACACATGTGCCTGGCCAGCTTCTACTCACCATGAACTCACCAGTGGTATTGCCCAGAGTGACTGCTTTCCACATCTCTTTTCAATAATGCACTTGGCAGTATATTTAAATGCTTACTTTTCACTTTGAATGTTTATTACTTGATCTTTTTGATAAACTTGTTATATGCTTGGGTGCTTTGTGTTTAACTTTTACACACACACACACACACACACACACACACACATACACAAACATTTTAGGTGAGGTGGAATAATTCACCTTGCAACCAGAAATGGGTTGCTGATTAAAAAGCAGGGCATTTAAAAAGCAAATGTGCAGATGGAAATGATAATATTGATCAGGCCCACATTTGAGGATAGGCATGCTCTATTGATTAGGCTCAGAATAAAACAAGTCATACTATAAAGTACTAAATGTTTCTTCAGATTTTATCGATCAAACTGACAGCACTATGCAAAATGAAAGCAATATGCAGAAAATTCTCTTCAAAGTCACTATGATACAAGTTTATATTTGTTTGGCAGTTCAGGGTTCCCGATGAATTGTAGGTACAGATTAAAGCATCAGTAAAAAAATGAAAACATAAAAACACTGGGGTTTTTTGTTTGTTTACCATTATTTATCATTGGGATTTACCATTGTGGCAATAAAAATGCTTAAATCTTCAATGTGATATATGTAATGAGATGTTGCAGCATACTTCTCTGTTCTATGACAAGTTACAACACCATTTGGAAATAAAATTTTGTGAATGTAGGTAGTAGGATTCCAGATTTTTTCAATATGTATAGCTCCTCTTATCAAGAGGTGGTATCTATTTTTCCACTCCTTGAATGTGAAATTGCTTTGTCACTTGGTTGGACTAATAGAATGTTGCCTTGGAGCTCTTGCCTCTGTCTCCAAGAATGTAAAGCCTCTCTCTGGCCACCATGGAAAGAAGCCCAACTAGCTACTGAATAATGAGAAACCACAGAGAAAGCACAGCAAGACACAAGTGAGCCCACCTTAGACTTTCTGGCTCCAGGCAAGTCATCTGATGGATGCAATCACAGGAGTGAACCAGGCAAAACTAGCCAAAGAACAGAACTGTTAATTCATAGAATTGTAAAATAAATAATAAGTTGTCTTTTTGAGCCACTAATCTTTGGAATGGTTTGTTATACAGCAACAAATAACTGATACAACACAGTACCTAATAGAAGATCGGATCAGTAACATTATCTGATAACACAATCAGAGAGGACTTAAGAATACATCCATCAAACTTGACATATTAGCAAGGAAGCTGAGATTATATAAATTCTTTACAGTTCAACTGATCATATTGCAAATACTGTGGATCTCAGTATTTGTTTAATTTAAGGTTTGTTCTGACATTCATATATGAAGAAGATTTAATGCTCTGTCAAACACATGATTCATAGGAACCAGAAAGAAATGATAAGAGTGAAAACCAGTTTTCAAATACGATGAATGTAGGAATGTCTTCAAAAACTGTGTAAGAACAATTGTAGGGGCAAAAAAGAAGCAAAGGATTGGTGACTCTTGGAAAAATTGTTGCCAAAGTGTACTGAGTCATCATATGTTGTATAAGGCAAGCACTAGCTTTTAAGAAGATTCTATCATCTTTGCACACAGTGTTAGTGCATACAAATCTCAATTTCATTAAAACTTACATTTTAAATTGTAGGATTTTCAAAATTATTTGTAATGACATAGGGAGTAAGTTGTAGAACTTGAACAAGCTCATGTTAGTTTAGCAATTCAAGATACCAGTGAATTATAGCTACAGACTGCAGTGTCCATAAAGAAATGGAAACAAAATTTAGACTCAATATACAAAATAACATAAATCTGATTATTTTGAGAAGTAAAAGAAATATTGAACAAAATTGTTCCTTAAGGATCTGGGGTTTTAAAAAAAGACACCATTGAAACATGTCATTTTTTAAAATGTTTATTTATTTTTGAGAGAGAGAGAGAGAGAGAGAGAGAGAGAAGATTGATCAGGGGAGAGAGAGCAGGGGCAGAGAGAGAAGGAGACACAGAATCTGAAGCAGGTTTTGTACTGTCAGGACAGAGCCTGATACAGGGCTTGAAATCATAAACTGTGAGATCATGGCCTGAGTTAAAATTGGACCCTTAACCAACTGCACCACCCAGCACCCTGAAACATGTCACAGTTTAACAATATATTTTTATTTTTTAAATTTTTTAATGTTTATTTTGAGAGAGAGAGACAGAGAGAGAAAGAGAGAGAGAGAGAGAGAAAGAGAGAGAGAGAGAGCGCCTAAGCATGAGCAGGGGAGAGGCAGAGAGAGAAGGAGACACAGAATCCGAAGCAGGCTCCAGGCTCCACGTTGTCAGCACAGAGCCCGATGTGGAGCTCAAACTCACAAACCGTGAGATCATGACCTGAGCTAAAGTCAGATGCCCGACCGATTGAACCACTCAGGCATCCGTAACAATATATGTTTAAAACTCATTCTTCCTGCAAACCATGCCAGTCTGAAAAACCTATTCACTGATTCCTCACATTGAACATTTACCAATTGAGAAATGTTTGTAGATATTATTAAACTTTGAGACTTCACCTTTCTTTCAAATATCTTGATTGGTTTTCCTGAATGTGGTAGCTGCTTCTAAAGGAGCCACCAGCAATTCTTTCAGCTCTTTGTATGAACATGCCATTCTCCCATTGAGGGGTAGCATCCATTCCTCCCTCTACTTGAACTTGGGCAGGTCTTAGTGACTTATTTGATCAACAGAATATATTGGAAGGGATATTCTGAAATTCTGAGACCAGGTCACAAGAAGGTTTGCAGCTTCTTCCTAGCCTTCTTAGAATGCTCACTCTTGGCTCCCTGAGCTACATTGCAAGAAGCTTGGCTACCTTGCTGGAGTGACCACATGGAGAGACCCTGAGTCTTCATGGAGAGGAGAAAGGGCCCACCTAAGCCTACCTACCAACTGTGTCCACCAAAGCATCAGACCTGTGAGTAAAGTAATTTTGGTTACTCCAGACAAGGTCCTCTATCCTGAGTACCAGGGAAGAAAGACTCCATTTAATGCAATATGGAGCAGAATCAAGCATCCATGTTCTGCCTGAATTCTGGACTTACAGGAATTGTTGTGACTTTTTTTTTTAAGACACTAAGTTTTAAGATAGTTTACTGTATTGCAATAGATACTTAGAACATTGACTAATAATCTGAGATAACAAGATAAGCTATTAGAAAATTGTTACCATTTCAATAATTTATCTTGTGAATCAAGCAATTGATTGAAATGGAGAATACAAAATACAGAAATAAATTAAGCATTGTGTCTGATTTAAGACCACAATTAGAGGCAGTAACCTCCAATTTTTAATATCTTTGCATTTGCAAAAACAGTTTTACTGTTTTCTTTGGTTGTTTTCAAATATATATTATAAATTTGAGTTATAATATTGTGGGGTGCCTGATGGTTCAGTCTGTTATGCAGCTGACTTCAGCTCAGGTCATGATCTCATGGGTCATGGGTTTAAGCTCCATGTCAGGCTCTGTGTTGACAGTGTGGAACTTGTCTGGGATTCTCTTTCTCTCCTTCTGTTTCTGTCTCTGTCTGTCTCTCTCTTCCTGTCACAAAATAGATAAATAAACTTCAAAAAAAAAGAATAAACTTTTGCTAGTATAATCCCAGTTTAATCTCTTGGGGTATCTAATAATATTCTACTAGGAATACGTGATCTAGGAAATTCTGAATTTAAAAATGTTTGGAAACCACTAGACAAATACTCTTAATGTCTCTTTTTATTTTTTATTTAAAATTTTTTTAAACATTTATTTATTTTTTGAAAGACAGAGAGAGACAGTGTGATCAGGGGAGGGGCAGAGAGGAGAGAGAGAGAGAGAGAGAGAGAGAGAGAGAGAGAGAGAGAGAGAGAGGGAGAGAGGGAGGGAGGGAGAGGGAGACACAGAATCTGAAGCAGGCTCCAGGCTCTGAGTTGTCAGCACAGAGTCCATCCCCGGCTTGAACCCACAGACTATGAGATCATGACCTGAGCCAAAGTTGGACACTTAACCAACTGAGCCACCCAGGCACCCCACTTAGTGTCTCTTTTTAGTTCTAATATTTATAAAATATGTCACAGTGGGCATGATGGATTTTGAGTGGATTTTGATTTGAGCCACAATCTCTTTTCGTCAGGGATATCAAAAAAATTCCTCCTGGTGTTTGGACAGGAGGTTTTTCTTAAAAAAAAAAAAAAAAGAGCAGAATTTCTTACAAACAGCACCTTCCTAAATAGTGGTTAAATGACTTCTACTTTATATGCTTATATAGGTGTTCTATATTTCAGGCCACAGATCAAAGTATATAAGAATTGTACCTTTATTTTTCAGTAACTCCATTTAATTTCTTTTTGCACCTCCATTCCTCCAGCATAGTAGAAACTTGACTGTGGTTCATGTGGTTGGTTTTCCTACATTTCCACTTCCCTTTTCCTTGGATTGCATTTAAGCCCTAGAGGGATCACTTGGGTCTGGGTCCTCAGGGCCGAAGAGGCCATTCGATCACACATTCATCTTCAAGGTACCCATTGCCCCCTCCCGTCCATGTAGCCCATCCCAAACACATTCTTCATTTCTGCCTGAATGAGGTTTTCAGGTTGGACAGGGCTCTCCGCCACATCCATACTGTTCGAGGGCCTCGAGGATCATACTACTGCTCCCATGTCATGCTAGAATTTGTAAAGCTCTGTGAGGCTAAGACATTCTCTTGCCAACTCTTAGGGGCCTATTCATAGGGTTGGCTCCAGTCTCCTTTGCTCTAAGATCCCAAAGACTTACCTGGGAGTTTTGCTTTCTCATTGGAGCTTGGTTTTAGGGAAAAAGCTCTGGGTCTTGATTACCCCCATCTCCCCATGTGATGGTCATATGCCTTATGGTGGGGGGTTGGGGGGAAGCCTTGCTCTTGCTCTACGTTTTTTCCTAAATTGTTTTTATGTCACAAGTCCTTACTAGTCCTACCTGTCTAGGTTTATGGTGTCCTAAGTGTATCAGTTTGTTTCATTGCATCTTTAGGCCTAAGTAAACAAGTGAATAACAAGCAAATGAATAAAACACTAAAAACCTAAAGGTTCCATTTTTTATTTTTAAAATTAATTAATTTTAAAAAGTTTATTTATGTATTGAGAGAGAGAGAGAGAGAGGGAGAGATAAAGAGGCAGAGAGAGAGGGAGACAGAGGATCCAAAGCAGGCTCTGTGCTGACAGCAGAGAGTTTGATGTGGGGCATGAACTCATGAACCCATGAGATCATGCCCTGAGCCAAAGTTGGATACTTAACCAACTGAGCCACCCAGGTGCCCCATGGTTCAATTTTTTAAATAGTTAGGTGCAAACAAGAGGTTAATTGTAGCAGCTTGTGCACCGACAGCTCAAAAATTTAAAGAAGCCACAACAGTCTTGTCAATTCACCATGGCACTTAAGGAACTGTGCACACAGGCTACTGAAATACAAAATCCAAGAAGACCCCCCTCTTTGCTGTTATGCCTTCATATACCCAGAAGCTCAGAAAGGCCTACCTGTTTGATTGGCAGTAGTGAGTAGTAGAACAGGACATGGTAGGAAAAAAAGCCATAAAAACAAGTAAGTTCAGTCAGGAAATTACAGCCATTATAAGTAGTGTTGGAACAAGAGACTTATTATAGGGGAGTGAAGGAGCTTGGGGAAGTGAAGGCTGGGAAGGAGGAAATGAGAAGAGTTGATAGAGGGGACCCTTGGGTGGCTCAGTTAGTTAAGCCTCTGACCTTGGCTCAGGTCATGATCTCATGGCGGCTTCTGAGTTTGAGCCTCATTTCAGACTCTCTACTGACAGCTTGGAGCCTGGGGGTTGCTTCGGATTTTGTGTCTCCCTCTCTTTGACCCTCCCCTGCTTGTGTTCTCTCTTTCTCTCTCTCCCTCAATTTCTCTCTCTCTCTCAAAAATAAATAAACATTAAAAAAATAATTAAGGAGAAGTCGATAGAGAGCCACTAAGCAATCTGTCGTGCGGGCTATGAGACACTGGGTGCGCAGGTCACAAAGTGTGAGCTCACAAAGGGGCCGATGGAAAACTGTTAGCCGTGGGGCCTTAGCCATGTGTCTGGAGGAACTGTGGGTAAAGCAGTATCCTGGAGGAAAACTAGGTTCACATCATGCAGTGGTGGTGGAGGGGAGAACTAGGAGAGCTGAACAGAAGAACTTTACTTAGGAAGATCAGGAGAAGAGGGCTGCCTCAGTCATCTAAACGAATAGCTTCCAAAGAGAAGAAGGACAACATAAGATTCCAGGGGCTGGAAAGTTTTACAGACAGAACAATAAAACTAAGAAAGCTCTCTTGAGAAGGATTACCTATCTTGCAATAATTTGTACCTCTTTTGTTGCCATTACCTGTAGTAAAGTAGCTGTTAATGTTCTCAACAAGAGTGATTGTCATGTCAGTTCCTAAGAATGAGGGAAATCAGGAATAAATGGTGTGAGGAGACAGTCTCCTGCTTCTAGAAGTTCATAAATACAAGAGGAAATCTTCAAAAGCTCTGGTAGTCACAGCAAAGGCCGTTGGTAACTTTATTGCCACATTTCCAGACAAACTGGGTTCTATTTGAAACTGTCGTAGTTGTAAAAGCCAATAGACATAGAAAGGTTTACCCTTCCACATAACTCAATTCTGACCTGAATTACATGGGCGTAGTATAGTGAAACTAGGAATTAAGGGCTCATATCTTTAAGTCACTTGGCTGGTACTAAAAGGTTGATTTGGGGGTGGTTAAAAACCACAGTCTGCAGTTCAATGAATACGATCTTGACAAATTTGAACAGAGTCTGCAGAAGATGTTCTTTAGTCAACTAATGCTGGAAAACAACAATCACAGACTCTAGTGGCATAAAGCAACACGCATTTCTTTCTTGTTTGCCCATTTGTGTGTCAGCTGGAGTTCAGCTGCCCCAAGTCTGACTGAGGGCTGGGCTTAGGTCTATTCCACGAGCATTCATTTTAGAGCCTGGGTTAAAGGGGTAATGGCTACAGACTGGAAGTTCTTCTCATGGCAGTTGGAAGGAGTGCAAGAGGGTAGGGCCAGCCACACAGGTACTCTTCAAGTCTTTGTGCAAGTCACGTATGCTGTCATCTCATTGGTCAAAGCAAGTCACATGGCCAAATCTGACATCAATGGTTACGGGTTCCTCCCATGGAACGGAGAGGAGTGAATATTTCCTTAGCAACAATCTAATCTAAGATGTTTTATATAGTATTGTCTATTATTCCTCAAATTTTAAATTACTTAAGTACCAATTCAACTTGAAGTGATAAAAGACCCTAAATAAGAGTAGCTTAAACAACATGGAATTTTATTTTGTACATACAAATGAAGTCTACAGGAAAGCAATCTAAAGTGGCATGGGACCTTTATAATCGTCAGGAACCCAGTGCTTTCTCTCTAGCTCCATTCCTAATTCTAGGCCGCTTTCTGATCCAAAATAGCTGGTCAAGTTTCAGCCATCAAGTCTGCCTTCCAGACACTTAGATGGAGAATGGGATGAAGAAAGTTACATCAGAGGTCACACAAAATTCTTTTGCTTCCATCTTATTGGCCAGAAATCTTTTGCATAATTATACTAGTCAGGAAAGATGAAATGTATACTTTAGAGTTAGAATTCCCCAGTTGGCCATGTTTCCTGTACAAAAATAATGGTTTTTAAGATGTCAACATACTGAGGAACAGCTGTTGATATAAACACTTGGTAGTCTTCACCAGGAAATTCCAAAGAAACTGTTTGCATTCTCAGCACTACTAAGCCTATACATGAATTATTTCATGTCTTAGAATAAAAATGATAAAAGCTATTGATATCATTCTTTAAATCAAATTTCTGAATGATTTTTAGTTACAGCTGGGAAGCTGCCAAAAAGAAAAAAGGTAGAGGGAATGAATTTTTGTTTTTAATTTTTTTTTTTAACATTTGTTCCTTTTTGAGAGACAGAGCACAAGCAAGGGAGAGGCAGAGAGAGAGGAAGACCCAGAATCTGAAGCAGGCTCCAGGCTCTGAGCTGTTGGTACAGAGTCCAATGAGGGGCTCAAACTCATGAACCACAAGATTCTGACCTGAGCCAAAGTCGGACGCTTAACCAAGTGAGCCACCCAGGCACCCCAGGAATGAAGTGTTTTAACATGTATGTTTATTCTCAGCATCCTTCCAGGTTGCTCCTTAAAATTAATTCCAGGGAAGACATACTTTACATCTTCCACTGTAGTAGGTTAATGCCAGCGCATGAGCACTTGAGAGATTTCAGAAAAGAGAACATTTCCTGTCATGAATAAATAGTTGAGATTTGAATTAGCCCATGGACATTGATGGATCACTGCTTTTTGTCATAATCATTAGCCTGGAATCCAGGTTATCCACGACTTGGTCCCAGTATACCTTTCTAGGCCTAGCTTGTATGACTCTTTTTTCAAGTATCTTTATAAAATATATGACATATTGCAAAATGTCAAGTATTATATATGACTTTCTCAAACAAACTAGATCAATTGTGTCATCCAAACATACTCTGTATTTTGCTTTTTTTTTTTTTGCTTATGCTTGAACCATCTTAGCAGAGTGACCCCCATCGTATCCACTATAACCTTATCCATTTATTTAAGACTTAACACAAATGATTATATTCTTATAAAGGCCTCTCTAGACTCCCACAATCAGATGTGGCTTCTCTATAAATCCCACATAAGTGTATATCATATGCATTCTCCCTTCTATTAATTTACAATTAATATTTACTGAATACCTACTAATGTCACTGTGCTAGGTTTCATTCGTAGCATTTATAGTCTAGTGAAAGGCATTAATCAAATAGTATTTTCTTATGTATATACCACAACACATTCACATTATACTTCTATTGTTCATCTTGCTCACCTTTACAAGCACTAGAAAGATACTTGCAAACAGTGTCTTATCATCTGTGTTTCTTTTGACACCTAGTACTATCCTTGCACTGTTAGTTAAATGTTCAGCAAAAATATTTGATGAGTGAATATTCTTGGTGTATTTCATTTACTGCCTTCCCCTTTCCCTCAGGGAAGGCGAGTCAAAGGAGGTATGTTGTCATTAAATTAACTGCTGTAGAAAAAGTCATCCAAAACTGAAGCACACATTTTAAAACATATACATGTATCTTCATACTACAGTAGTGAAGGTGGAGAAAAATCAACAAGATGAGTTTCCAGCATTTGCCTTTAGAAATGGAAAGTGTCCCAGTGAAAGATTATGTGAATTTCAGGAGGCTGAGTATCAGGTGTCCAGTGTCCAGACTTGCAAAAATCACTTGGATAAAAGCAAATCTCTGCCTAGTCTTTATATGCCTTCTGTGATGAAAAGAAAGAGTAAACCATGAACAAGGGATATTCAGGCATTTCTGAAAATACTTGCATCCTGCTGCAGTCGCTGTATAATAGTATATTTTCTGGGTCGGGAGCCTTTTCCTTGTTTCTCATTTATTCAGGCTTCAGATTTATGGCGTGGATCATAATTAGGAATCTGGTCATTCTTTCCCCAACTCAGATTCAATTAGCCATATGTTACAGGCAACAAACACAGTGGCTGTCAAACCTCAGCAATTACCAAGAGAAAAAGAACGTAGTGGGGTCAAAACTGTGGACTTATAAAAAGCTCTTAAAGTAGAGGTGACTCCTAATTATGAAGCATTAATCAGAATTTTGTCTGGTCATTCATCAGCCATCTCCATGGACCACTTTGAAAATAGCAACCTCTCATTCACAAGGGACAGAAGTGTGAAGCAAAGGTATCAGAAAATGGAATGGGTAAATATGCAATTCTGTTTACATTCTTCATCTCTAAAAGTGAAGGAAAATCAATAGGCTTACAGAATATGGCGATTGTACTTTTAAATGAAGACTCTCTAGAAGGTAGGTTTTTTGTTTGTTTGTTTTAACTCACAAGGGCTGATTCCAAACAAGTGATTTCCTTGTTATGAAAGTTTTTATGCATAATTAGGGCTGCCCTGGGTCAGCCCTGCAGCGGGAGAGCCTTGGCATGGTGAGTCACCACGCAATTCATTTTACTTGGAAAAGGTGGAATTAAATTTACACATTTGAAATTGAAAACTGTGTTAGTTCAGAACTTTTCTTCTCTGTTACATGCTGATTTGTTAGAGAAGAAGGTTGGAAATCCTGGGACTAGAGAACAGTTAAAAAAGTAGTTAAGAGAAAATGAGTATTGAAGCATGTGGTTCCTAAGGAGAAACTCACATAATTAGGTAGGCTTTGTGAAGAAATCTACCACTTAAAAAAAAACCTATTTAATTTTTGGCTAACCTACCCATTCACGCTCTTCTCTGAAGAAGGAGGAACTAAGTTACAATACAGCCACACTCCATTTAAAATAACATTTATTCAACAGCAGGTCTGCCTCCTAGGCTTACTTCCTCACAGAAAAGGCCTATTATAAATCCCACTAATTTTCCCATGAGTTCTACAAAGAGTGTTTCTTCGTGGTGGGTTTGAGTATTTTATCCACTATAATTTAAACGTCTCAAACGGTGTCGCTTCAAATCATTTCCCTGGAGGCTGCTCTAGTCTGAAAAATATCTTCATTAAGAGATTTCTCTAGAATTTAACCTGGAATTTTAAAATTCTGTTTTATTTGCCATTAGACACATGTCCGTTTAGCCCCAGCCTTAATGCTGAACTTTATCCAAGGAGTTGGTATGCTCTAATGCGAGAAAGGTGGTTTGTCTTTTCTTCATAAAGTAAGTGACTTTTAGCTCAATGGTCCTGAACAATTCCCATTTGGTTTCTTCTGCTCCACGTATGTCTACAGGGACTAGTTTTGAGAGTTTTGTAAAGGAAGGCTGAGGTTTGCTTGTGGGAGGGTGAAGTCCACTGGAAAGGATTTTTAAATATAATGTTTATTTTTTCATATCAAATCGAGAATAAAAAACTTTTTTTTAATGTTTACTTATTTTTGAGAGACAGAGATAGAGTGCAAGCAGGGGAGGGGCAAAGAGAGGGAGACACAGAATCCAAAGCAGACTCCAGGTCCCTAGCTGTCAGCACAGAGCCTGATTCGGGGCTCGAACCCACAAATCGTGAGATCATTACCTGAACTGAAGTTGGATGCTCAATTGACTGAGCCACGCAGGCGCCCCAAGATTTTTTTTAATATCCAGAGGTTAAACTTTACTCTGGTAGAATGGGCATTGAGGAAAGCAATGAATCTACAAGAATATAGAAGTGATCCTTCAGACTTTTTTCTCTTTAAGGAAAAACAACAAGGAAAGTATCTTGCTAAGAATTTAGGGCACAGATTTATGACCCTTTGAAGAACTTCTACCAAAACACTTGAGCTTTAAGCACGTCTAGTTTAATTTTAATAACATAATTGGAATGACATGGGAGGCAAAGGTTGTCAAAGCCAATACATTAAATGCGAATGGAGGAGAGTGGGCTGCTCTGTGGAGATAATTCACTCAGCTCCGTCACTCCCTCCTGTGATGGGGACTCCGGGGGTGAGCATCTTTTCTGCTGGCTCCCTCACTGGGTTTAAGGGTGTCAGTACACACTGACAGTTCTCCTACAGAAGGCAGAGCACATGCCAACAGATGTCCTAGAAGGTCCATAGATGGTGCAGCAGGAGAGAATTTTTTTCTACTAGGAGAGTTTAATTAAAACTACATGCTGTCTGAAATGGATGCTGTTCCTTCTCTTCTGGCAATCTTTGCAATGCACCATTATAAAAAGAATAACTCTTAAGTCGTTCATTTAAATCGGTGAGATGATAGCTTCAGTGCGGATTGCTGTGTGGGCTTTAATATAAGATTATTCCAGGCACACTTCAAAGGCCAGGGCTAAATTTAACAGGCCATTGGCTGTAAGTGTCAGCATCATTGGACATCACCAACTGGTTCATGTGGAAGGTTTCTTTAAGCTTTTCAGTTTTGGAATTTAAGACATATACAAGGAAACCTTGACATTTTCAACAGCATGGATGGATCCTAAAGGCATTATGCTGAATGAAATAAGTCAGACAGAGAGAGACAAATACCATATGATCTCACTTATATGTGGAATCTAAAGAAACAATAACAACAAAAACCCAACTCATAGATTCAGAGAATAGATTGGTGATTGCCAGAAGTAAGGGTGGTGTGTGGGGAGGTAGGCAAAATGGGTGAAGGAGGTCAAAAGATATAAACTTCTGGTTGTAAAATAAACAAGTTGCAGGATGTAGGTTTACAGTATGGTGACTACAGTGAATAATATTGTATTGTATATTTAAAGGTTGCTAATGGGATGCCTGGCTGGCTGAATGGGTAGAGCATGTGACTCGATCTTGGGATCATGAGTTCAAGCCCCACATTGGGCATAGAGATTACTTTTTTAAAAACTTGCTTAGACAGTAGATTTAAAAGTTCTCATCACAAGAAAAAAACTTGTAACTATGTGTGGTACTGGGTGTTAACTAATCTTATGGTGGTATTCATCTCACAATATAAACATACATCAAAACATGTTGTACACACCTAAAATTAATACAATGTTATATGTTAGTTAGATCTTAATTAAAAAAAAAAGAACCACCCAAATTCCTATTATTACTAAATTAATAGAGATACAACTTGAAAAAAATAAAACATATACAAAAATATATAAAACAGAAATGTGTGGCCTAATATCTTAAATCAAACCCCAATATAACCACCACCCAGATCAAGAAACAAAATCTTGGCGGTACGTCCAAAGCCCCTGTCCTATGTCTTCCATCTCCCCCTGCCTAAAATGGCAATTACTTCCTTGCTTACTTTATAATTTCAATGTATCTCCAAACTCCATGGCTTTCTGTTTTGAATTTTATGGTAAATGAAGTCCTACAGTATGAATACTTGCAGGACTGGCTCCTTTTGCTAACGTATTTGTGAAATTTATCCAGGATTTGATTTGATTGTAGCTACAGTTTGTTCATTTTACTTTTTCATAATCTTCCACTGTATAAATATACCTACAGATTATTTATCCATTTTACTATTAATGTACATTTGGGTATTTCCAGTTTGAGGCAAAAACAAATAATACTGTTAAGAACACTCCTCTCCCTGCCTGCTGGTTCATATGTGCACACATTGCAGCTCTATCTGGTCCTAGGAATGCATGTACTACATCCTAGCACGTGCTTGCACTTTACTCTATAGATAGCATCAAACTCTTTTCTAAAGGGTTGCATTAATTTCCTTGCCAAACAGTAGGGAGAGAGAAGTCTTGCTGCACTATACTTGACTTAATGATTAGTATTATCAATCTTTTAAATTTTAGACATATTGACAGGTTTCTGGTTAAAGGAAAGCTCTTTCTCTATTCACAGCATTTCTGATACCAAATGTGTGAGTTTTCCACAAGAAGAAATTCTCTAATTCTCTGTGGACAACAACTGGATTTGTACAATTAAATTCAATTCTGACACTAACTACCTGGAGTCAGTTTAGATCTTACAGTTTAAGGGCTCAGAGGCACAAGACTGCCCCCACCACAGATGCCAACTGCAAGTAGTGAGTCCCAGGTGATTCACCTGTCTGACTTGGCTACAGATTGGGGGCTCCCACAACCCCCTGCTCAGACTTGATAATTTGTTATAATGGCTCACAGAACCCAGGGAAACACTTTAATGCAAAAGGACACAAATCAACAATCTGATGAAGAGCTATAGCACTTTCATGTGCTCACCATCCTGGAAACTCTTCAAACCTTGTTTAGAGTTCTTACGGATGTTTCATTCCGTAGGCACAGTTGATTGAATCATTGGCCGCTGATGATGAGCTCAATCTCCAATCTCATCCCCTCCCCCTAGACACTGGCAGGACTAAAAGTTCTAACTCTCTAATCATGCTTTGATCTTTCCAGGGACCAGCTCCTATCCTGAAGCTATCTAGGGACTCAGTCACTAGTCATGAGCATACAAAATTCCTCTGGAGATCCCGAAGGTCTTAGAAATTGTTATGTCAGAACTAAGGCCTTAGACCAGATACACAAAAGAAGCTCTTATCATTTCTATCATTTGGGAAATAAGAAGGGTTTTAGGAGCTCTGTGTCCAAACTGGGGACAGAGGCCAAACAAATATTTCTTATTATACCACAGTAATGCTATCCCATTTTTGGTTGACTCACATTTCTTCTGAGTTTACATTAACTTATGAATTGAGTACCTTTTATATATTCATTGGCTATTTATTTGGATATAATCATTTGTTCAAATCTCTTGCCCATTTTCCTATTTGGTTGCCAGCCTTTTCCCTCCTTCTCCTTAGTCGTCTTGATTTGCAGGATGTTTATGTGTGTCAAAATATTCTCTCACTTTCTGTGGCTTACTTTTGACTCTCTTAGGGGTGTCCTGATGAACTGAATATAGTAACATTTATAAATATTTCTCTTATGATTATGTTTTTGGTGTCTTGCTTGTGAAGTCTTTTCTTATTCTAGGTCATGAAGATATTCTATCTTATCTTCTAGAGGCATCTAAGTTTTGTTTTTCATATTTAAATATGTGATCTGGGTTACCTGGGTGGCTCGGTCCATGAAGCATCCAACTTGGCCTCAGGTCATGATCTCACAGCTCGTGGGTTCAAGCTCCGTGTTGGGCTCTGTGCTGGCAGCTCAGAGCCTGGAGCCTGCTTCAGGTTCTGTGTGTGTGTGTCTCTGCTCCTCCCCCACTTGTGCTCTGTCTCTTTCTCTCTGTCTCTTAAAAATAAATAAATGTTTAAAAATTTAAAAAAATGTGTAATCTAGGGGTACCTGGTGGCTCAATCAGTTAAGCTTCTGGCTCTTGATTTCTTCTCAGGTCATGATCTCATGGTTTATGAGTTTGAGCCTCACATTGGACTGTGAGCTTTATTGGAATTCTCTCTCTGCCTCTACCCCTCACCCACTCTATCTCTATCAAAATAAATAAATAAACTTAAAAAAATGTGTAATCCATCCAGAGGTGGTTTTTCTGAACGATATATGAGTGGGTGTAAGGTCCATCCCACTGGTACTCCTCTTGCAATGGGAACATCCATATTCTCAGCAATTCTCAGGACCTTACGGTTCTGAAGTGCCGTCTTAAGCATTCAGAAATTGATATATCCACAGGTCTATTTCTGAGTCTTGTTTTTATCCCATTGTTTTATTTGTCTGTCCTTTCATCACTACCATGTTGTTTTAATTACTGCCACATTAAGGGAAATATCAATATCCTGTGGAGTAGGCCTCTTCCCATGATCTGTGTCCATGGTACCGCCACTATTCTTAGTCCATTGCATATCCATATATTTCCATTTTGGAATCAGGCTGATCCATTGCATTTTCATGTGTTTTCTAGACTCAGTTTTTTGAATTCCACAAAAAACAACAAACCCAAAACACATACACAGCAACATAAACATACACAGGATATACATAAACCAAATGAAAAAACTGATTGGGGGCCACCTGAGTGGCTCAGTTGAGCATTTGACTCTTGATTCTGGCTCAGATCATGATCTCATGGTTTGTGGATCAAGCCCCAGGTCAGGTTCTGTGCTGACAGCATGGAGTCTGCTTGGGATTCTCTCTCTTTCCTTCTCTCTCTGCTTCTCCTTCACCTGCATGAGATCTCTCTCTCAAAATGAGTAAGTGAACTTAAAAAAAAAACTGATTGGCATTTTAGCTCAGATTACATTAAATTTATAAAACAGTTTGAAGAAAATTGACATTTCCATATTATTGAGTCTTTAAATTAATTAACATATCTCTTATTTAATTTGGTCTTCAATAATGTCTGTCAGCAATGTTTTATAGTTTTCTGCATAGAGGTCTGTTTGATAATTTGATACTTTCAGTTTTGTTTCAATGGTACCATTTAAAAATCTTATTTTAGGGGCATTTGGGTGGCTCAGTTGGTTGAGCATGCGACTTTGGCCCAGGTCATGATCCCAGGACTAGTTTGAGCCCTGCATTGGGCCCTGCGCCGACACCTCAGAGCCTGGAGTCTACTTCGGATTCTGTGTCTCTTTTCTCTCTGCCCCTCCCCCACTTGTGCACATTCTCTCTCTCTCTCTCTCAAAAGTAAATAAAAATATGTTTTAAAAATCTTGTTTAAGACTGTTCATTTCTGATATCAACAAATGCATTTGGGTACATCTGGAGCTTTTGAAAGATAAAAGAATATTCTTCATGAGCTGGGGTAGGAAATGAAATGCTTTTGTGTATTTTACATAGCAACCTTGTTGAACTCTCTTGTTAATGCTCATTACCTGTAATTACTTTGAGATTTTTTTTTTATCCCCAGCTTTACTGAGATATAATTGACATATAAGGTGTCATATATAGAAGGTAAATTTAAGGTGTACATATTGCAAAATGATTAGCATAGCATAGTATATAACACATTCATCGCCTCACATGGTTACAATTTTTATATGTCTGTTGAGAATTTTTAACATTTACTCTCTTACTGATTCTCAGATACACATTATTGTTATTGTAGCCACTATGCCGTACATTATAATCCCAGAACTTATTCATCCTCTAACGGGAAGTTTGTACCCTTTGACCACCTTCACCCATTTCCCCTCTGCCTCTGGCAACCATCAATCTATTCTCTTTCTTTGAGTTTGGTTTTTTAGATTCCATATATAAATGAGATCATATATTATTTGTCTTTCTCTGTCTGACTTATTTCACTTAGCATAATGCCTTCAGGTTTATAGGCATTGTTATAAACAGCAGAATTTCCTTCGTTTTTATGGTTGAATAGTATTTTACATATACATATAAATGTATATCACAACATACATATACATATCACATTACTTTATTCATTTATCTTTTGATTGACACTTAGGTTATTTCCATGTCTCACCTATTATAAATAATGCTGCAATGAATGTAGGGGTGTATATATCTCTTTGAGACAGTGATTTCACTTTCTTCAGATGTATACCCAGAAGTGGAATTGGCTGGACCATAATAGTTCTATTTTTTATTTTTTTTGAGAAATCTCCACACCGTTTTCCATAATGGCTATATCAATTTACATCCCTTTTTTGGAATTTCTATAAACACATACACATATCATTTTTGAATATTGAAAGTTTTATTTCTTATATCTTCCTTTTCCTCTTTTCTCAATCTTTTCCTCTTTCTCCATTTTTTTTTCTTTTTCCTGTAGTAGCCATGTTGCCTTTCTGCACTGTCTGGGACCCTCCATTCTTTGGTGAATAAGAGTGGCTATCAAAGACATACTTGCCTTGTTCCATGGCTCAGGAGGAAAGCCTTCACCATTTCACCACTAAGCCTAATGCTCTTCATGCTTGCTGTATGTGTCCTATTGATATGTTTTCTGAAATAAGGAAATTTCCTTTTTTCCCAGTTTTCTGAGAATTTTATTATGAATAGATGGTGAATTTTATAACTATATTTTCTCTGTTTATGAAGACGGTCATATGATTTTTCTCTTTTATTCCATTAATGTGATAAATTACATTGATTGACTTTAAATCTTCAATCAGGGGCACCTGCGTGGCTCAGTCAGTTAAGCCTCTGACTTCGGCTCAGGTCATGATCTCCCAGTTTGTGAGCTCAAGGCCCACATCAGGCTCTGTGCTGCCGGCTCAGAGGCTGGAGCCTGCTTCAGATTCTGTGTCTCCCTCTCTCTGCCCCACCCTGCTCATGCTTTCTCTCTGTCTCTCTCTCAAAAATAAATAAATATTTTTAAAAAATGTTCAATCAATCTTGCATTCTTGGAATAAACTAATTTTTTTATATTTTGGTAAATTCAATTTATTAATATTTTGTTTAGAATTTTTCAATCTGTGTTCTAGGTAATACTGCCTTGAAATTTTTCTTTCTCATAATGTTTTTGTCATGTTTTGATATTAAGGCTATGTGCTCCCTCAAAAATGATGGGACATAAATAATCCCTAACTTACTGTTCTCAAGAAAAGTTTGATTAAACCTAGCTTTTCTATTCTTGTTAGTTTTGGTAATGTGTTTCTATTATGCCATTTAAAAATTTAAGTTTATTGGCATAAAGTTTTTCATGGGCGCCTGGGTGGCTCAGTCAGTTAAGCATCCGACTTCGGCTCAGGTCACGATCTCATGGTTCAAGCCACATGTCAGGCTCTGTGCTGACAGCTCAGAGCCTGGAGCCTGCTTCAGATTCTGTGTCTCCCTCTCTCTCTGCCCCTCCCCTGCTCGTGCTCTGTCTCTCTCTGTTTCTCAAAAATGAATAAACATTAAAATTTAAAAAAACCATTTTCATAATTTCCCCTTACGATCATTTTAATCTAAATGGACTTCACACTATAACTTAATGGTATAGTTTCATCGTTCAAAATATGTTTCACATTTTCTCCTATCTATGCTTTACTAGCTGTTTCCACTGCTTAGAATGTATGTAGCTTCCATCCCAATTAATAATAATAAGAGATTCAATTCAATTTATGTTTTTTAATGTTTATTTTTGAGAGGGGGGAGCAGGGAGAGAGGGAGACAAGATCCAAAGCAGGCTCTGCATTGATAGCAAAGAGCCTGCCAAAGAAATTTACATATTCAATGCAATTCCAGCATTCTTCACAGAGCTAGAACAAACAACCCTAAAATTCATATGGAACCAGAAAAGACCCTGAATAGACAAAGCAATCTTGAAAAAGAAAACCAAAGCAGGAGGTATCACAATCTGGACTTCAAGCTGTATTGCAAAGCTGTAATCATCAAGACAGTATGGTACTGGCACAAGAACAGACACTCAGATCAATGGAACAGAATAGAGAACCCAGAAATGGACCCACAAATTGATGGCCAACTAATATTTGACAAAGTGGGAAAGAATATCCAATGGAATAAAGATAGTCTCTTCAGCAAGTGGTACTGGGAATACTGGACAATGACTTGCAGAAAAATAATCCTGGATCCCCCTGTAAAAAATTTTTTCAATGTTTTTTATTTTATTTTTTAGAGACAGAGACAGCATGAGCAGGGGAGGGTCAGAGAGAGAGGGAGACACAGTATGAGAAATAGGCTCCATGCTCTAAGCTAGCTGTCAGCACAGAGCCTGACACAGGGCTCGAGCCCACAAACCATGAGATCATGACCTGAGCCAAAGCCAGTGCTTAACCAACTGAGCACCCAGGTGCTCCATAAAGCAAAAATGTCCTTTAAGATAAAGGACAAAAGAGACAATAAAAGAGAAACCTTTTGTTACACCATAGACAAAAATAAACTCAAAATGGATCAAAGACCTAAATGTAAGACAGAAAGCCATCAAAATCCTCGAGGAGAAAGCAGGCAAGAATCTCTTTGACCTCAGTTGCAGCAACTTCTCACTCTACATGTCTCTGGAGGCAAGGGAAACTAAAGCAAAAATGAACCTTTGGGACCTCATCAAAATAAAAAGATTCTGCACAGTGAAGGAAACAATCAGCAAAACTAAAAGGCAACCGATGGAATGGGAGAAGATATTTGCAAACAACATATCAGATAAAGGATTAGTATCCAAAAATTATAAAGAATTTATCAAACAACACCAAAAAAACAAATAATCCAGTGAAGAAATGTGTAAAGACATGAACAGACATTTCTCCAAAGAAGACATCCAGATATGGGAAACAGACTCATAAAATGATGCTCAATGTCACTCATCATCAGGGAAATACTAATCAAAACCACCATGAGATACCACCTCACACCTGTCAGAATGGCTAACATTAACAACTCAGGCAACAACAGATATTGGCGAGGATATGGAGAAAGAAGATCTATTTTGCCCTGCTGGTGGGTATGCAAACTGGTGCAGCCACTCTGGAAAACAGCATGGAGGTTCCTCAAAAAATTAACAATAGAATTACCCTGTGACCCAGCAATTGCCCTACTAGATATTTGTCCAAGGGATACAGGGATGCTGTTTTGAAGGGGCACATGCACTCCAGTGTTTATAGCAGCACTATTAACAATAGTCAAAGTATGGAAAGGGCCCAAATGTCCATCGACAGATAAATGGATAAAGAAGATGAGGTGTCTATATATAATGGAGTATTACTCGGCAATCAAAAAGAATTAAATCTTGCCATTTGCAACTACCTGGATGGAACTAGAGGGTGTTATGCTAAGCGAAATTAGTCAGTCAGAGAAGGACAAATATCATATAACTGTACTCATATGAGGACTTTAAGATACAAAACAGATGATCATAAGGGAAGGGAAGCAAAAATAATATGAAAGTTAGGAAGGGAACAAAACATAAGAGACTCTTAAATATGGAGAACAAATACAGGGTTGCTGGAGAGGATGTAGGAGGGGGGATGGGCTAAATGGGTAAGGGACATTAAGGAATCTACTCCTGAAATCATTATTGCACTTTATGCTAACTAGGATGTAAATTTAAAAATTAATTAATTAATTAAAAATAAATCCTTACAATATAAAATTAATAAAATAAAAATAAATTAAAAATAAAATTTAAAACTTCTCTATGAAAGATGCTGTTAAAAAAATGAGAAGATCAGGTGCCTAGGTGGCTCAACTGGTTAAGGACTGACTCCTGATTTTAGTTCAGGTCATGATCTCACAGTTTGTGAGATCTAGCCCTGCACTGGGCTCCACACTGACAGCATGGAGCCTGCTTGGGATTCTCTCTCTCTTCCTCTCCCTCTGCCTCTCCCCCACTTGTGCTCTCTCTTTTGTAAAAAATAAGTAAACTAAAAAAAATGAGAAGACAAACTATGAACTGGGAGAAAATACATGCAAAAGACACATCTGATAAAGTACCGTTATCTAAAATATAGAAAGTATCCTTGAAACTCAACAATAAGAAAAAAAACAGGTTAAAAAAATGGGCAAAATGCCTGAAAGAAGACCTCATCAAAGAAGATATACAAATGGCAAATAAGCATGTGCACAGATGCTCTGCATCATATATCATAAGGGAAATGCAAATTAAATCAGTGAGATACCACTACACACCTATTAGTATGACGAAAATAAATACACAACACCAAATACTTGAGAGGATGTGGAAATAAGAACTCTCATTCATTGCTGGTAGGAATGAAAAATGACACAGACACTTTGGTGGTTTCTTAAGAAGTTAAACATACTCTTACCATGACCTAAGTATGCTCCTTAATATTACCCAAAGGGGTAGAACCATGTGTCCCCACAAAAACTTGCACATGGATGTTTATAAGCAGCTTCATCCAGAACTGGTAAAACTTGGAAGCGAGTAAGATGTCTTTCAGAAAAAAATCGATCAGGAAATAATTGTACTAAAAAGAAAGCAGACAAAAGCCATAAAAAGACACCCAAGAATCTTAAATACATATTACTAATTGAAAGAAGCCAATCTAAAAAGCCTACTTCATGAGTGATTCCAACCATATGACATTCTGGAAAAGGTAAAACTATGGCAAAGTACAAAGATCAGTGGTTGCCAGGACTGGGGGAGTGGAGCCGAGTGAATAGGCTGAGTACAGAGGATAGATCTTTTTTTTACCCACGAGATGATGGATGGTAACTAAACTTACAGCGGTAATCACTTCACAATCTATGTAAATCATCATGCTGTCCTGTACACCTTAGTCTTTTACAGTGATATATGTCAACTATTTCTCAATGAAACTGGAAAAAAAATAGAGGGGAACTTTATTTTGCCTTTAAGTGTCAGAGGAAAAGATTGTATCTAAGCCATTTATAGATTTCTGAATGGCATTTTTCTTACCTAAATTCAAGCTGGTAGCAATCACAAGCAATTAAGGAAGACTTTGATTTAAGGTTTTATACCATTTTTCAATACCTTTAAGCAAAATAAATTATCTTAACCATTTAGTCTTTAACATTCCATTGTAATAATTTTTCTATCATCCTATTTCATTTTTCTCAAGAAATAAAGGAAGCCAACTTTTATAAACAAAAATAATGAATGAGTGCTTGTTTATTATCTTATGTGAAAATACTCATGCTAGATTTTCCTTTGTTTTCTTCTGAACAATGACCTTTGAAGTGAAAATAACCAATGGAGAAACAACACTAAAAGTCTTGCCTCAGAACTGGCTCATTGCCAGAGGGATGGACGTTCTGATTTTTACCTTCAGGAGTGGCTGCATGTGATTCTTGCTTGATGGGTGGAGATGTTAAGATTCAGGACCCATTCAGCTGTGGCAGAATTTCAGGAGGACTTATTTAACACCATGTGGGATGAAGCCAACTAAAGAGTGGTTTGGCAGGACAAACCAAGAAATGTTCCCCTATCTATAGAGAACCAGAGGATTCTAGTTAACAGAGGGGCAGCATGGGGAGAGTGGGTGAAACAGGTGATGGGGAGTAAAGAGTACAATTATCATGATGAGCACTGAGTAACACATAGAACTCTTGTATCACTATATCATACATCTGAAACTAATATAACACTGCTAACTATAGGTGAACTTGTTTAAATTTAATTTAAAAATTAAGAAAAAAGAGAAGGGTTTGGTGGGAAGGTCAGCAAAGGAGGGGTCCTGCAAGCTTTATACAATATGCAAACACTCATCTAATGGACAGAAAGTCACTTGGAACTATAGCCTAAACTTCTGCCTTTCCTAATAGCAGCCAAATCCACAGCAATTGCATCTGCAGTGATTTGTTTGTGACTGAACTATTCGTTTTTATTTCTCTGAATAGGACCCCATCTTCCTATCCTTTCTAAAGGTTCAGAAAAGGGCAGTTCCCATCTGGGATGGGGCGCTGGTGTCCTCATCTGACAGGAGAGGTATCTATTACATGACCGGTTCTATTCCCTGCTCAACTACTTACATGTAGTGAGGTCATATATAAATTACATTATCTGTCTTTGCTTTTTTTTTTTCCCTATATCTAATCTGAAGATAATAGAATTGTACTGCCTTCTTACACACTTTAGTGACACACCTGTGAAGACAAATTGAGTTACAATGTGTCTGCAAAGTCCCAAGAGATCTCAGACAGAATAAAGGTTATGTATAAATAAAAATGTATTACGAATGCTTGAATATTAACAAAGACTTTTATATTTTACCCTCATGACACTCTAGAGAATCATAACTATTGAATATCAAACAGATTTCCCTGCCACCCAAATATTTTCCAAACTCTCTAATTAGTCCCTAGGAAATAACCATGAAGGAGATAAAATCTGTCTGGGCCCCCTGTCCCCTTTTCCTCCTCCCAATAATGCATCTGTGCAACCACTGCAAACGGGTTCAGGGCTTTCATGGCCTTTCTGCCACCATTAAAACATGCTCCCAGCCAAGGAGTTCATGAATGTGTCCACTGAGGTAGAAGCAACTGACAGACTGAGTGTGTTATCTTTCAATATTTTTTAAACTTTGAAATAGTACCCAGTCTTTAACCATATGGATTAATCTAAAAGGGGATTTTCAGATTTCAGTTGGAGTATCAGTGGGGAGGCAGGGGATTTTCAGATTTCAGTTGGAGTATCAGTGGGGAGGCTTTATATTGTTTGTCTGTTTTCTGACGGTGGTAGGGGTGAGAGAAGGAGGAAAACAGCAAGCCGGAGGTTCTAAACCCTAACGACATTGGTACAGGTATTAAAAAATAATTCCAGCATTAACCACTTTATATATTATCAGCCTTATCTTTACATGATCAAATGCACCCTTTTACAGATGAGACTACTGAAGCTGGCTGAGGTCACACACCTA
Organism: Suricata suricatta; assembly: GCF_006229205.1. Classification (NCBI taxonomy): domain Eukaryota; kingdom Metazoa; phylum Chordata; class Mammalia; order Carnivora; family Herpestidae; genus Suricata; species Suricata suricatta. The sequence goes on from NC_043709.1 coordinate 87,617,144, forward strand.
GGGAAAAAGCTGAACTGAGCTCAAATTTGAACCCAAGCTTCTTTGACTCCAAAGTGCTTTTCTTGTCACATACAATAATGAAACAAATCACAGTTATATAGAACTGCCTCTAGGATCAACTTTGGACTCAGCTCTTTTTGTTTCATTCAATCTAGTCAAGCACACATCTTCTGAAGCTGCCGGGTCTCCTGGCTCTGAAATTCTTGCCACTAAAATAGAGACGCACGTTTTCAGGGTATTCTCCAGAAATAATTATGTTGTCGTGAAATGTCATCAATAGATCTTCGGTATCTTCCAAATGCTATTCAGAATTTCATCATATTGAATGATGAATGTCTTTTAATTAAAAATCAGGTAAAAAAGTTAACAATGTAATAATATGTTTATGTATGACTCAATTTGAAGGCCTTTTCTTTATCAGCAATTTCCTTGACATGTGTGCAGCCTTTTCCGGAGTCTCTCTTTACTTCAGTTATAATATATTCTTTTAGTTCTCTTGCTCCTTCTTCAGTGAAGAATATTTTATATTTTTATATTTTGCTGGCTTTTCTTTCTCTTTAACATGTATGTCTCCCAGAGCTCTTATAAAAACTGTTGTTTTTCTTTCCCAATACTCCTTAAGCGTTTGCAATCTTTACGTTGGCTTTCATTTCTTTCCAGCATGAAGCTTGATTCAGGCAATTCAGGCTTGAGTTTCCCTTCATTCCCCCTCCCCCCTTGCTTTTCTATACATTTAATGCTTGTCTCTCTCACACACATATCACACATGTGTCCCATTCAGTCCAAGTTCTGTATTGCCTGGAGTATGGTAAATCACCATACCACAGAATTCACAATCTTTGAGTGTTTTTTCCATAAAATTAGAAAAATTTAAAGTGATAGAGACATATATCAAAGGTACATTCCCAATAAAATTCATGATACACTGTGAAGCGTATTAGTAAAATTAATAACCAATATTAACCAAGTAGAGTCCTCAAACTTTGTCTATCAGCATACCGTTTTGTTTTCTTATGTGATCTTCTCTCATCCATGGGCTTCTCTCTGCTCATTTACAGGTCATTGCTCACTGCCATATCATGACTCAGCTGTCTGTCAATGAAAGTGTTAATTGGGACCACTGATGACATGTCTTCTTGTAACATCCACTCACTCCAGTGTCATTACTCTGATCATTTGGTCTTTTATCCATAACTCTCCCTAACCTAGCAAAACTTTTAAATGTTTCAGGTTTCACAATATGTCAAGTTAAAAAAACCTGGTTTTATCTATTAATATCCTCCTCACTAACTCTGTCCTAAAGTGGAGGGACAGGCTCTCAGATCAGTAACTGCACCTTTTCCTTTTAAAATCTGGCTACCATTTCTCCAGAACATACTGAAAGTATTTAAAAAAGAAAACAGTCTAAAAATGTTTCTCTACAAGTTGTGAGGTCTATTTCTTTATATAGTAAACACCCTATCGAATTTTCCCCTCACATGTATTCCCATTTATATCAGAAATAGTTTACAAACTACTTTTTGAAGATTCACTTCTATCGCTAGGGCATTCTATCAATTTCTTTAGTTGTGCTCAAGAGAAACTGACTACTGTTATCTTAAACAAAAAAGTTTATTTAAGACTATGGTGGCAAGAATGAGGGTGGATAGGTGCTTGTGCATGTAGGAATAGCAGGCTAGGAGGCTGTGAGGCCGCACTTGGGTACAGAGAGGAGCAAAGGGTGCTTGAAAGGACCAGGAAGGACAGCAACCACCTCATGGTGAAAGACGCCTGCCTGGTCAGCACACCTCTTCTCTTTTGCCGCCACTGAAACAAAATAATCTCTACAATAATTTCTTCATTCTTGCATCACTCACTCAAGATTCATACTTTCAGGAGAGAGATCTTGGATGGCTCAGGTTATCATATGTCCGACCTTTGGGTCTACCAGAAAAAAACCTGGGTTCCTTAGCCTCCAAAGACAGAGAATTGACTGTCTACCATGGATGAGGTACTTTCCTAATAGAAAACCAGGAATGGGAAACCCAGCTGGCTCAGTTGGTGGAGCATTTAACCCTTGATCTCAGGGTTGTGAGTTTGAACTCTGTGATAGATGTAGAGTTTACTTAAAATAAATTTTAAAAATCTTGGAAAAAAAAGAAAGAAAGAAAAGAAACTCAGGGGAAGGTGAATGGATTGGGCAGCCACTGAAGACCAATGTCCATAAATGAACTAATATTTTGGATTGATCTGCTCATCTTTAGAAATGCTATAGGGACATGTCAAATAATATCCATTTTGTACTTATTTGTCATAGAAAATAATTCTAAATAACTGGTTCCAAATATGTCTTCCTAATAAGAATTGATAATAGTAAACACAAACAAGCAATTTGCAAGTGGGCATAAGAGATGGTCTTGGATATAGAGCTGCTGTTGAAATGTTGTGGGAAAGGAGGAGAGAAGAGAGGAAATAAATTTGAATGGGAATAAAGACAAGAGAGGCTATGTGGACAAGAAATATGAATGTGTCAGCATTTTACATGTCATCTGCAAGTCTATTTATTTGTTGAGACTTGTAGTTGATTGTCAGACCCTTTAGGGAGCCTGTTTCTTTCTTTTCTATTCAACTTTCTTTCTGTACTCCAGCAGGTAGACTTTTCTGCATATTGAATCAAACATTTGAATAGGTGAAAAAGCCACACATTTTACTATCCACTTTTCTCTTCAGCAATTTCTCTCCCTGTTTTATGCATGCTGCTCATGGGCTTCAGTAGGAATAAAGATTCATTTTTCAAGAGGGAGCATCAAAATTAAGAGACTTGTAAAACCTTTCAGTATCCATCATTCTTCTTATAATTAGGCTGAGGGCAAGATAAAGTATATGTATTTCTAACATCTTTTTTAGTTTCCTTTTTTTGCAGATGACAAGGAAGATTGGGCTGTTCATTGTCTAATTTGACAAGCCTGAATATTGTCAGGCAGATGTCTGCATTAAGTCTGTGAAGGAAAAGGGAAGAGCATCAAAGGGGAAAAAGTAGAGAGTTTTCCTTCAGGTACTCTGGAAAGGGGTCATATATCTTGGAGGATAATCTATGAATGCAAGAGTAGATTACAGTATTTGGGGTGAAATGGTAAATTGTTTTAGTATTAAAAATATTTTTGGCAAACATTTGTTGGGTCCTGACACGCCATTTGGTAGTCTTGAGATATGCAGTGTTATGACCCACTTCAGGAAGCAATAACGATTTAAACAGAGTTTAATTTTAAGTATTTAGGTCATGAAACAGAGCAGAGAGGTATATGGTAATCAGGTGAGGTTAATCAAAGGTGGGGAAGACTGAAAATGAGTTGGCGTAACATCCCCGCCTATAGCGAGGCTTCATATAGATGATATCTATCAGTGGTTTCTGTCAGTAGTATCTATCTAATTTCAATCTTGTCCAGTCCAAGTTAAGGAACTAACTACCCAAACATGCATCCTTTTGCCATTTACTGCTCTTCATTTCCCTTCCTTCACTCCCAGGTGGAAGATTAAAATAATCTTCCCTCTATAATTTCTTAGATTTACTTCTTTTGTATGTTCTTAAAGTATTGTCAAGTACCCACTCTCAGGATTTATTCTTATTTTTGGTTCTTTGGTTCTTTTTAAGTGATCTTATATCCTTACCTTGGTCATATGGTAATTTTTTTTTAAGGAGCAGAGACTCTCTCCAATTTCTGAGGCAACTTTCTGCAAAACAACTAGGCTACCTCAGCAGGATGATGTGAGAAAATGGCATCACAGCGAGCAGCTTGCATTGTGCTAGTTAAGTACCAGGAATGACCAGCAGTATACAGTCAGAGGTTGGAGACTAAACAATAGTGGCAGCTGTTTTGGACAAATTCCTGCTCTATTAATTCAGTTATATATTGTGATAACTACTATGCATCCTCAACAATAAACTGCAGGTAATCAGATTATGCCTCTCAATCATCATGATAATGGAGAACAACAGCAGATGTAAAATGTTCTGAGTAACCCAAGAATGCGGGTTAGAAAATAGTGCGTCCAGGAAAAGCCATTTTTCTTTTCTTTCCTCCTATCCTCTACCTTTTAAAATTAGTGTTTCCTTCCCAAACCACTAGGAAAATACTTACTATATATTTTAGCACCAGATCTGATCGTTATACCATCCTCAGGCAGTACATATCTTGAGAAAAGAAGTAGAGAAAAGAGCATGACACTTCGGATGTTATGGACAGGGAGTATTGTCACATTTAAAATGAACTGATGTGGGGGGCACCTGGGTGGCTCAGTTGGTTGAGTGTCTGACTTCGGCTCGGGTCATGATCTCATGGTTGGTGAGTTCAAGTGCTGCATTTGAGCCTGCTTTGAGTTCTGTGTCTCCCTATCTCTCTGCTCCTCCCCCACTCATGCTTGGTTTCTCTCTCTCTCTCAAAAATACATAAACAGTAAAAAATTTAAATAAATAAATAAATAATAAAACTAACTAATGGGGTAAGGATGATGGAGGGAAACCATGGACAATGAGTCACTTTAAACCAAAGCATACAGGGCGCAGGTGGCTCAGTTGGTGAGCTTCCAACTCTTCGTTTCAAGTTAAGGTCATGATCTCGCAGTTGGTGAGAATGAGCCCCACTTCTGACCCTGCACTGACAGCATGGAGCCTATTCGGGATTCTCTCTCTCTCTGCCTCCCCAACTTGCGCACACATGCCTTCTCTTGCTTTCAAATTAAATTAATTTAAAAAACAAAACACAAAGTATAGAACAAAGTAAATTTAACATAAGTGTTTTCATTTAAAAATTACTTCTAATACGTCAGTAAACCTTTACTAATTTATAGATGTCAAACAAAAGATTAAAGATAATGCAATTACTGGAGGCTCTGGGTGGCTCAATCAGTTGAGTTCCTGATTTTGGCTCAGATCATTATCCTGCAGTCTGTGAGTTCGAGCCCCACATCAGGCTCTGTGTTGACAGGTTGGAGCCTGGAGCTCACTTCAGATTTTGTGTATCCCTCTCTCTCTGCCCCTTCCCCACTCACACTCTCTCTCTCAAAAATAAATAAACATAAAAAAATTTTAAATAAATAAACATTAAGAAATGAAAAAACAGTATGCAATTACTATATTAATGGACAATTTAATGAATGTCCACAGGCCAGATATTGCTCTAGTTGCCTCGGAAAACACAGTAGTGACAAAGTAAAATTCTTGTTCTTATGAAACTTATATGCTAGCGTGGTGAGAACATCCAGAGAAAAATTAACCAGGGAAGGGTGAGTGGAATGATGGTTGCAGGGAGGAGCTAGCTGTTTTACGTAGTTTTATCCAAAAGAATCCCCAGTGAGGGCACAGGGGGGAAAAAAGAATCCTCAGTGAGAAGATGGCACTTGAGCAGAGATGGGAAGGAAGTAAGGAAGCTGCCTATTTAGATATTTGGGCAAAGACTGTCGAGACAGAGGAAACAGTGAGCACAAAATATCCGAGGAAGGAGCATGCCTGATGTGTGTGAAGAAAAAACAAGGAGATCATGGGGGTGGACCTGAGTAATAACAGTTGTAAGAGATGAAGTCAGATAGATAGGTGGTGGGCAGGTCAGCTCACATAAGTACTCACGTAAGACATAAGACGTAGCACTTTGAAAAATCAACTGGTTGGTATTTTGAGAATTACTGTTTTGACTGGAGCCAGGGGAGAAATAGGGAGATAAGTTAGGGGGGTGTCTTAGATCAGGCTGCTATAACTAAGTGGTTTATAAATAAGGGAAACTTATGTCATCGTTTGGGAGGCTGCAAGTCTGAGATTAGGGTGCCCGCATGGTCAGGTTCTGGTGCGGGCTTTCCTCTGGGTTGGAGACTACAGACGTCTGAGTGTAATCCCAAATGGCAGAAAGAGGGAGAGAGCTCTTTGGGGTCTCTTTTAGAAGAATGCTCATCTCACTCATGAGGACTCCACCTTCATGACCTAATTGCTTCCCAAAGGCCCCACATCCAGATGCAATAACAGGGAAGGTTAGGATTCCAACATATGAATTTGGGGGGACACAAACATTTAGTTGGCTTCAGAAGGGATTATATTAAATCTAGACAAAGTGACTTTGAGTAGATTTTGTTTCATTTGAGGTATTGGGAAGTGGTTGGCTCTTACAAATAAAACTTCTATGAAAATTTATGGATAAATCTTTATTTGGCCATATGTTTACATTTCTCCTGGGTAAGTACGTTGGAGTGTAATGGCCAGGTCACATGACAAGTGTATATTTAACATTTTAAGACTGCCAAACTGTTTTCCAAAGTGACTGGTCCATTTTGCATTCCCACCAGTAAGTCTATGAGACTTCTAGTTGTTCCATACCATTGTTAACACATTAGACACTTTTTAATTGTGGCCATTCTAGTATATACGGTAGTGGTATCTCACTGTGGCTTTCATTGGCATTTCTTTACTGACTAGTGATGTTGAGTGTTTTTTCATGTGTTCATTTGCCATCTCCATTTCTTCTTTGGTGAAGTGTCAGTTCAAATCATTTGCCCACTTTTAAAAATTGTATTGCTTGATTTCTTATTGTTGAGTTCTGAAAGTTATTTATATAATCTGGATGCAAATCCTTTATTAGACATGTTATTTCAAACACATAATTTGCAAATATTTTCTGTTTGTTTCCTGTCCTTTTAGTCTCTTAATAACATCTTTTTTTAGGAGCTGAAGTTCTTAATTTTAAAAGAAAAGTTAAAAAAAATTGGGATCCATTATTCCATCTGGAGTCACATGTTGCCCTTAGTTTTTATGTCTCTTTGGTCTCATTTAATCTGGAAAGATCTTCAGTCTGCTTTCGCTTTTCATATCCTTGACATATTTGAAGAATACAGGCCAGTTATTTTTGTAGAATGTTTCTCACTTTGGGTTTGTTTGATGTTTCTTCATGATTAGTTTGAAGTTTTTTGGCAGGAATACCACAAAAGGATGTTGCATACTTCTCAGTGCACCATATCATGAGGCACATGATACTGACTTGTCTTAATACCAGTGATGTTAACTTTGATCACTTGGTTAAAGTTTTCTCCGTTGTAAAGGTTCTGTTTTTTCTTTCTTTCTTTTTTCTTAATGTTTATTTATTTTTGAGACAGAGAAAGAAACAGAGCATGAGTGGAGGGAGGGGGCAGAGAGAGACACACAGAATCTGAAGCAGGCTCCATGCTCCAAGCTCGTCAGCATAGAGAATGATGCAGGGCTCAGACTCACGAACTGTGAGATCATGACCTGAGCCGAAGTTGGATGCTTAACCTACTAAGATGGGGTGAGATAATATTTTGTAAGAGTATGTAGATCTCTTCACCCATTAGTTTAAGTATCCATTGATAATTTTTGCCCAAATCAATTATTATGATTTTTTTTTGCATAAAAGCTTTTTCTATCCCTCATTCATTCATTCATTCATTCATTCACTTACTTATTCATTCCTATGCTTTCTATATCAGTATGAACTCATGGATTCTTATTTCTTTTAATAGGTTTTAGTCTGTTAGTATAATTCTTTTCTTGCCAAAAATTTCACAGATTTGACCAGGTAAGAACCTTTTCAAATAGGTTCCTGTGCTTTTTTGACATCCCCCTAATTTTGAACTTGTTTTTTATGGTGACATGACAAGATGTTTGAGTTTCCTCTTATATTTTCTCTGCTTCAGGCTGGAATCAGCCATTTCTCCCAGGAGCATTGGTTTCTTTTAACAGAAAAAATGTTTAGAAGCCAAAATTTGGACATTAATTGTTCTCATTGTGATTGGGAGCTGATTACTTCTAGGCTTTCTCAGCAGACAGTGCTAAGAAATATTCTTATTATATTAAAAATCAATAGTTCATACAGTTCTTTCCTTTAACAGTTATAGTGTTAAAATGCCTGTGCTCAAAAGTGACTTGAAAAGCCCATCCTGACTCTCTCCCCCACTCTCCCACCTCAAGTGTGGTTATTATTATTTTGATTATAAGAATATAATAATTATTATATTTTTAGATAATAATAGTTTGTATTCCTTTTAAGGGAGAAAATATATTATTATTTCATGAATATTGAAAAGTAACATGGTTCAAAAGTCAAAGTGATAAAAATGATAAATTTAGAGAAGTATCACTCTAGTCCTTTAAGTGACTATGCTCCTAGCTTTCTTAAAGTCTTCTCACAAAACTATGCCCCCCACCTGCTCATTTCTACTTTTTAGCCTTGTTTATAATTCTTCAAACTCCAGGCTCAAGTCAAATGACATTTCCTTAGGGAAATCTTCTCCCTTTCAACATCCCCCAATTCTAACCTACCACCTTTCCGAAAAGAACTGGATGTTCCTGTTATTAAATCCTCCAAACATTTTCTTCATGGCACTGATCATGGTTTGCTGTTATAATAAATATTTAATTCTTTGAATCACAGCTACCTGGCTCACCATGCATCAGATTCCATGTATAGCAAATATTTGTTGAAGTAATGAATATACAACAGAAAAACATTTAAAGTTTAGGTTACTATGTAGTATCAAAATTAAATATAATTAAATATATGGCCATTTTAGCAAATTCACAGTTATTTTAGCTTTGTTTACAAATTCACGTCTTTGTTTTTTTTGTCCACCTATAAAAATTTAGTGTAAGTATCAATCTGGCCTTGGATAATTGAAAGTAGGTGTATTGGCAAATACCATCCTATGCTTTTTAACTAACAAAATTATAGAAAAGAAAGATTCTATTGGAAGGGGGGCACAAGTGAGTGAGGGACAGAGAGAGGGAGAGAGAAAGAGAAAAGCAGGGCTTACCCAGGGCTCATATTTTGCCCAAAGCAGGGCTTACCCAGGGCTCATATTTTGCTCACCCGAAGCAGGACTCATGCTCACCTTAAGTCAGGGGCCTGAGCTCACCAGATGTGGGACTTGGAATTTACAAACTGTGAGATCATGACCTGAGCATAAGTCAGATGCTTAACAACTAAGCCACTCAGGTGCCCTAGAAAAGAAAGATTTTTAAGGAAAGGAATGTGGATAAGTAAAATAATTGCTATATTTCTTGTTGCTAAATGGAGAAAACAGATGGAGTGAAGTAGGAGATAAAAAGAGCCATTATTTGACAACACAAAAGATAGCTATTTTGGTATATGACTAAAAACCCTTTTCATTATTCTTGCCATGTTTTCCAATATTACTGCAAATATACTTAAGACCCTAATGCAGAGCAAATGCCTTTAATTTCTATGGCCAATAAGTATAATTTTATCTAAAATATTCCAAGCAACCATTCTTTTTAAAAAGTTAATTATTTTATATACTTATTTTAAATAGACTTTGTATTTTAGAGAAGTTTTAGGTTAATGGCAAAATGGGGAGAAAGATACAGAGATTTCCCATACATCCCCTGCCCCACACATGCATAGACTCCCTTATTATCAAATCCTCCACTAGAGGGGATTATTTGTTACAGCTGATGAACCTACATTGACATATCATTAGCATTAGAAGTTCATTGATTATATTAGGGCTCACTCTTGGTGTTGTACATTCTATGGGTTTTGACAATTTCATAGTGACATGTGGACACCATTATAGTATCGTATAGAGTAGTTGCATTGCCCTAAAAATCCTTTGTGCCCTGCCTACTTATCACTTCCTTCCTCCAAACCCCTGGTAACCACCAATCTTTTTATTGTTTCCATAGTTTTAGTTTTTCCAGAATGTCATATAGTTGGAGTCACAGCATAAAGTCTTTCAGACTGGCCTCTTTCATTTAGATCTATATATTTAAGTCTGTCTTTTCATGGCCTGGTAGCTCCTTGCTTTTTAGCACTGAATAATATTCCATTGTCTAAATGTATGACAGTATATTATTCATTCACCTACTAAATGAAGAACATTTTGGTTGCCTCCAAGTTTGCCAATTCTGAATACAGCTGCTATAAATATCCATGTGCAGGTTTTGTGTGGACATAAATTTTCAACTTTTTTTGGAAAATACCAAGAAATACAATTGCTAGATTGTATGGTTAAGAGTATGTTTAATTTTGTAAGAAACTACAAAGCTGTTTTCCAAAATGGCTGTACCATTTTTGCTTTCCTGTTAGCAGTGAGTAAGGGTTCCTGTTCCTTCATGTTCTCACAGCATTTGGTGTTGTCAGTATTTTAGATTTTAGCCATTCTAATAGGTATATAGTGGTATCTCATTGTTGTTTTAATTTGAATTCCCTTGATGACATACGAGGTGGAGCATCTTTTCTTTTTTTTTTTTTAAGTTTATTTTGAGAGTGCATGTGTACCAGCACATAAGAGGGGGAGGGGCAGAGAGGGAGAGAATCCCACACAGGCTCCATGTTGTCAGTGGGCAGCCTGACGTGGAGCTCAGTCCCACAAACCGTAGTATCCTGACCTGAGACGAAATCAAGAATCTGATGCTTAATCAGACTGATCCATCCAGCCACCCAGAAGCATCTCTTCATAGTTTATTTGCCATCTGTTTATCATTTTGGCAAGGTCTCTGTTCAGGCCTTTTGCCCATTTCTTAATCTGGTTTTTGGTTTTCTTCCTGGTGAGTTTTAAGAGTTCTTTATATATTTTGGCTAACAGTCGTTTATCAGATACGTCTTTAGCAAATATTTTCTCCCAGTCTGTAGCTTATCTTCTTATTCTCCTTCATAGAGCAGAGTTTTCGATTTTGATGAAGTCCAGCTTATAAATTGTTTTTCATGGATCATGCTGTTGGAACTGTATCTAAAAAGTCATCACAAAATTCAAGGTCATCTTAAGTCTACAGAATCTGTGCTGGTACCCTCTTTCATTTCTGATAATAGTAATTTGAGTTCCCTCTCTCTTTTTCTTAGCTTTGTAGGAGGCTTATTGATTTTATTTACTTTTTCTAAAAATACCAGCTTTTGGTTTCATTGATTTTCTGTATTGATTTCATGTTTTCAATGTCATTGATTTCAGTTTGATTCTTATTATTTCTTTTTTCTTGCTTACTTTTGATTTGATTTGTTTTGCTCTTTTGATTTGATTTGCTCTTCTTTGTGTAGTTACTTAAAGAAACATTGACAACTGATTTTAGATCTTTTTTCTTTCCTATACATGCATTCAGTGCTATAAATTTTCCTCTCTGCACTGCTTTCACTGAATCCACAAATTTTAATAAGTTTTATTTTCATTTAGTTCAAAATACTTTTTAATTTTTCTTGGGATATATTCTTTGACCAATGTATATTTAGAATTGTGTTTAATTCCCTTGGATTTTGAGATTTTACCAGCTATCACTGTGTTATTGCCTCTGAGTTTACATCTACTGTGGTCTGAGAGCAAACATTTTGTGATTTATATTTTCAAAAATTTGTTAAGATGTATTTTATGGCCAGAAGTTGTCTATGTTGGTGAATGTGTCAGACATTAATTTAGGGACATTCTCATTCATTACTGTTTAAATTGCTTCTGCTTTTTTCTCTATTTCCTTCTAGTATTCCCATTATGCATACCTTTCACCTTTTTAAACTATCCCACAGTTCTTGGATATTTTGTTCTTTTTTTTTTCCAGTCTCTTTCTCTTTGCATTTAAGTTTTGGAATCTTCTACTGTCATATCCTCAAGCTCAGAGCCTCTTTCTTTAACCATGTCCAGTCTACCAAGTCATTCCTTATCTGTTACAGTGGTTTGATCTCAAGCATTTTTTTTTATTATGTCTTAGAACATCAATCTCCTTTGCTTACATTATCCATGTGTTCTTATATGTTGCCTACTTTTTTTGTTAAAGCCTTGAGTATATCAATTTTAGTTACTGCAATTCTTGGTCTGATCATTCCAACATTCCTGCCGTATCCGACTCTGATTCTGATATAGTTCAGACTCTTCAAACTGTGTTTGTTTACTTTTTAGTAAGCTTTGAAAGTTTTTGTTGAAACATAAACATGATGTACTTGGTAAAATGAACTGCACTGCTAGGAGAGGGGAAGCCCTGTTTGATCCTATGATTAGGTCTCAGTCTTTTGATGAGCTTGTGCCCTTGGACTGTAAAGTTCACCACCACTTTTCAGTAGTGGAACAGGATGGACTAGAGGGGGCTGCGGTTGTGTATTTTCCTTCCCTCAAGTCAAGTAGGATCTGATAAAACTCTAGTACTAGTCTCTGGTGAAGTACTTTCTCTTAGGGGCAGACTTTGTTAAGAACAGAATACCCCAGGGATGCCTGGGTGGCTCAGTTGATTAAGCATCTGACCCTTGATTTCTGCTCAGGTTATGATCTCATGGTTTGCAAGTTCAAGCCTCATGTCCACCTCTGTGCTGGCTGTGCAGAGCCTGCTGGGGATTCTCTCTTTCCCATCTTTCTCTCTGCCTCTACCCTGCTTGCTCTCTCTTTCAAAATAAGTAAACTTAAAAAACAAAACAAAAGAACAAAATACCCATTGCATATTTCAAATGGCTCCTTTCCCCTTTTCCCTGCAGGAAGCACGAGGGAAGTTTTCTGATATTCACTGTGAAAACCTGGTAGAATTCCTGGGGATGAAACTCACAAAAGTATGTCTCCCTCCCCTTAATGGGTCTTTCAGAGATTTTAACTCTCAGATTTGTCCACACTGAGACTTCAGGAATTTGTCAGTTACAATTCAGGTTTTCTTCTGGTTCCTGTGAAGTTTTGTGCTTAGTAGGTTTCTGCTTTATTGAGTTGTGATTCTCTGTATCTGCCTGTTTGTTTTTCCAGTTTGGGAGATAGCAGTTTACCATGTGATATCATTTCTCTGATGAATGTAAGAAGAGTTGCTGGTTTTTTTCAGATTGTTTAGCTTTTTCCTAGTTGTTCAGATGGAGTGGCAACTTCTAAGCTGCATTGTGCTAGAAACTGGAAGTCTAACTGCTCTGTTTTAAACACTCAATGAGGTTAGAAAACAAAGCAACGTTATTGTAAAGGTAATGGAGGCTCTTCCTTGCATTTCTCTTTCCAACTCCCTGAGAATGGTCCAAGCAATGTGTTCATATGGTCAGATGATGTTTGTCAAATTTGCAAACTTTTATCTAGAATTGGTTAAGACTCCTGTCTCCACACAGACTCTCCCTCACATTTCCTCTGGTGTCCGGCATTTTGGGAATGCAGTAATGACAGTCACTTCTCTGTATAATTAGCCACCCCTTTGAAATAACCACTTCTAGGAAACTTGTGCCCACCTGGCATTATGACACATGATGCAAGATCAGAAGTTATATTTTGATACGCACATGTCCTATAGCTCCAGGCACCACAGTATATGGACAATGGAAGAGGAGAAGGTTTTAAAAATAGGAAGCCAGAAGCTAGTTTATGGCAAATACTTCTAAACATCAGAAGTGTAGATTAATCACCAGAGCATCTACTTCTCATTATTGCCTCATCAATATGGCTACTCTCTCCTGTCAGGAACATATTTGCTAATGTAGAGCATACAATTATAAGTACATCATATTTTTTCTTTTTTGGATGAGAATCACACGAAATAAAATTTGTCCAAGAATTCCTGTGTTTATAGGTCACGAACTTTAGAAATATTACAGAGAATAAGCCTCTTGACATAGTGCTTCCTGTATTCCAATATGTCAGATCACTTCTTAGAGTATCTGACATATGTTGTCCTTAGAACGTTGTGGAGTTCCAGATGAAATCGTACACAAAATTGCCAACAGTGCAGAAATATAGACTGAAAAAATAAGTGCTTGGATGGCAAAACACCTACATGTATTCATCAACTTGGTCAATGTAGTGTAAGAGTAATTTGATTGTGCTTCATGCAGCTCTGTATAAGGTAGCAACAATTTAAAACTATAGTTTAATTCCTCTTGTGTTACAATTAATTTTGCATATATTTTTCAGAATAGAAGCAAAAAAAGAATTTATTAGAGGGGTTTATTAAGCAATTAATTAATAAAGTACTATGTTATTTCTCTGTATTGTGTATCTCTGTACTTGTGGAGTATATATTTTCTGTATTTTGTGTTTTCTCTTTCCACACATATATTCGCTTTTATTCCTAATTTTACATTTGTAGTTTTGTGTTCTTTTCCTTAAAGTGTGACCCTTTAGCCCAGAAAACATCTGGCCCCACAAAAACTTAATCTACCTTTGTTTTGATGAACTAAAAATGTTTCTGTCCTATGAAAGTCAGGTATTTTCTTTTTCTTTCCTTGAATCTTTCTTTCTTTCTTTCTTTCTTTCTTTCTTTCTTTCTTTCTTTCTTTCTTTCTTTTCTTTCTTTCTTATTATTGAGAGACAGAGAGAGGCAGTGCGAGCAGGGGAGGGTCAGAGAGAAGGGGAGATACAGAATCTGAAGATAGGCTCCAGGCTCTGAGCTAGCTGCCAGCACAGAGCCTGACGCGGGGCTCAAACCTAGGAACCCGGGAGATCGTGACCTGAGCTGAAGCCCAACGCTTAACCAACTGAGCCACCCAGGCACTCCAAAAGTTAGGTGTTTTCTGTTAATCATAAAGATAATTAAGCACACAAATATATATTCCCCTTTATCAATGTATGCTCCAATATTTAAGATAATTGTTCAGCTTTCATTTGTGTGTATATGTTTGGATTATGAATTCACAGAAACTGGGCCAATGCAGAACTTTTAAACACCACCCTCCTCCTTCAGAGATGGGTCTTCTTGAAGGTAGGCAGCATGCAGTGAAAGATGAGTCAGAGATTTGAGCCAGTTCAGAATAACAGAAGGAGATAGAGCTGGATAGAGAAATTAAAAAAAACAAACAAACAACTGAACGCAGCTAGATTCTACAGTTGGTATTGGTGTTAAAAATGTAGCCAAGAGATATCAGATGCCTAGGAGTTACCTACTGAATACAGAGAAATAAAAAAAATTACTGAGTTGAAGTTTGAGAACTGATGAGACCCAGAGACTAAGCACCTATATAAAAAAATTTAAAAAAAGAAAAGAAAAGAAAAAGAAACAAATAGAAAGAACCCTAAGGAATAGAAGACAAAAGATCAACGGAATGAAGGGTGTACTGTCAACTAGGACGTCCTCATGGAAATAATTTGAAAAGAACAATGGGTTTCCTTCTGACCAATTTTGATACGAGAAGTTCACACCTCTGCTACTTGTTTTTGTCTGGCCCAGGTTTTGGTGTCCCGTCCAGGGGGTTCACATATCCAGTGAGCAGAAATAACATTGTTCTTCCATAATTCCCACAGAGACTTTGCTATTGGATCTCTTTGAGGCTCTTACCTTTCCTTTTGGGGCTTATTTCTTTCTGCTTAAGGAGAGCTAGGAGTTGCAATTTGCTACTGGCAGCTCAAGTGTCTGAAGCTCTTTGATGTTTTCATCATGGCAGAAAAATTCAATGAATCTACATGAAATATGCACTACAAGAGTTCATGGGAGAATGGATAGGAAAATCCCCAATTTGAGGACCCGGTACCAGGTGCTAGAGCAGGCAGTTAGTAGCATGGTTGGGACCTGCAAAACAGTGCAAAAGGCGATTCAGTCGAAACTCCTAAAGCTTCACCATTCTTTCTTGTTCAATATTTCACTAACCCTTCTATCTTAAAAGATGATAAGACTCTTCAGAATTTGGGGGGGCAATCAAGTTAACAATAAACTATGAAATGAGTTCATCAAAAAAAGTATAAATTCTGAGCTGCATTAAGAAATAAAGGGTCAGTATTTTAGCAAAACATACCAAAGTCTCTACATGACAAATTACCTCCTCTGGAGAGCTGTAATCATATGACCCTGCTGAGTGTCACCAGATGCTTGTTTTGAAAATATTTTGCATTTCTTAGATGAAGGGCACGCTTTAACACTCCAGATTACAACAACACAGGCTTACATTTCAGCTACTTCAATTCACATCAATCTCACAACTTGGCAGAAATGTTTTTCACCCAGTCTGTGTTTGTTCTGGTCACACTGAGAATTTTATTTTTAGAAAAAGGTGTTTAAAACAGAACCACAACCACAGATTTTTAAAAAACGTTATCTTGAAACTTATGGATGCTTTTTATAATTCAGTCTTAGGAAATAAATGCTAGTTAATTTCTAAGGAACGTTCTACCTTGCCTGAATTGGAAAAGGAGAAAAGAACACAAAAGAAATAGAAATATATCCTAGCAAACTCAGAGAAAACTTTTTTCTCTTGTTCCTTTCAGGGGTAAAGAAAGTGTAAGAGTGGAGAACTATTTGTGGTTTTCTACTAGGATTGTGTTTCACATTTTGATGTAAAATTTTGCTTTTGTGTTTGGAGGTCTCTCCATAAAGAAGGGAAAAAAACCCCTGAATACTCAGAAATGCTTATTAAATCTAACAGCACACCTGCTGCAGATTAAATGCCAGTAGCTCCTTGACGCATACCGCTTCTTTTCACCTCCCAGTATCTTTTTTCACCGACGTGTATCATTCTTTACTGCAGGAATCCGGAGAAATATCGGAGTTAGACATGCAGGCCAGTTAAAAGCAAACAGACCTTAACACTTCAACATTTTTGAGAAAACATTTGAGCTTGCAAAGCTTATAATACTTCTTGTCATAAAACACGACCGTGATTCTTCTGATAATCATGCCCAGCAGTGCCTCCCCAACCCCGCCACGGTACTTGGAAATTGTTAAAGAAAAAGATAAATCTTACCTTGCTATCTCATAAGAATAAGAAATAAGAAAGCTCTCTTCTGCCAAAGGGAAGATCTTCTTGATAGATACCTCACCACTGTAAGCTACTTATTGTAGTTTATTTTTACAGTCCCAGACCCTTACGGAGGCACTTTTGGAGGGGGAGGGAGGAGCGGGAAGAGGGCCTTGAATGAAGGTAGAGCTGAATGAGGGAATCCACAGCTGAGGTAGAGGCAGCTGGGAGAAAAGATCCCTATTTGGGAAGACCATGTTATCCTCCGGGGCAGTTGGGTGGGGCGGGGAGGGGTGCTAGTCTAGTGTGTGGTAAACAACTGCAGAAATTAGGGACTCGTGAAGCTCGGTAGGGGTCAGAGGCAGGTTGCAGGAACAGGCATTTGTGTAGCAAATGAGGAAAAAGAGAAAACCCTGAAACGGTAGCTGGCCCCTGGCCGAGGCCAACACAGCTGTGGTCAGGGAGGCTGTGGCCTAGCGGCAGGAGACATGCTCGACACAGGTCATCACACTTAGCAGGCAATGCATTTTAGGTCCTGCTGCCTAGCGTGTCGGAGCCCGTATGTGATTCTATACGCAATCTGGTCTGGTCGGAGTCATTGCCAGAGCTCAAGTTGTTGGTGTCAGGGTCTACCGCTGAGGCATTTAAGGAAGTGTCTGACAAGAGCCACTTACATGGTTTCCCTAAGTCCCACTTCTGTCCCATTCCAGTCTATTTTTAACCGAGAAGTTGCAGGAGTCCTTAAAAATGTATCTGATAATTTCACCTCCTGTTTAAATTCCATCCAAGGTGTTCCTTGGGCCTTTAGGCTAAAACCCAGCCTCAACAAGGTCTACAGATCTGAACATCTAGCCATTCTCCATGTTGATTGCTGCCCTCCAGCCACAGTGGCTTTTCCCCAGCTGGTCCAACACATGCTCCTGCGTTAGGCTGTCTATTCTGCCTGAATTTCTCTTCCCTGTTTATTAGTGGAAGAAGCCTCTTGTCCTTAGACTTGCAAGCCAAAAGTCTCTTCCTCATGGAGGTAGGGTAAGTGAGGTCCCTTGTTCTAGTCTCTCTTGTAGCACTTCTTTCATATTCAAAGCATTTACCATAACAGCGATCAAATAATTAAGTGCCTAGAAGTGCCTGGGTGGTTCAATAATTTGAGCGTCTGACTCTTGATTTGAGCTCAGGTAGTGATCTCACAGTTGGGGAATCAGCCCTGCTTTGAGCTCTGCATCAAGTATGGAGCCTGCTTGGGATTCTCTCTCCCTCTCTCTCTGCCCTCCCCCACTCTTTTTCTCTCAAAATAAGTAAGTAAACATTAATGTTTGTTGTTATTATTATTATAAACATTATTTATTTTGAGGGAGAGAGTGCACAAGTGGGGAGGGGCAGAGAGAGAGAGAGAGAGAGAGAGAGAGAAAGAATCCCAAGCAGACTCCATACTGGTAGCATAGAGCCTGATATGTGGCTGGAACTCACCCACAGTGACCTGAGCTGAAATCAAGAATCAGATGTTTGAGGAGCCGGGGTGGCTCAGTTGGTTAAGTGTCTGACTTCAGCCCAGGTCATGATCTCACAGTTCATGAGTTCTAGCCCCACTTCAGGCTCTGTGTTGACAGTTTGGAGCCTGGAGCCTGCTTTGGATTCTGTGCGTGTGTGTGTGTGTCTCTCTCTCTTTCTCTGCTCTCCCCTGCTTGTGCTCTCTTTCACTCTCAAAAATAAATATTTAAAAAAAAACTAAAAGGAAAAGAATCAGATTCTTACTGTTCTGAGCAACCCAGACCCCCCCCCCTTTAAAAAAAAAACTTAAAAAATTATTTGTGTAATTGTTTACTGTTTGTCTTTCTGGCTGGCTGAAAGCTCTATTAGACTAAGACCACATCTGTGTTGCATTCCACTTTGCCTACCTATCATAAGACCTTTTGCAAAGTAGGTGTTTGGTGAACAGTTACTGAATGACTGGATACACAAGATTATCTTATTGTCATTATGTCTTAAATCATGATACAGTCAAGGCAAGGAGTGGTCTTAGTAAAGCATCATATCACATGATATGATATGATATTACATTAACTAATATAGCATAACCATACACATTGATGGATTGCTTTATGCACTACTAAATCCATTTTTTCTAAGTTTCTCTTTTTAGAGTTGGAAAAAATATCATGTATAGAAAATGAAAGAGAAAAGAGACAACAAAATACCACATCACTCTTCTAGAATTGATAAGTCCAATGACTATTCTGTATTGGTGACTTTTTCCATGATCTATAAGCCACGGAATCTAATGCGGTTTTCCACAAAATCACATCAGTCAATGAACTATAATACTCTCAACAGCATAGAAGATTTGGAATGTTGCAATAGGCCCTTTTCTCAACTCTCGGCGGTAATGGATTGGAGCTAAAGTGAAGCAAATCAATCCACCAATGGAGGGAAGGCAGAGTGTGTAAGTTTCTGCCTGCTGTGTTTCAGTCAAACACCGTCAGAAACCACTACATGTGTAGTAGGAGT
Source organism: Suricata suricatta (assembly GCF_006229205.1). Lineage (NCBI taxonomy): Eukaryota > Metazoa > Chordata > Mammalia > Carnivora > Herpestidae > Suricata > Suricata suricatta. Next base: position 87,636,238 of record NC_043709.1, read on the forward strand.
GGTAAATGGCTGTTCTAAAATGTCTCTAGAATCTGTTCCCTCTTCCTACTTCTGTTCATACTCGTAACTATCACTACCTTGGTTTGGACCTTTTGTCATTCCCATTATGGACTATTTTCACAGTCTAACTAATTGCTTTCCTGTCTTTCATGTCTCCTTTCTCTAATCTTTCCTCCTGTCCTGCAGCCAGAATCAGTGTTCTGAAATGTAAATATGGTCATTTAACTTCCCTAACCAAAGATACTTTCTGACTTTTAGTTGCTTATATGAGCAATTTTAAAACTTAAAAATAACAGCTGGCTTCTATTTTCGAATTAAAAATATAAAGGAGATATATGGAAGATACACAGTGGAGTGGAGTAGGGTGGAGGGGCCAGAGCGTTGGCCTTTCGACCCACCCTGTGCTCCCGTGATGGTGTCTCACCGGAACCTGCAGGCCCATCCGATGCCCTGGTTGGTCTCGAAAAGGCCAATCTTATCAGAAAAGCATTCGTGAGATTTCACAACCTGACCACACTTTTCCTTCTAGCATGACGCCTTGCTGGTCCACTTGTATACTTTCTAGCCCCTGGGCTTGTTGTCATTTTTCAACACTCCATGCTTTTTCATTCATTTTTACCTTGGCAGATGCTGTCCATGCTGACTGGAAAGGCCGTTCTCTGCTGGTGAAATTTAAGACCCAGTTTGAATGTCCTCTCTTCTGAAGGCTTTTCAGACTTCCCCAGGAAGAGCTGGGATCGCTCCTTCCCCAGCACTGGCTCTGTACTTAGTCCCATCACAGCACTTGGCATTATATTGTCTGTCTCTGTATTTGATGGCAGAGAATATTTTATTCATTTTGGTGAAACTAGTGCTTTCCTAACACAATGTCTGGCTTATAGTCAGGTGTTTGCTGAATGCAAGATGATTCTATTCCCTTTTCCCAGGAAGTAAAATTCCTAGAGGATGGATTCAATGTAACTTTTTCCTCACTGCCTCTTGGACTGCTATAGATTGAATGTTTGTGTTCCCCCCAAACTGATATGTTGAAGTCCTATCCCCCAAGGTGATGGTATTCAGAGGAGGGAGGCAATTAGGTCATAAGGGTTGAGCATACCCTCTACCTCTGCTGAATGGGATTAGTACCTTGTAAGAAGAGATGTGAGGGACGTGATCTTTCTCTACCATGTGAGGATTAGGAGAAGGAGGCTGTCTGCAGGCCAGAAAGCAGGCTCTTGCCAGATACCAAACTGGCAACTTGATCTTGGATTTCCCAGTCTCCTTTGAGAAATAAATGTTATTTACCCATCTAATTTACGGTGTTTGTTATAGAAGCTCAAGCTGACTGGGATACATATCTACATACTTAAGATGCTGCCTTTCTTTTCTCTCTGATTTGCACAGATGTGAATCTCTCTCTCTCTTGGAGTTTGAAGCAGACTTTGGATCACTAAGAAGAAGAGCCTAGGGACACGGTGGGGTCACTCCTAAGTGTACTAGAGGAGAAAATGTAGCAGTGGTATCAAGTCTAAAAATGAAAGATCTTGGAGAGAAAAATTGAGAGAGATACAGAATTGTTCTTTCTCGTGTGGTGTATAGCGAATACGAATTTCTCAAAATTTAAACTTCATATATACAAGAAAGAAAATTTTTAGATTTTTCCCCCCCTAATTTCCAATTTACTATTTAGTTAGAGACCCTATTCTCCCTGTGGGCAGTAACCACAATTTCAGTAAATTCCTGGCAAACTCAATCACTGCAAGTTTAAAAAAAGGTTTTTTTCTTTTAATGTTTATTTATTTTTGAGAGAGAGATAGAGCACAAGTGAGGAAGGAGACACAGAATCCAAAGCAGGCTCCAGGCTCTGAGCTGTCAGCACAGAGCCCAAGATGGGGCCTGAACCCACAAACCGTGAGATCATGACCTGAGCCAAAGTCAGATGCTTAACTGACTGAGCCACCCAAGCGCCCCTCACTACAAGTGTTAACTCAGATGATTCCCCGGTTGTGTTTGAGGAGCCTCCTGGCTCCAGGGGATGAAGTGGTATCTGGGTCTCAGACAGCAGTGGTCCATGCTGTTATTTGCTGTAATCATCATGTGTGGTTTCCAGATGTAGTCACCACTTTACAGTAGCTTCTATCGAGATGTTCATGTTCCTATTAATCCCCAGCTGTGTGGTCTGAGCTTCCTTATGCTGCCCTGTTCTCTTGTCGCGACTACAGAATTCTTTCAGGCATCTTCACTGTCAACCAACACTGGACCTTTTGTGGGGGTTGTTGTGAATCTAAGCCGGTTTGGGTTTATGCAGCTTTAGATTATTTTAGGAAATAATAGTAACCACCACAAAAGCGATTTACTCTCCATAAATTATGCCACAAGTACAGACCTTATTAAAAAAACATTTATTAGCAAGCAGGCTTGAAAATATTTATACAAACTATAAGATTAATGAAGTCCCAGCTCTCTGTTCTTTTGGAGTGTTCTGACTACCTCTATGCATGAAGTGTTTACTTAAAGCAGATAGAACAATATCCAGAGGCGGAATCCTGTGCTCTTAGAGTGAGCGCCGGGCAACGAAGCGTCCTTTGGCTCGATGACTGCACACAGGTTCATCTGTGGGTCAAGCCTCAGACCTTACGGGTACAAGTAACAGGCCTGGGTAGATTTTCATATTCTGTTAATTAAACAACATATCTTAAGTTCCACTCATCACCACAGTGAGACCCTATTTTCTAACATTCATTATGCTAATCAGAAAAGCTTCTGGTACTTATGGAGATCTGGATAGTAGAAGGTGTATATTCATATTGGCTGGAGAGTGGGCTTCCTGGTTTGCATGCTAACTGGCTGCTCCTGGGATTTTAATTCCTGACTTGGGTAATCTCTTAGTCAGTTTGGTAATCTCTTAGTCACTGTAACAACAGTGCCATAGACTTGGTGTCTTTAACAGCAAATATTTATTTCAGACCATTCTGCGAGCTGGAAGTCCAAGATCAAGGTGCCAACAGATTCAGTATCTGGTGAGAAACTTCTAGATAGATGTCTTCTTGTTGCATCCTCTCGTGATGGAGAGCAGAAAGAAAGGGCTGGGGGAGAGCTCATTCTCTTCTTAGATGGACACTAATTCCATCATGGAAGTTCCACCCTCATCATCTAGTTACCTCCCAGAGTCCCTCCCACCTTTAAATACCACATTAGGGCTCCAACATATGAACTTTGGGAAGACAAACATTCAGTCCTCACCTGGAAAATAACTGGACCTTTAAAAAAAATTTTTTTTTTTTATTTTTGAGAGACGACAGCATGAGCAGGAGAGGGTCAGAGAGAGAGGGAGAGACTCTGAGCTAGCTGTCAGCACAGGGCAAGATGCAGGGCTCAAACCCATGAACCGTGAGATTATGACCTGAGCCGAAGTCAGACACTTTTGCTTAATTGACTGAGCTACCCAGGCGCCCAGGCAAATAACTGGACCTTAAATTGTAACTTAAACTAACAAGTCTATAATATTACACTGATTATGCTAAAGGATTTTATACTTGTGCCCTTGGTACTCTGCCATAATAACTATGTTTTTGGGCAATGGTGGATCTGTGTTAAATTGCCTGGGTTGGAGTGGGAGGTAGAGTGGGACGGAGTGAGGATAGGTGGATTAGTGCTTCAAAATACAATTTTACCTTGTGAGTGTACTTTGCTTTCTTGAGAGGAAACATAGAAGTCTGTTTTCTCATAAACGATCAGCAGGAGGTAGATAAACCTTTCGGATAAATGTTGACATTTTTCTTTGTGACAAGGAAAGCCTACTGACAAGTTGGGTAAGAGAAAAATTTAAACTGACCTGATCTAATTTAGAAAATAAATCTTGGAGGCTTTCCTTTCTTAACATCATGTAGTTTACCCTCATTTTAATTAATCATTACACCACAGAAGGTTGCCTTTTCTAATTAACACATAAAAAGGCAGTGATTATAAAGAACCTTGAAACCTCTTAATTCCTAGGATGGAAACCACCCATAGAGGAAAAATAATTTTAAGAAACTAGGAATAGTAAGTATCTGGCACACAGTAGGGCCTCATTAAACATTTGTTTTTTAATGAATGATTGAATAAATGAACGTCTGATACTAAAAGAGCTCAAGTCTGTGGATATTACAACACCAGCAAAGGCCTGGCAACCTTTTGCACCCTAGAAACTTGTAGATGATTGAGAGAATTTGTTTCTGTAGAAGTTATCATAGAGAAAACAATACTCTGCCAAAATCTGATAGAAGCATTAGGATAAAGCATCTGCATTGACTCCCTCTGATCTGTCCCTTTGAACTCCAAGCTGAATCTCAGGGTCTGAGGCACTTTGATGGGGACCGAGAACTGCTCTGGAGACAAGAGGTGAAGCGTCAAGAAGGCTTTATCCTGCTTTGAATGCCAGAACACAGAGTAAGGCAGAAATTGCCGGTCAGAAGAAATTTAGTGTGGCGCCTGAGTGGCTCAGTTGGTTAATGTCCCTGTCTTTTTTTTTTTTTTTAAGTTTATTCATTTCTTTTGAGAAAGAGACAGAGCACGTGAGCAGGAGAGGGGATAGAGAGAATGGGAGAGAGAGAATCCCAAGGAGGTTCCACAATGCCAGTACAGAACCTGATGGGCTCAAACCCATGAACTATGAAACCGTGCCCTGAGCCAAAGTCAAGAGCTGGGCGCTTAGCGGTCTGAGCCGCCCAGGCACCCCATCTTCCCACTCTTGATTTTGGCTCAGGTTGTTAACTCTGGATTGTGAGATGGAGCCCTGTCTGGGGCCCCTTGTTGGACTCCACACTGGAAGTGGGGCAAGATGAAGATTCTCTCTCTCCCTCTGCCCCAACCCTGGGTGCTTATGTGCCAGCTTTCTCAGATAAAAGCAAGAGAAAGAAGAAGGAGGAGGGAGAGGAGGAGAAGATGAAATTTGGAAACATTTACTAAACTGTGACTCCTATGAGGGAGTAATTTATTTTTTTAACTTGATTTTCCTTTTGTTTATTTTATCAAACTAATGCCGGAATAATTTTAAAAGAATTAAATAATTTTATAAGGCTTATAACAATAACACAAGTCCTTCTTTTACCTGTCTTCTGAAAAGGCAACTAATTTTTTAAAAAAAGATTTTATTATTTTTTAAATGTTTATGTATTTTAAGAGAAACAGTTCTGCTGTTCTATCAGCACAGAGCCTGACACAGGGCTCAAACTCTTGGACCATGAGATCATGACCTGAGCTGAAATTAAAAGCCAGATGCTTAACTGACTGAGCCACCCAGGGACGCCTAAAATATTTTATGCTATTTATTATTTAAGATTTATTTATTTATTTTTAATTTAATATCCAAGTTAGTTAGCATATAGTGCAACAGTGATTTCAGGAGTAGGTTCCTTAATGCTCCTTACCCCTTTAGCCCATCCCCCTCCCACACCCTTCCAGTAACCTTCTGTTTGTTCTCCATATTTAAGAGTCTATTATCTTTTGTTTCCCTCCCTGCTTTTATATTATTTTTGCTTCCCTTCCCTTATGTTCATCTGTTTTGTATCTTAAAGTCCTCATATGAATGATGTCATATGATGTTTGTTTTTCTCTAATTTTGCTTAGCATAATACCCTCTAGTTCCATCCATGTAGTTGCAAATGGCAAAATTTCATTCTTTTTGATTGCCCAGTAATAGTCCATTGTGTATATATGTATACACATTGTGTATATACATGTATATATACATATATACACACACACCACATCTTCTTTATCTATTCATCTGTCAATGGACATCTGGACTCTTTCCACTATTGTTGAAAGTGCTGCTATAAACATCAGGGTGCATGTGCCCCTTCGAAACTGCACACCTGTATCCGTTGGATAAATACCTAGCAGTGCAATTGCTGGGTCATAGGGTAGTTCTATTTTTAATTTTTTGGGGAACCCTCATACTGTTTTCCAGAGTGGCTGCACCAGTTTGCATTCTCACCAGCAGTGCAAAAGCGTTCCTCTTTCTCTGTATCCTCGCCAACACTTGCTGTTGCCTAAGTTGTTATTCTTAGCCATTCTGACAGGTGTGAGATTGTGGTTTTGATTTATATTTCCCTGATGATGAGTGATATTGAATATTTTTTTCATGTGTAGGTTGGCCATCTGGATATCTTCTTTGGAGCAGTATCTATATATTCATATCTTTTGCCCATTTCTTCACTGGATTATTTGTTTTTTGGATGTTGAATTTGATAAGTTCTTTATAGATTTTGAATATTAACCCTTTATCTGATATGTTGTTTGCAAATACCTTCTTCCATTCCATCGGTTGCCTTTTAGCATTGCTGATTGTTTCTTCACTGTGCAGAAGCTTTTTATTTTGATGAGGTCTCGATGGTTCATTTTTGCTTTTGTTTCCCTTGCCTCTTTAGATGTGTTGAATTAGAAGTTGCTGTGGTTGAGGTCAAAGAGGTTTTTGCCTGCTTTCTTCTCTAGGATTTTGATGGCTTTGTCTTACATTTAGATCTTTCATCCATTTTGAGTTTATTTTTGTGTATGGTGTAAGAGATTTTAAGTAGTCTCTATTCTCAATATGGGGCTCAAACTTACAACCCTGAGACCAAGACTCACATGTTCCACCGACTGAGCCAGCCATGTACCCCCCAAATTTATTACTTTTGTAAGTCATCTGTACACCAAACTTGGGGTTTGAACTCACAACCCTGAGATTAAGAGTTGCATGCTCTACCAACTGAGCCAGCCAAGCAAGGGGCAACCAATTTTAACTCTTTTAATATTACCATGCTTATTTGTTATTTCCTAATTTTTCAATTTTAGGCGTTATCTATTAACTTCTTATCCCTCTGCTCCTCTCCCATTTTGTCTTTGTAAGAGAGGAAACATAATTTTCCCTTTACCCTTCTGAGTTCTTGGCTGAAACTCCTTAAATAAAAGGAGAGGGTAAGTGACTTTTAGGAAAGACAAATGGGTCATTAGAAGATCAGATAATAGGTACGATAGTGTGTGACAAAGTTTGTCTGGGTTGGGGCGGTGTCCACCTGTCATCTCCTCTCCTATGGTGATAGTCAATCTTTCCTAGTTGATGAAACTCTCCCGGGAAGGTATTTATAACAACTGAGCTCCTTTTAAAGGATCTGTCAGCAAATAAGGGGAACTCAGAGAAAATCTCTCCCTGCATTAGTTGTTTTTATTTATTTTTTTTTGAGAGAGCACAAGAGAGAGAGAGAGAGAGAGAGAGAGAGAGAGAGAGAGAGAGAGAAAGAGAAGCAGGACTCGAGCTCACCCAATGTGGGACTCTAACTCATGAACTGTGAGATCATGACTTGAGCCAAAGTCAGATTAACGACTGAGCTTCTCAGGTGCCCTTGCATTAGCTGTTTTCCAAGTGCCCACAGCTCAAAATAATTAATATATTGAAATGGCATATTTTGGGATGGCATGCATCATCATATAATTCTTTGCCAAACCATAATTCAGTATTCATTCTCATTGGACTATGTAATTATTAGTTCCATCATGTGGCATGATTATATATATGTATTTTTTTCCTCTTGGACTATTTGCCTCAGTTTTGTTTGTTTGTTTGGCTTTCTTTGCATTCGTCCTTATCTTCCACAGAGTTACAAATCTCTCACTATAGTTAAACACATCAGGCATTTACTTGGTGCACACAGGGTATGTTGCAAATTAGAGCATATGGGTCCTGAGTTTAAATCACTTGGTTTGAATCCTGGCTGCACCACTGGCTAGTGGAGATCTTGCCTCAGTTTCCTCATCTGTAAAAATGAAGAACTGGTAAGGCCTACCTCATAAGGTTGTTAAGATAGTGATTTAAGCATTAATAAATAGAAAGCATTCAAAACAATGACAGACACACCGTAAGTGATCATTTGTAACATCCATCTTGTAGCCTTGTTCTTCTGTTCTGGACGATTCTGGTCTCCTTTTCTTGGTTCACTCTTCATTCTGGAGAAGCCTGTCCACTGGTAAAGTGTTTCTCAAACTTTAGCTTGCATCCAAAGGGCTTGTTAGGACATAGACTGTAGTGTGAGGTCTTAGAATTTGGATTTCTAAGCAAGAGTCCCAGTGATTCTTTGACACTTTCCTGAAAAAGAACATTTAGGAGATCAAACTTTTGAGACTTTACTTATCTTTTTTTAAATGTTTATTTATTTATGAGAAAGAGAGAGAAAACATAAGCAGGGGAGGGTCAGAGGGAGAGGGGGACAGAGGATCCCTAACACGCTCTTTGCTGACAGCAGAGAATTAGAATTTAGAATTAACTTATAATTAACTTAGCATTTTAAGTTGCAAATTATTTTCTTTTGGAATTTTGACTGCATTGTAGCTTTCAGAACTGTTAATCAGCCAATATCATTTTCATTCCTGATCACTTTGTATGTGATCTGCTTTTTCTCTCTGGAAGCTTTTAGGACTTTTTTTTTTTTTATTCCTGATATGCTGAAGTTTTCCTATAATATGTCTTGGGGTGTTTACGTGTGTTTTAATTGGGTTAGGTGATCACTGGGCCCCTGGGCTCCGTCAGTCTGAAAAGTTGCCTCTTTTAGTTCTGGGAACTTTCTTAGTGTTTTCTCTTTGACAATTTCCTGTCATCCATTTTCTCTGTTCCACAATCCTGGAAATTTTATCACTTGAATGTTGGACTTTCTTGCTGATTTTCTTTTTCTCAATTTCTTTTTATATATATTTTTAATTTATTGGCAGTTTTATTTCTTTTTGGGCAATTTTATCTTTTTAACACTTTTACTCATGTTTTATTTCTAGCATATTTTAATTCTTGGAGTGCTGCTTTTCTAAGTAATACTTTTAAGAAAGCATCTTGTTTATATTTCATGGATTGGTAATAGCTTCTTCTCTCTACCTGAGGGCACTAGAGTTTTGTTTATGACATTATCTTTTGCTTCTTGTGCTCTATATCATCCACTTTTCCTTTTTCCTATTTTGGCCTCTACTTTCATATCAAAAGCCTTCATCATGCCCAATGATCATTGACTGTCTTTTTATACTTAACAGTAAGCAACTAGAAAGATGATTGAAAGCTGTGTGTGTGCCCACGGGGCTTCTTAAGTGCTGGCTTCATTGTTGGATGATTAGGACCAAACCTGGCTCTTTCTAGAGGGAATCTCTAGCTGTCAGCCTCTGTGGGTCCTTTTTCTCTTGGGTTGGTCAGTTTCTCTCAAGAGTGATTCTCCTATCTCTTGTTTGAGGTTTATAGTACAGGCTGCCAGATTCTGGGAACAAATGGGAAAAAGGCATTGAAGGCTTTGCTGTGCAGACTGGAGATTTTTCACTTAATCCTGGTTTTCATTCTGGCATACATCTTCTGCCTCCAGTTCTGGCTGTTTTCAAGTTCATATTTCCTTTGATTCAATTTCACCAAAAACAAAACCTCTAGTCTTCTGCTGGAGTTAGTGACAGGTAGGCTCCTAGTTGCAGGAGCTGGGGAGTTGATTTAGAGATCTAATTGATTTTTATATCAGACTTTCAAAAAACAGTCCTGCTTTCACTCCAGTTGAATTCCACTCCCTCTTCTTCCAGAGGTGCTCTGCTTCTCCAATTGCTGGGCTCTTCTGGGGTTTTGTGGGGAAATTCATTTCCCTGATTTTCTGTTTTCCTTTGATTTGTCACTCAGCCACCTGCTTCTAGTCCTCAAAACTTTGTCACTATTTCTTTCTGTGATCATTTCTTATATATTCTTGTTCTTAAGTATTTATACATTTTGTTAGGTAGGGAGGCAAAGAAGTATATTTAACAGATTTTTTTCTGTGTTTTCAAAATAGATCGAGAAATATAAGTATTCTTACACATCAAATCTGATCAATGAAATACCTTTGTAGCTGTAATGGTTCTTAGAGGAACCAGTGATGAAATATGCAATAAGAAAAAAAATGTGAATGGTGAATATAGGCACCAGGAAGCAGAAGAAACTTGGGCTTACTATGGAGAAAGAAAAGAAATTAAAAGAAAAAATGTATCCTTGGAGCTAATTGGTTGGTTTATTTTCTATACTACCTACTTGTTCAAACTAAAAATTTTGAATTCATCCTTAAAATGCCTCTTTTTCATCTTCATATTCAACTTTCCCTTACATTTGATTTATTTTTCTCTGTCTTCTTTACTCTAAGTCTAGACCCTTTGCCATCTCTTACATACACTAAAGACTTCTATCCACTAATAACTTCTGTGATGGTTAATTTTATAAGTTAACTTGGCTAGGCCACAAGGTACCCAAATATTTGGTCAAACATTATTCCAAATGTTTCTGGGAGGGTGTTTTGGACGAGTTTACCATTTAAATGACCAGATTTTGAATAGAACAGATTCCCCTCCATAATGTGGGTGGGCTTCATACAATCAGTTGAAGGCCTGAGTATACAAAAACTGGCCTCCTGGGGAGGGAAAAAAAAGCGACTCTTAAATACTGAGAACAAACTGAGGGTTGATGAGGGGTGGGAGAGAGGGGAAAGTGGGTGATGGGCATTGAGGAGGGCACTTGTTGGGATGAGGACTGGGTGTTGTATGGAAAGCAATTTGACAATAAATTATATTTAAAAAAAACAACCCAATAACTAGCCTCTCCTGAGCCAAGAGAAAACTTTCAGCAAACTGCTTTGGACTTTGACTGCAACACTTTCTGGTGTTTCAGCAGACAGCCTTTGGACTAGAACTGAGTCTTCAGCTCTCCTGAGTCTTTAGCCTATCAGCCCAACCTGCAGATTTTAGACTTGCTATCTTCCATAATATGGGAACCAATTCCTTAAATAAACCTCTTTTTATAAAGTACAAACCTCCTTTGGTTCTGTTTCTCTGGAGAACCCTAATACAACCTCTTTCCTGACTTTAATTTCATCCTTATTCTTACCATTCTCCAAATTGCAATATCCAAGTGTCTTTTAAAACTCAAATAAAACATTTTCACTTAGGTGTTTAAAAGATCTTCAGCGTCTTCTCTAGAAGACAAACTTTTTCAAGGCTCTAAGCTATATTTCCAACTTCATCCCTGGCCCCTCATTGGTGAAACACACCATGGCCTTTCCTCTTCTGTTTTTTTGAATGCATGATTTCTTTTGGAAATAGCCTCTCTCTTTTGGATCTGGAAAATTGGTCTTCTTCTTTTTAGTTTTTTAAAAAATGTTTATTTTTTTTATTTTTGAGAGAGAGGGAGTGGGGGATGGGTGCAGAGAGAGAGAGGGAGACACAGAGTCAGAAGCAGGCTCCAGGCTTTGAGCTGTCAGTATACAGCCTGATGCGGGGCTCAAACTCATGGACTATGAGATCATGACCTGGGCTGAAGCAGGATGTTTAACCAAGGGCCACCCAGGTGCCTCCAAAATTGATCTTCTTTTGAGTCCTGGCCCATGTGTTACTCATATGAAATGTTAGTAAGGCCTTTTCTCTTTCCCAGTCAAATTAAGGGCTCTTTTTCTAGCTCCACAAGCTCATATATGTTCTCCCTTAGCATATGTGCAAAGAAATGCAACCAAAATCAATCATATTGCATTGGGATTATTTGCTTATGTTTCCAAGATTCTAAGGGGGCTAGTACTTAGGAGGTATGCCTTGACCATTTATTTAGTTACTATTACTAGAACTGTGCCTGAGATTCCTTCAGCATTTTAAAATTATAGATGGAAGGTGAATGAAAAGAATATAGAGTGAATTCACTGCAACTGAACTGAAAATTTTTTAAATTTTTAAATTTTATTTAAATCCAAGTTAGTTATTGAACTGAAATTTTAACTCTATATATCACAACTGACATGATAAAAGTGAATACTGTTCTGTATTTTTTGGTACAATTACTCCCTTCCCTGCCCTCACTAGGGTCCACCTTTTTGTTTTTACTCTTGACTTCATGTTCTAATTGTTGTAGTGTTCTCATAGTTTCTATTGTATGGAAGCCTCCACCTTTTTTGGAAATTGATAGTTCATAAATAATAAATAGCCTGAGCCAGCTTATTGTTTATATTCCCAAGAGACTTTTCTAGTTGTTCTTTGAGTTTGGGAGACTTTATTTTTTAAAGTTTAAATTTTTTAATATTTATTCATTTTTGAGAGAGTCAGAGCATGAGAGGAGGAGGGGCAGAGACTGAGAGGGAGACACAGAATCAAAACAGGTTCCAGGCTCTGAGCTGTCAGTAAAGAGCCCAATATGGAGCTCGAACTTGGGAACAGTGAGATCATGACCCTAGCTGAAGTCGGATGCTCAACCGAGACTTTAAATAATGTTAAAAAAATGAAGCACGAGAAAAATATCAAACATGAAGGGGGTGTAAATGAACTGCTTTTTCCTTCTGTCATGACGGAGACATGCCCTTAGGACTCCGAAGTTAGAATACTATCAGCCAGGCTCCTGAAGTTATCCCTCACTTGGCCCCAGTTTTCACAGTGAGAACGGAGCTGATCTCTGAGGACATGGACTTACCTCGGTCTCTGTGTGTTTTATCTGATTTTGGTTTCCAGCACAGATGAGTTTCCTACCATCTCACAGGTTTTCCCTTTTAGAACTCTTCTTTCTGACTTCACAAAGTTCTTGCTTCTTTGTTGACTTCCTTGATATATATTTTGGTCAGCTGACTTTTTTTTTTTTCCCATCAAATTCAAGTTAAAGTTTCAGTCTTTTGTGACTCAATTCTTAGGGCAGCAGCTGTGCAAATGAGCCCTTTTCTTTGTTGCTCGTAGCTGAGCCTGGAAAAGAAGAGGAGACGCTGTCAACTTCTCTATTAAGGCAGATCCTCCTTTGTTTATTTTAGAGAACCACTCCCTCTTTTTTGATGCTTGATTCTGTTTTTCTTTTAAAGTTCTTCTGGGGTTATTAGATTCCGTGAGTTTCAAGATTCTCCCTTAATCCCACCATCTTCCTCCTAATCTTTCCAAATTTTGTTTTGGAGTCACAGATTCACCTGAGGAATCAGGGACGAATGTAAATTTACAGCAGGGCATCTCCACAGAATAATTCTTTTGTGTAGGGATTCTAAGACCTCTTCCTTTACTAATAGGTATACATGCGGGATAATGTTTTTTTCTTAAGACAAGGCTGAATGGGAAGCAATACAAGGAACCTAACACAGCAACAGAGCAGCAGCAACAACAACAAAAGGTTTCTTTTTATAGTTTCCAGAAAAACAAAGTCCATGTTTCTGAAAGAATATTGGAGTCTTGTGATTTTACATCTGTTGTGGTCAGAGTTGATAGCAGCCAGTTTCTCTTCCCAACTCGAGTTGTACAGTAAATGTCTCTATTCAGTATCATCCTGAGGAACGATGAAAAGCGGCCTCATGGCTGGGAGAACAACCATCCAAGGAAACTCGACATTTAAGTGTTTTTGATTAATGATTCCTCTAAAATGAAACATGCGGTAAAAGTTTGAGCTCAAGGTTCGTTTTCTTCCCCATTCTGCCTCTAACATTCCCAGTCTGGCTGGCGGCGTTTCACGAACTGCTTCGCTTGGTTTCAGTTTTTCCTGCAAGCTGAAATTTAAGTCCTTGTTTAGAGAAAGAAAAGCAATCAACTTCATGCGACACCTTGTAAATGGTAATTTTATTGGATGTAAGTGAAATTGGTAAATAGCTTCATGTCTCTTTTATTGTTATGGACTCTAGATGCTGAGAAAGGGATTGTTTTGGTCAGAACTTTGTAAATCTTTTCTGTTTCCTACTTAAAGGGAGACTCAGTAGGTGGGGAAACAAAAGGCCTGCAGGTGGCCCCATGCAGAGACCCAGCCCAATGGAGATCAGCGTGCAGAAACTGCACAACAGAGCTATGCGGGGGGTCGTGATGAGGGAGGGGGTATTTTGGAAGATCAAGCGTAAGGATGCAGCTGTTTTCTGGCGAGGTATTGGCCATTCTCCAAAAAAAAAAAAAAAAAAAAAAATGGAAGAGAAGGAAAAGATTACATATATGACAAAAAGTTCACGTATATTATAAAAATTTGCTACTTTCCCTCAAGAATCACAGCAGTGTCATGAGGTAGAATAAACATTGCCTTTTACTCATGTAAAATAAGATAATTATTATCCTCTATGGGGTATTTACTGTGTGCCTAGTACAATGCCAGGCAAAATATGTGTGCATTATCTGACTTAATCTTGAACCATTAATATTAGTTTCATTTTATAAGGGAGAAAATGATCTCAATGAAGTTAGGAAACTTTTCTGTGGGGTGCAACCAATTAAAAGTGTATACATCCCTTTGACATATTCTGTAGATTGAAACACTTCTTTATACGAACTCAATGATTTAGCAGTAAATCCCGTATTCACTTCATGTGAGAACCAGTTGTTTGAGAGTAGACACTTTATTTTACTTTTTAATGTGTATTTATTTTTGAGAGAGAGAGAGAGATAGAGAAAGGGAGAGCAAGCACAAGTAGGGAAGGAACAGAGAGAGCGAGACACAGAATCTGAAGCAGGCTCCAGGCTCTGAGCTGCCAGCAAAGACCCTGACGCAGGGCTCAAACCCACAAACCCTGAGATGATGACCTAAGCCCAAGTCGATGTTTAATGGACTGAACCACCCAAGTGCCCAGAGAACAGACATTTTAAACTAAGGGCACATGAAATCCTTGTTATAGGCCAACCATTCTTTCAATGTAATAATTGTATATCATATGTCTACTCTGTCATGCCCTGTGAAAACGGGTGCTGGTGATATAGCAGTTAATGATAGTGGATCACTTGTAAACAGAGCTACACAATTATTGCACTATGCACACTACATTGACCTTTGACTTTGTAAACTCATATTTTTGAACAGCACATACAAAGGATCTTCAAATTGTCCCCTGATCAATTGCATTTCATATTACTTTTCAAACCCAGAATGGATAAGTATCCTGACATGTAACATAGGTGTTGGAATACATCTAACCAATAATGTCCACATTTCCACAAGAAGAAATCTTGTTTAGTATTAGCCCATAAAGTAAGAATATGGGAAAGTGGTTCCTTTTAAAAAGGGAAAGTGTGTCTATTATTCACCTTGAGAGGAATTGCTTTTGTTAATCTTCTCTGTTGACAAGAATTTCCAAAAGCAGGTAGGTACTTATTTATTAGCAAATTCGATCTAATGATAGGTAAATTTTTGTTTTATTTTGTACTGATAGGTAAGATTTTAAGCTTGAATGTAAAGGAAAAATTTTAATGAAATTTTTTTACAGTTTTGCCAGTGTCTTCTTCCTTTGTTGGTACCACTATACAAAAGATGACCGTTTTTAAGTGATGGTTTGCATTAGCGAGAATCACAAGATCTTTTGGAAGTGAGATTGTTTTTAATATGCAAGAGATTTTTGAATTACTGCAGAGTGCAAAGCCTGGAGCAGAAAGAAGTTCTTAATTGATAATGTACCCAGTAGGGAGCTTATCCATTTAGGTATAACATTTCAGAAGCCACTGGGAGCAGGGGAGGGTGGGGATGGGGGGTGGGAGTGGGGGTGGGTTGGGAGAGGAAAGAATGCTTTTGAAACTCTAAGGACTTAGGTGAAAAATGATGCCATATATTTGGCTGTATGTCTCTTCCTGAACCTGTTTTTAAAAAAGGAACAGTATACAATAAAAAATTGGGGATGTCACAACATATTAAAGTCACTCATAAAATACCAAGAAGATGCAGAGAATTAAAACCACAAGGCCTCATTTCTTGCTAGGACGGATATCTTTTCCAAAATGTATTTGAAAATTATCAGGAACTCAACAGAGACAGTGAATTCAATGATCCAGTGAATCAAAGAGGCTGCAGTGATTACTTTTAACTAATTCTTTGTTTAGATTAAATTGAACAAACAGCCTTCCTCGACAGTTTTGATATTGGACTATTTTTTCACTAGAGGAACATAGACTAATCAATAACTCTCATTTAAGTTATTAGGACTGCTTGAGAAATTTACATAATTAAAGAAAAGACCTCCGGAATTTGAAGAGCTGTGCCGCTAACAATAGCCACACATGTAATTGTTTGTTTAACAAAGTACACCACATGGGTGCATTACAGTGTCTGACATAAATCAATACATATTTGGTAGTCATTGGTTAGTTCTTTTAAACACTCCTGCCTAAACTTCCATATCTTCCTACATCAACATTTCCAATAAAGAAGGCTATTCCTGACTTAAAGGCCATTTGAATCGAATAGTAGACCATTCTGCTATTTTTGCAACTTTTTAAGAGCCCCAGTAATACCACAAATACATGCAGTCATGTACATTATTTAATCAGAAATAAGTGTATTTTCCTTTTTTTATGTTCCAATGCTAGGAAAATAGAAAGTTTTTAAGTCATGTTAGGAACTGAAGCAGATTTCTTTTCTGGTGTGACACAGGTTAAAAAAAAAAGTAAAATTGAGCTTTTGATGCTTCAGGCTTTCATAGATTAATGAGGATGTGAGTACTTGCCACTGTAAGAGAGCTCTGCATTTAATATTATCTCTCATTTTTGAAGGTGGTACTTACAGGTTGATTGTGATGCCAAAAACATACAAAAACTTTCTTGTTTTCAGGGATTACTTGTTTCCATTAGGGTACTAACTATAAATTGGAGACTTCACAATAAAAAGATGCAAACTAGAAAATAAGTTATTTCTCTCTTTGCTAATAGTCCCAAGGCAGGTGAGCTGACCAAGGCAAATAGACAGCTGTGATTCACAAAGTCATGCAGGGACCCAGGTTCCTCCCATCTCTGGATTCCACCCTCCCTTAGGGTGGCTTATCACCACCATACCTGTGCTCCGGCCTTTAGGAGGCAAAAGATGAAGTACAGGGCAAGCTGATTCCTCTTAAGGTTACGACAATGTTGAACTTCACTTGAGCCCTGAGATCCAGGAAAACGCAATGGTTAAAGAACTCTTTGTGTTCTGGGCGATGGCTTGTGGCAGAGAACCACCCTTGCTTGGATAAGACTCAAGGATGCCCCTCTAGTTTACATAGGAGGAGACCAGACACAGACCCTTCAAATCACCATTCTTTGCTTCCCAAACGACTAGCTGAACTGTTTTGTCTCCACTGATCAATGGGAACAAAATGCTTATTAGCCAAGCTTTGGTTAAGGTGTTCTCTGTCCCCAGGGCTCCTGAACTTTGGCCTGCTCTCAGCCTAAGGCAGTATACAGCCTCTTCTTAAGTGTCTTTCTCAGAAAATAGGCTGGCTGCAGGGCAAAACATTCTTTGACCTATTGTCTGACCTTGACACCTTTTCATCTGATTTCCCTACACCCCATTTTTTCTAGACTTCTTTACTCCTCTCTGTGGAAGAAACCCATGTTGCCTAACACTTGCAGAACTCATGGTCAGAGTGTCCTCCTACTACAGTCTTCCTCCTGAACTCTTCGCAATAATCTTTTTGAAAAGAGTCTAGATTTGTTTTTAATCTGACATATATGAACCAGAAGTTCCTTTGGTTGGAACCTGGCTGCAAAGAGGGCAGGGAAGTATAGTGTCTAGCTGAACAGCTAAACCCAGCTAAAACTCAGGGGTTCTGTTATTTTAAGGAAGGAGGGGATAATAGACATTAGAGGACAATTCCCAATATCTGCCATGCTCTTCATAAAGTCAGCCACGAGTGGTAGTTCTATAGCCTCTTCTCTCAGACTGTCTGGTACTTTTGTTCAAAATAGATGACCCAGAATCTAGTTGTCATGTGTTACTTAGGTTTTCCCTCAGTTTTGCTGAACTACTCTGGTATGTTTCTGAAAATGTGTCAAGATGGTCTTCCTTCCAGGCAAAATGCTTCTCCAATTCACCCTAGGACTTAACCTAATCCAACTTTGTAAAATGTATATTTGTGGAAAGAGAAAGCTTTAGCAGGACCATTGTGTATGATTGTACAGATTGAACTGCCTACAAGGCCGTCCTGGTCTTTAGAAATGGATAATATACAATCTTGGCTGTCAGTTACTAGCTTACTAGCTGAGGACTGCTAAGCATAGAATATAACCTCATGAGGATTTGTTTCCTTGTCAAAAAAAATCAAGAATATTTAAGACCTATCTTGTAGAATTATTGCAATAATTAGCGATAAAATTCATAAAGCATCTAGTATAATGCCTAGCCTTTGGCATGTGCCCGATAAATGGTAGATGCCATGTTAACTACTGGATAAAGCTTTGCTTTGGAATTCTCCAATTACATCTTGTCTTTCAGATGCTTCCTCATTTCTGTAGCTCGTCCTAGTCTGGTTCCACACCCACATTTCCTCTTGCCAGGCAAATACAGTGCTGTCTTCAGTGGTTTGTTCTTTCTCTTTTCTGCTATCAGAAAAATTGCCTAATCTGTGTTTCACTACTTTAAGGATTAGTTTTCTGACATTAGACATAGAATTTCCTTTAAAAAAATAATTCTGGGACTACACCAGATAGGAAGACTTGGATCTTTGGTTGTTTCAAACTATATCATGCTATTGGACATTGAAATTACCCTGTGATATCTTCTCAACTATTTTCTTGTTATCTGTTTTCTGCATATATGAATTGCATTGCTTCCCCTTGTTGCAAAAAATCCCACAAAGATGTTTAAATTTTTTTTAAATGTTTATTTATTTTGAGAGAGAGACAGAGACAGAGTGTGAACTGGGGAGGAGCAGAGAGAGGGAGAGACACAGAATCCGAAGCAGGCTCCAGGCTCTGAGTCATCAGCACTGAGCCTGAATTGGGGCTTGAACCTGCGAGATCAGGACCTGAGCCAAAGTCAGACACCCAACCGACAGAGCCACCCAGGCACCTCCTCACGAAGATGTTTAAATAGCCAGAATAAATTATGTACCTTGGAAGCCTGCATTTTGATAGGATATGAATGAAGTAGTGATTGAGATTTGCGACAGACTCTACTCCTTGACAGGGAGAAACATAGAGTCACTGACACTTTTTCGTGGTGGAGATTGTTTGTGGATGAATGCACCTGCATTCTTATTTCAGGTACATATGGTTTTTAAATTCAGATGTTCAAGTCATACTGTGTGCTTCCTTAGATATTCTCTTGGTATAAATCTTAGAAGCTTTAAAGTCCTGGCAGTAGATTAGTTGCTTTTCTGAGAATAATTTTCAATCTTTGAGTTTTTACCAAATTCAGCCTTAATCATTATGCAACCAAGTATTCCATACCATCTGTTGGTGTTGTTTACAAGGGAATGAAGGTGAGCACATAAGAATTTGAAACAAAAAAAAATCACCTTGAAAAAAATTATTATTAGTCAGGTAGGGAGTCCTTGATGCTTTCAGGTAAGGCAAAAAGCAAATTTCTTATAGGGGAGGCTCTCTAATTTTTGCTGCATTAAATGAGATTAAAACTAGACTTCACATATTACCAGCATCTTAGCTTGGTGCTAAAGAAGAAAGTTTTCCTGATGATGAAGCATTTTAACCTTTCCCTAAGTCTTTCTGCAGGACTTGAGGAATAGTGACATAAATGGGAGAATGTGTTGCAAGTTTTTCAAAAAGTTTCTAGAGAATAACTAAACGATTATAAGAAAATATTTTTTTTAATGTTTTTAATTTATTTTTGAGAGACAAAGAGAGACAGCACAAGCAGGGGAGGGTCAGAGAGAGAGGGGGATACAGAATCTGAAGCAGGCTCCAGGCTCTGAGCTAGCTGTCAGCACAGAGCCCGACGTGGGGCTCGAATCCATGAACGGTGAGATCATGACCTGAACCGAAGCCAGATGCTTAACCTACTGAGCCATCCAGGCACCCCTATAAAAAAATATTTAAGGGTAATATCTAAAAGTATTATTCTGCCATATCCTCTTTTGGGGAGTCTTCAGGCTGATTGGAGATATTACAGGTATGAATATCAATGGAAGAAATTCATGTCACCACAACATCTCCTTCCCCTAGTCAATACCATGGTGAGAGCTGACTTTACTATTTTTGTAATATATTTCAAATTCTTTCTCTCTTGCATGCCTTCCATTAAGTGCAAGTCACCATTACCTTCTTCCTGGATTATTACAACAGCAGCCAAATTTTTCTATCCATTTCTTTTGCATTTTTCCAAGTTGTCACATGATAGCCCAAGTAATATTCTTTAAAAAAAATTCTTTTTTAAATGTTTTTATTTTTGAGGGACAGAGAGAGACAGTGCAAGCAGGGGAGGGTCAGAGAGAGAGGGAGATACAGAATCTGAAGCAGGCTCCAGACTCAGAGCTGTCAGCAAAGAGCCTGAAGGGGCTCAAACCCACAAACTGCGAGATCATGACCTGAGCCGAAGCTGGACGCTTAACTGACTGAACCACCTAGGTGCCCCGCTGTTGACATCTTAAACAAAAAAAATTTTTTTATTATTTATTTTTGAGAAAGAGATCATGAGGAGGGGAAAGGAGAGAGAGAGAGAGGGAAAGAGGATCCAAAAAGGCCTCTGCACCAATAGCAGTGAGCCCATGTGGGGCTTGAACTCAGGAACCATGAGATCATGACCTGAACCAAAGTCCGCTGCTCAACCAAATGAGCCCCCAAAGTAATTTTTAAAAAATAGAAATTAAAGGCACCTGGGTGGCTCAGTAGATTAAGCATCCGACTTTGGCTCAGGTCATGATCTGGTGGTGCATGAGTTCCAGCCCCACTTGGGGCTCTGTGCTGTCAGCTCAGAGCCTGGAGGCTGCTTCAGATTCTGTCTCCCTCTCTCTCTGCTCCTCCCTTGCTCACACACACTTTCTCTACCTCTCTTTCTCTCTCAAAAATAAACATAAAAAAAATAAATAATGCTGCTCTCCTTCTTAAAGCTCTCAATAGTTTTCTATTGCACTGAGAGTAAAATCCAAATTTCTTCCCATGCCTACAAGATTCTGCATTTTCTGTCTTCTGAAGATCTTTCAGCCTTATCACTGCTTCATACTGAGTATCCTCCAGAACCATGGCCTTCTCCATTGCTATATATTTGCCAAGAGGCTTTCTGCTCAGCCTGTTTCCTGTCTTCCTTCCACCTGTCATTGGACATGTTTCTCATCTGCTAGGTTGCAGTTTAAAAACGACCTCCTCCTGGAAGTCTTCCCTGATTGTCTTATATAAAGTAGGTCCCACTTTCTCTGGTGTTCTCTATTACAGCACTGTGGCTTCTTCTTAGGCTTTGTCACTACATGTGACTTAAAGTCCATGCTGTTAACCACTATGCGATCCTGATGTCTATACATCCTGAAAATGCTTACTAAGAATATAAAGTGAACAGAACTACCGAGAAGTAAAGAGCAATACTAGTAATAGTACTTTGTTTCAAATGTATAAAACATTGATGGATGAAATTACCGGAGAGAATTTTATAAAGCTGACTGGAATCCAGCAGGTGTGAGGTCCGAAGGGCCCACGGAGTAGGGAGACAACGCAGAGTATGCGCGCGGTGGTTGACGGGAGCAGCGCGCAGTGGTTGATGGGACCAGAACAGTCGCCGGTGAAGCTGACGGCGAAACTTGAAGCCTGTCACTCAGCTTGCCCTTGCTACTGGAGGGGAGACAATGACTAGTAGGACAGACCACAAGGCCGCTTTTAATGGAGCAGAGGTAAAATCAGGTTTTCAGTTCTACTTTTGAGGAAAGTAATGGTGATGTTTACATTACAAATGTTTGTAGTCTCTGTGGAGAAAATGCCCTTTGAAGCCATTTGAAAATGTTCCATAGATGTCTGTTGTTCTGGCGATGCAATGGAGCAGCTGTAGACTAGGTTTGTAAAGGGAAAACAAAATCCAAGTCCTAATGCTTGCAGCCTGGCTTAGCAGTCTAACTTACTGCTCTTTGAAAACATGGAGGGGTTATCGGGGAGTTAGAAATATGTGAAATCACGGCTCCGCCTTTGGGTATCCATTGGGTCGAATAGTCTAATACACAATCAAATGAAAGCATGAAGAGCCCTTCTCAGTTTATCTATATTAAAGTAGCAACTTTAGAGGTTTTTTTTTTTTTAAAGAATTACAGACTTATTGAACAGAAAGTTTTGTTTGAGCAGAAGGTCACGGTACTTAGAATTATACTTTTCCATGTATCTCTTAAAATCTGAGAAAAAAGATTATTGTTTTGGTCAATCATTTGATTATTTGCTTTTAAACCATTATTACATTAAGGCCCAGAATGCTTTGTACAAAAGCACACATTGCAATTAAATTTATTTTAACACCTCCTGTTAGGTGTTTATTTGCAGACAGAAATAGGATATTTCAGATACTGATTGGACTGATTAATGGCGCTCATCAGGAGGAACCAAGGGATCATAATTAAACACCAAAACTGCATGGTCTGTTGGTTTTATGTTGTGTAAATTATGCATGAGTTTGGCATATATATTTCATGGGAAAATTATAGTGCTGTTTCCCCAACGCATTACATAACGAACACAATCCGTGTGTAAATGTGAATATGAATTTACAGCCTCTGATGTACTACCTTTTTCTTAATTAGCAAAAATTTCAAACAAAGATTCTATAGTCTCAGCTTGAGAACATGAGAGGCTCCACCTGCTCTCTCTACTCTATTGATTCTTATAAAATAACCAAACTATTTAACAGAAGAATCAGTTTAAATACTGTTACCTTTTGTATCAATTGTGGATTTCACAGACTACAAAGAGACAAAACTACAAAAGTTGATAACTTTTGGGGCACCTGGGTGGCTCAGTCGGTTGAGTGTCCGACTTCGGCTCAGGTCATGATCTCACGTTTGTGGGTTCGAGGCCCGCATCGGGCACTGTGCTGACAGCTAGCTCAGAGCCTGGAGCCTGCTTCTGGTTCTGTGTCTCCCTCTCTCTCTCTGCCCCTGCCCACTCATGCTGTCTCTCTCTGTCTCAAAAATAAATAAAATATTAAAAAAAAAAAGAGTTGATAACTTTTTATTTTTCCAGGTAAAGGCATAGAAAATAAAAACAGCTTCCCTATTATTTCATGAAAAACTAGGAAGGGCATAATCATAAAATTCAAAATTAAATGAATCTGTCTTTATTAAGAAATCTCCATATTGTCCTTGTTTTTGTTACCTCACTTCCAAGCACTAACATTTATTATTCACAGCGTGGCACCAACCTGTGAAACAACTTTTGGAGATTATTGCATCATGGGTCAGTAACCTTAACTTTCTAGGTAGTATTTGCACATTGTTGGCAATTGGTAACAGGGCCAAAGCACTAGCCTCTCGGGATATGGATTCTAGGCTACTCGTTGTTAAAAACATGATAAGCCTGTCTCCTAGTTTCTGTTATATGACCTTCTAGCTTGCTGATCAGGCCTGAGACACAGGAAGTTTCCTCCAACCTGTAGAATGTTAAAGTCCTTTCCTGCTTCAAGAGTCCCATACTGTTGTTCCTGTCCACACCCGTCTCTCCAGCATTCTTCACCTGGTTAATAACACCTTATCCCGTAGGACTCAGTTTAAATATTTATCAGAGAAACCATCCCAGACCACACATCACAGTTAGATTTCCTTGTTAGGTATTCTCATAAAACCTGTAGCTTTCCTCTGATGCACTGAAAAAAATTCTTTTTTATTGTCTATTTATTTTTGAGAGAGAACAGAGTATGGGGGGGGGGGGGCAGAGAGAAAGGGAGACAGAATCCGAGCAGGCTCCAGGCTCTGAGCTGTTGGCACAGAGCCCAATGCAGGGTTTGAATTCCCCAACTACGACATCATGACCTGAGCTGAAGTCAGATGCTTAACTGACTGAGCCACCCAGGTGCCCCATCCTCTGATGCACTCAGTACAAATAACAGACTGTAAGATCCCTGAAAGTATAGTGCAGCCATCCCCATATCTTTGTTCTCTTACTACCCAGCTTGTCATATAGCTGATGCTCCAGAGACATTTGATGAATGATAAAAAAAAAAGATAACAAAATGATAATAGCAATTACTTTTACTATTCACTGAGTGTAGACCTTGTTTCTGGTACTTTATATGTAATCATTGTCTCTCATCTTTACAATAAGCTTGCAAGGCAGTTCTTTCTGTGCTTATTAAATGGATAAAGAGACGGAGATTCATGGGTTTGGTCTTTTGTCCATGGTTGCCCAGCTAGTAAACTACAAAGCCAGAATTTTAACCCAAATGTATTCTATTTTAGAGCTTCATAAATAGCTTTATAATGCTAAGGTATCCTTTTGGTGAAGAATAAGGAATTATTAATATACAAAATAAGTTAATTTAAAAATTTTCAACTAATTATTATATAAAAACATTTATCAGTTGCTTTGGTTATCTGTTGCTGCATTAAAAATACATCCCAAGCCCTCAATGTCTTAAAACAGCAACAGTCATTTATTGGCTTATAATTCTGCATTTGGAGCAGGGTTTGATGGGATTGTTTTTTTCTGCTTCACATGGCATCAGTTCTGGAGGCTTAACTGTGGCTCAAGGATCCAGGTCCAAGATCTCCTATGGTGGCAACTTGATAGTTGCTAGGAACTCAGTTGGAACTGTGAGCCAAGATCCTGATGGTCCTCCAGGTGGCCTCTCTGTGGGGCTAGGTTGGGCTTCTCAGGACATGGTCACTGCATTCTGAGAGAGAGTGTCCTAAGAACAAGTATTCCAAGAGGATAACTCCATATGCAAGCCTCCATTTTCATCATGCCTATGACTGTACTCTTGGCCAAAGCTAGTCAAATAGCCAATCTCAAAGTCAAGGGCAGAAGAGACTGTGCAAGGAGCCACAGTTCACTGTGGGCCACTAAAGAAACACTCTATTACACTGCTATTTAATGAAGAATAGTAAGAACAAAGATCTTTTGGTCTCATCTGTTTTTAGTTTTTGTTTCTAAAACTGTGAAGCGATGGTTGCTCATTTCTCGAATGACTACTCTTCTGAGTAAAAGCACAGTCATCTCTATATTAGTCAGGATAGGCTATGTGTTTAGCAGGAGTAACAACCCCAAATAATTAACTCTGCAACACAAGCTTATTTCTTGCTTTTGCTTCATTCCCAGTGCAAGACAGAAAGGAGGTTCTGCTCATTATAGTTCCTTAGTGACACAAGCTGATGAAAGATTGATCTTGACAGGTACCTTCACAATTACCTGAGCAAAGGGGAGAGAATGTGGTGAATCATGCACTAGCCTTTAAAGCTTCAGATGGAAATGGCATATGTCACTTTCTTTCACATTTTATTGGTCAAAGTAGGTCATGTGGCCACACTAATTTCAGAGTGAGGAAGTACAATCCTCTTTATGTTCAAATGGGGGATAGGTAGACATATTTGGAGAACAGCACTGTTTTGGGTTGAATTTTGTACCCCCCCAAATTCTCATGTTGAAACCTTACCCCCCAATATCTCAGAATGTGACCTAATTTGGAAATAGGATTAATGCAGATAATTAGTTAAGATGATGTCACATTGGGAGTAGAGTGTGTCCTTAATCTAGATAATTGGTTTTCTTATAAAAAGGGGAAATTTGAATGCAGACACACACACACACAGAGGGAGAAAACTATATGAAGATGAAGGCAGAGATCAAGGTGAACCAACAGGAGCCAAGGAACATCAGATTTCTGACAAGCCCAGAAGCTGAAAGAAAGAACAGGGAACAGATTGTCTTTCACAGCCCTGGGATGAAACCAGTTCTGCAGATTCCTTAATCTACT
Source organism: Suricata suricatta (assembly GCF_006229205.1). Classification (NCBI taxonomy): domain Eukaryota; kingdom Metazoa; phylum Chordata; class Mammalia; order Carnivora; family Herpestidae; genus Suricata; species Suricata suricatta. The sequence goes on from NC_043709.1 coordinate 87,661,769, forward strand.
TGTAGCCTCCAGAACTGTTAGACAGTATAGTTCTGGTTTTCTTTTTTTTTTTTAAATTTTTTTAATGTTTTATTTATTTTTGATACAGAGAGAGACAAAGCATGAGAGGAGGAGGGGCGGAGAGAGAAGGAGACACAGAGCCGGAAGCTAGCTCCAGGCTCTGAGCTAGCTATCAGCATAGAGCCTGACGCAGGGCTCGAACCCACGAACGTGAGATCTGACCTGAGCTGAAGTCGGAGGCTTAACCGACTGAGCCACCCAGGCACCTAAGTTCTGTTTTTCTAAGCCTCTCAGTTTTTGATACTTTGTTACAATAGCCATAGGAAACTAATACAAGCACTAATGATTAACATAATGGCTAACATCTCTTCTAGTTTCCTTTTATAATACTAATTCACTCTTATAAGTTTTCCTTTCTGTTCTCCTCCTCTAGTGTTTTCCTCCTCTATGTACTGTGTAGTTGTGTGTGAACAACCTATTTTTTCAATTCAGGACTTTGAGGTTGTTGGCAACTCCTGTTTCTCTTTTGCTTCTAATTAGAGTCAATTTCTGAAAATATTCCCCCACAGTATTGCTTATTTTTCTTTCTTTTCTAGTCTAAGCTTCGTTGTGTCTTGCATAGCAGAGTGATAAGTTTCAAATTCATTCCTTTGCCTCAGTTATGTCCTGCTTCTATTTACATTACGTGTTTTCAGGATAGCCTTCTCCGAACACCAATATAATTTTCCACTTGTTTAACGTGCCCTATTATTTCCTACTCTAGCCTTTGCATCTCTGGACTTATTACTACATAGCCTCTATTCCTCTGTAACTTCTTTCTCAGTTTCATTATGATTAGCTGTCATCTGTCTAATGCAGCTGAATTCCCCTGATGGTTGCCCATTCCTATGTTCATGTTTGTAATTTTACCTTGGCGCTTTTGTCTGACATTTTCTACATGGAATGTTCACCCCACAAATTCATGTCTTTCTTTCCTGATTATCTCAGAAATCACCTCCCCAGGAAAACTTAATGGATAGCACCACCCATACTACTCTTGACATTTTCAGCAGTTATTTAGTTTATATTATAATTATTCTTATTTTCACCAAGGCATTGTGCTAAATAGTCTATATGAATTATTTAGCGGAATTCTCTTGCCTCTGTGATAGAGAGTATTATTCATACTTTTTAGATACAGTTTCAGCGAGATTAAAACCCATTGATTTTTTTATAACTAGTGAGAATCATCATGATTTTAAAAGTCACTTTAAGTATAATTTACATAAAACAATTGCACCAATTTTAACAGTACAGTTTGATGAGCTTTGAAGTATGTCCATGACCCCTATAATCATCACACTGAACAAGATAGAGAATATTTTCATAACCCCTAAAGCCTTTCTCATAAGGCTTTGCAGTCAGTTCTCTATCCCCAGGCTCAATGATCTGATTTCTAGATTAGTTTTGGTTATTCTATAACTTCATATACATGGAACCTAGTAGAGTATATTCACTTTGGTTTTCACTCAACTCTGTGGTTTTGAGATTCATTCATGTTGTGTATGTGTATTAGTGGTTCTTTCCTTTCAATGCTGAGTAATATTCCATTGTATGGATATACCATTATTTCTTTACCATTCACCTGTTCATAGTCTTTGGTTTTCATTTTTTAACCATTTTGAACACAGATGGTATGAAAATTTTTGTAGAGGTTTTTGTGTTTAAGTTCCTTTTTTTCATGGGAAGACATCTAGGGGTAAGAAATTCTGGGTCATATAGTAAGTATACATTTAACTGATAAGAAACTACCCAACTAAGGGCATCTGGGTAATTGTCCAACTCTTGATTTTGGCTCAGTTTGTGATCTCATGGTTCATGGGATGGAGCCCTGCTGATAGCACAGAGCCTGCTTGGGCTTCTCTCTCTCTCCCTCTCTCCCTGACTCATGCTTGCATGCTCTCTCTTTCTCTAAAAATAAAGAAATAAAAACTTAAAAAAACTGGCTATTTTTCAAGGTGGTTATACTATTTCACATTCCCACTAATAGTATAACAAAGTTCTGGTTGTTTCTTATCCTTGTCAACAGTTGGTATTGTCAGTCTTTTTAATTTTAGCTGTCATGTAGTGAGTATATAGTGATATATCTCCTTATAGTTTTATTTTTCATTTCCCTGATGACTAATGATGTGGGGAATTGTTTCGTGTGCTTTTGGACCATTTCTATATCTTTTGAGAAGCTTCTGTTTAAATATTTGGCCCATTAAAAAAGAGTGAAATATTTTAATTTTGTTGAAGTCTAATTTATTTATTTATTTTCCTCTTATAGGTAGTCTTCTTTGATGTCTTGTCTCAGAAAAATTACCTTACTCAGTGTCATAAAGAGATCTAGTAAATTGTCTTTTTCAAGAAATTTGTTAATTTTATCTAGGTTTTCTAATTTATTGGTATGAATTTGCTTAGAATACCTTCTTAATATTGTCAAGAACTGGGAAGAGCTGAGGTTTTACTCTACTTGGGTGTTAATGAATTTGCCTGTGCCAGTTTCATGGATACTGGCAGAAGACATATGACTCTTGGGTCAGAGATGAAAGATAGTTTATCACTCACAGCAGTAGCTGTAATTATAGTTGTAGCATTTCTTCTTCTCCAAACTCTAGTTCCCATAGGGTGATATGATGAAAGCCAAATGATACCTGCACATGCAGTGGGTTATATTACCGACACAAGTGCTAAGTTTAATTAAGCCAAGATTTTTTTCATGAGTGGCAATCATACTTGCCCTTTGTTCTAGAGAGAGTCAGTATCTATATCCTCTAAAGCTATAAGCAAGGCTGATACCACTATCAGAATCTTCTTTAAAGAGTCCCTTAATTAGCACAAAGGGTGCTAATTTAATAAATTTAATATGTACTCATATAGCATTTATTTTTCAACCACTGATCTTAGAACTTTGTAAGCATCAACTCATTTAATTTCCATAATGATGCAACAAGGTAGGCATAATTAGCATCTATATTTGACTGATGAGGAAAAAGAAGCAGAGAGTTTGAACAATTTGCTCCAGGTTATGTGGCTAGTAGTAATTGGCACAACCAGATTTGAACCCAGATAATCTGACTCCAAAGCATGCGTTCTCTATCATTATATCATTGCTGCTAGAAATAATTTTTTGTCAGTTAAATAAGTGTTAGATTTATTGACTAGAAATAATATGCAATACATGTGTAAATGTTGCATTACAATGTTACATCATAATGTTATATATTGATAAGAATTTCAGAGCCCATCAGCCTAAAAGTCTTTGAAAAAGCACTTAGGCCAAGGATTCCACTTGGTTCAGCATTCTATCACTTAATGGAAGATTCTGTTGTCTGATCCAAGTAGAAGATTAGCTGATTCTGTTGCTAAAATATTTTCACATCTACCATGGCTGCAAGAAACATGTTGTGAGTCCCTAAAGGACGTTAAGAGGCTTAGATGGTGTGGCATTTTTAGTGATTGCCTACTGATAAAAATTTGTATGTGTCACAATATTTGGTGTGAGATTTGCTTTCATTATAACATCCTACCTGTTAATAGGACTGCAGATAGAATTCTCATCAACTGTTAATTGCCAGATATTACAGACATCTACCAAAAGAACCCAGAAAATTTTGAAAATCTTAATTGCCTTAGGTCAATTAGTGATTCCAGGCTTGTCTGACTCCAAAGATGTCTGCTTTTGTTCTGATTATAACTGGGTTATAATTCTCCATTCTGGTCTCCCTTTAGAAAAAGACAACTCATTTATTTTGTTTTTGCAAAGGTGATACAAACACATGGCAAAATTTTTCAACTGGCAAAAATTTCAAATTGTACAAATGGCAAATGCAAAGACTATGTCCTACCCTCTCCTATCTTACAGTCTCCCTCTGCAGAGGAAATTATTGTCATTTGTATTCTTCTAGAATCAACTAGCCAACAAAAGAAATATATAATCTAAGATGGCCTCTTTAAAAAAATTTTTTTTAACATTTATTTATGATTGAGAAACAGAGATAGAGCATAAATTGGGGAGGGGCAGAGAGAGAAGGAGACATAGAATCCGAAGCAGCCTCCAGGCTCTGAGCAAGCAGTCAGCACAGAGTCTGACACAGAGCTCGAACCCACGAATCATGAGGTCATGACCTCAGCTGAAATGGGACACTCAACCGACTGAGCCACCCAGGCACGCCTAAGATGGCCTCTAAATTGGGAATTCATAATTAAATAATTCTTTATTATACTTTTTGTGTGATTTCATATTCCCAAATAAGTTTTGAGTTCATTAATGGAAGATACTTATTTCTTTCCTTCTTTTTAAAAATTTTCCATACAGCTTAATGTAGTTTCTTAACAAGAAAAACTCTCTCAAAAAATACATACATCTTTTTTCTATTTGGATAGGATAAATAATCAAAGGAGGAGAGCTATATCAAGTTAAGGGTGATATTTTGGTTTCCAAATATCTAAAAATTTTAGACTCTTAGGTGAAATCTCTCTCTCTGACACACACACACCCACACACACACACACATACACACACACAAATGGTTAACTTTGATTAAAAAGGACAATGATTTGCCCACTTATGACTACATACTAAATATTCCCAAATTTTAAAGGCCATGTTAGCTTACAAGTTTATTTTGTTAGCCAGTTGATTTTCTGCCTGCACAATCCCTAAAACTCCCCAGTCATTGCCTGTGGTTCACATGTGTTCATAACATCCCTCTTATGCTAGTCCACGTAAGTGTCCTTGTTGAGAGCTGCTGGTCGCAAGCTGCTTTTGAGCAGCCTCTGTGGGAATGCTGCTTCTCTAGTCCGCGTACTTTGTTACACTGCTCCCAAAACTGCAAACTCCCCAAACTGTCAAATACTACCAGATTCCTCTCCATTTGTACTGGCACATCAGAGTGTGCTGGGTTATTTGCAGAAATGATGAAATGCCTTTTCCCTACCTCTGTCTTGGCACCAATGTAATGAAATTTCTTGGCAAAAAAGCCGCTTCAGGCTTTCTCTGTAGCCCTTTCCCTGATACTTCAGACTGAGTCCTTAGGTCAAGCTGTAAAATGGACTGGAAACTGTCCTCTGCATTTGTTCTTCTTTGGACCTATGAATCTGCATATCAAACTCTTCTTTCCTGTCCTCAATTTCCATCTGGCTCCTACAAATGGATACTGAGTTAGGGAGGGAGAGGGGTGGAGTTGCCAACCAAGCACACCAATGTCAGCTATGTAGCATTTATTCTAGTTATTTAATGGAAATATAGAACATGGTTTACCAAAATGTCTGGCAAAATATAAGGCTTCTCATCCTATTTGATGACATGTAGAGTTCTATATTTTCGGGTCTCTCTATAACATCAACATTTAATTTTTTCTAGTGGAGAATCTTCGAGCATTGGATTATAAATAACTATGTTTTGGTAGTTCACATATTAAGTATTATGCTGAAATCAATGGAGACACAGTTTGAATACTGATTTGATAGAAATGCTTCATTGATTTTACTAGAGCTGAGCCAAATTCCTCAATTCATTAGGAGACACTATTAATTCACGGAAAATAAAAAAAAGATTAAATTCTTTTATTGTGTTTTATAAAGCATTACACATTAATCAGAATTTAGTTATATTTGGTTTTAAGACTCCTACCATTTCATCTATGAATCTTTATAGAGGACACAGTTATCATTACCATTATCATTATTATTATTAATATTTGCTTACCAAATATTTGTGCTAGTAACTGTGTTGAGTTTTGTGACTGTGTGAATTGCAGAATGTTTTTTTAAAATGTTTATTTACTTATTTTTAAGGAGGGAGCAAAAGTGGGAGAGGAGCAGAGAAAAGAAAGAGGAGGAGGCAGAGTCTGAAGCAGGCTCCAGGATCTGAGCTGTCTGCCCGGAGCCCAACATGGGGCTCTAACCCATGAACCGTGAGATCCTGACCTGAGCCAAAGTCAGATGCTTAACACACTGAGTCACCCAGGTGCCCCAGAAGAATGGTTTTTTAAAATCTTCGCCCTTTCATAAGTAAAGTGCTTACCCTCTTACTCCAACCTAGAGTAAAAGAAAATAAGAAAAATGGGCAAAGAGACTGAAATTCTTTAGAACAATGCATCAGAATTCTGCAATCAGAAAAGTGCTTCATCTGGTTCTGGTCAGAGTGAGGCAGTCCTCCTTTGTTCCTTCTTTCTGCACACAAAACACAGGCTGAGGGGATGTACAAGTGGAATTAGAGAGGAGAGGTGAGTGGATGAGGAACCATCGGAGGAAGAGAGAAAGGGAGGAGACAGGAAAGAGATTTCTTGACATTCCTCTGAGCTGAACTCAACAGGGACTGGCTGTGACTCCAGGTAAATATAAAGAGCTCTTTCCACAATCTCTGGAAACTGGGTTTATCTCTGCCCTTCCCTCAATCACATCTATTTTTGGGGCACGGTGCTCATAAGCTGAGGTAATGCTAAGCGATCTTGGGGTCTTTACTGCCCTCACAATCTCCATCACAATCCCAAAGCCATTCAAGCAACCTAACTGAAAACAGTGTGCTAACCATGCAAATGCTACTTCCAAAAGTCTCCTCCCTGACCCCACAGCCAGATTTCTAAATCTTTCTTTACAGAAATTCTAGAACCTATTACTTCCTGCCCTCTAGCTCTTAATGGCACCACTAAAAGATTACACTGTATGAATAAAACACAGTCTCTTGTTTTCTTGGAACATACAATTTTGAAAAAGAAAAGGACTTTGGGGGCACCTGGCTGGCTCAGATTGTAGAGCAGTTGACTCTTGATCTCAGGGTTGTGAGTTCAAGCTCCACATTGGAGGTGGAGCCTACTTAAAAAAAGAAACAAAACAACTTTACAATTAACTAAAATTAAATCAGAAGATAATTCTTGTTAACTAGCATGATATGCTTGGGAACGGTGTTGAAAAAGAAGGTAGAGATTTGAAAGATGTGAGCTTGCCTGATTTGAAGTATGGATCAGGGAAAAGGAAGAATTAAAAAAACTGAAAATTTTCAGGTTGATCTGAAAGTTAGTGGTATTGGGAATAGAACTAGGTCATGTGGAATTGGTCTCTGGGGGAAGAATAAGAGGATCTCCATTAGGGAAATGTTCAGTTGAAGGAATGAAGGAACAGACTTGTGGAGGTACAGGGTACACACCTGAATGTTTGGGTCTGGAGATGGAAGAGTGTTGGGAGCTAGAGGCATAGATTTGGTGTCATTGGATATGAGTGAAAACTGAAGGTCTGATAGGGTCATGGCTGGTATTACAAAGAGAACAGAGAAGGGGCTGACCATTGAAACATATGTTTTGCGGGTTAGGGGATGAAAAAAAGAAACAGAAGATAACAGGGAAGAAGAAAAGGATCAACTATGTGAAATGCAGCTGAGAAGTAAAAGAGGATGAATGCTGAGTAAGTTCCATTAGACTTGATGATAAGGAGGGTATTGGTGTTGGAAGAACGGGATGGAAAAATGGTGTTGCCTTAAGGAATGATGAACAGAAAGAACGTAGAAGCAGTGAGTACAGATTTCAAAAGGACCATTGCAAGAACAAATGCCTTGCTTAAATGAAAATATTTAAAAGTTTGTATTATTTACATTTCAAGGTTCACCAATGGTGAGCAAGATGATCAATTAAAATGTTTATAGATGCTATGAAACCATGAGTATTCAAGAGGTTTTCAGATGCAGTGAAAATAATTTGTCTATGGGAAGACAGTGGTGTCAGAATTTTTTTCTATGGAGAGAAAGGTTAAATAATCTCTATAAAGTCAAGTAGTGATCAATATATGAGGAACATTTTTTTAAAATGAGGCAATGGTACCTTTATCCTGTATGTACCTTATCTAAATTGCTCTGAGATCTCAAAGGTATGTGTTATGCCTTTAGGGGAAAGTAATGTTATATTATTTTATAAGAGGGATAAAAAGGTAGTTTTGATTTCTAGTTTCTCAATTCAAATTCAGTTAACTAAACTGCCTGTTTTCCACTATTATATTTTAGAGAGTAGGTTTTCAAGGTCTTAATACTTATTAAGAAATAGACCTTGGTGTAAATGAGTTTTTTTCCCAATACCTTATATTTCTGGAAACAATTACAAGACTAATGTAAAAGGAACTTAATTAAAAAAGGGAAAAAAGTTCTAAACGTTTAGCTGCTCTTCTGTGTCTTCAAGTTGAATTGCAAATATAACTTGATGAGAAGAATCTAATTTGTCATAATTACTTAGAAGACACTGAACATAGCTCTAGGAAAATATAAACTAATTTAAAACATAGGAATACATATGAACCTTATGCATAGGGAGTCTTGATTTTAGTGAACTAGTTTTGGTGTTTAAAAAATTCTTGTCCTGAGTCTTCAGTGCTGCAATCAAGAGCATAGAATTGCAGAGGGCAGGACTATTTTTCTAGGCAGACATCATGTGAAGACAAAATCTAACTGGAAACAGTCTGAGAATTCTTTAAGAAAAATTTTAAAGCAAAAATAGTCTCATTCTTGAACTTTTAACACATAAAAAAGCTATAGTACTTATCTTAATCTTTTTTTTCTCTGAGGAATAGACCAAAGTACTGACTAGATATGAAAAGTGTCATTCCTCATGAATACACAATATACAATCTACAGAATTTTGAGGATCCTATACTAGGAGACATTTGCATATAGATGACAGATATCTTAAAATATCAATCATTTAATTATTTTTACAGGGAGGCGAGGATTGGCTTTCTCTTCCAATATGGTACACTGAGGCAGGAAACATTCAGTAAGGGCATCTGATAGTTGGGTTTTTGTCCCAATTGCTCTCTTTACTGACCTGGTAAGATTCTTTTTTGACCATTAGTTTCAACATGTAAAAAATGAGGAAATCTATATCTCACAGGATTGTTAGGAAGGTTAAATGAGACAACCGATGTGTGACTCTTGACTCAAAGATCACCTCCATATTTTTCCCTTCACATACAAAATAGACTTACCAACCTATTAGGTGGAAACATATGAAATTGCTGATATTCAACATTTTTTTTTGAGAGACAAAGAGAGACAGCATGAGCAGGGGAGGGTCAGAGAGAGAGGGAGACACAGAATCTGAAGCAGGCTCCAGGCTCTGAGCTACCTATTAGCACAGAGCTCGACGCAGGGCTCAAACCCACAAACCATGAGATCATGACCTGAGCTGAAGCCGGAAGCTGGACGCTTAACCGACTGAGCCACCCAGGCACCCCTTTTCAACATTTTTGACCCATCAAAATGACAATTTCATATGATCCAATCTAATAATCCTATTCAACTGTAAAGTCTAACTCAGATCCTAATATCCAATGTGAGATTTGAGTTGGCTCACCCCCTGGGCACAGTCATCTTTTGCCACATTGCTTGTACCATTTATTTGGATACTGGCTGTATACTATTTTGTGTTCTTGGCAATATTTTTATATGAATGTATCTTGTTTTCTCAACTATTTTATATATTCCTTTAGGGTATTCATTGTCTATTCTGCATTGTGGTACCTGGCATAATACATTCCATGTAATATTTACTGAGTAAATTTTTTTATGATGCTAATAATAATAAATAATTTATAATTATTGACCTGACTGCTCTGAAGATAAAAAATTTATACTATGCTTTCTTCCAACATTTAACCTTTTCATCCGTATGTCTAACATCAATGAAGAAAATTTCTTTGGTTTTGAAGAATCATCTAATGATAATATATGCTAATGATAATGCTGTCCTCAGTACACAAAAATGATTGCTACCGAGCAATAGTTCAGCACGAGTCCTAGACTTTTCCCACTAAAGGTTCTAGAGTTCCAGTCATAATTATGTTCTCTCTTTATGTTCCACTTAGTTAGAGAGCTAGGGAAATTAGGATGTTAGCCAAAGTGAGATGGAGCAAAGTTAAATTAATTAGTCCATGTGGAGATTGATTCCTGTTCTTGGTATGATTTATATTTTACTTTAATCAACAAAAAAATATAAGCACCAAATAAAGCTTGTTTTAGAAATGAAAATGAACTTTTTTTGTGATTCTAATCTCATATTTTTAGCAAGAAATAGGGAAGAGGAATCAGGGTTGTTGTATGTACCAGAAGGCTAGAGCTGGTAGAAAGGTTCCTATACAGAGTTGGGTTTGATAAAACTGGGAAGTATGCACAAATCAAGATCTGAGCTTCCAGGTTAAAAGAAAGGGTCTAAGTGAGTCATCAAAGTGAGGAACAGGGCTTAAACTAGGGCACTACTGAAGTTTGAGGGGTCAATAAATCACATTCTTCTAATCTGGGTTCAATTTAATAAGTAAATATGAATTTGAAATGTACCCTGTGCCCGAGGCCAAAGTAGATTCCTGCTCTTTCTCCCCGTGATTCAGACTGGCTTGGCCTAGGGCAGGCAGAGCAACTGGACACTTGCATAGCAACCCCTATACGCCATGGAGGAGAGACCTGAAGCCTGAGAACAGGATGATTATAAGAGAACAAGAAGCAGAGAGGAGGATAAACCTCCTACTTAGAACACTTCTTCTAGTCTGAGCTACTAGTCAGGTCCCTTTTCTTTCTATGTGGAGAAGCCAGTGAGAAGTAAAGTGAAAGGAAAAAGTTCCTCCTTAAAACACAACAGAGCCTAGTTTTAAAGCTGGCAAAGCTTCACAGCTAGGGAGAGAACACTCCCCATTAAATCCCCTCACCACCCAGTAGGAATGAATTTGAAGGATTGAGGAGAGAGAAAATGTCAAATTGGAAAGCAGACTGGACTGGACAAATGCCAGAGAGAGGGGCTCAGCTGAAACTAGGACTTATGGACTTCCTGAAGAATGAATGTGGATAGTTGGTCTCATAAGAAGAAGCTGAGACAAAGCAGATACCAGAAATCTATTGAATTTTCACTTTGTTTTTTCAGCATCTTCTTTTGGATAATGTCCTCATTCTTCTGCTTCTGATTGTGATGGAGTTATTGGTACAAGGTTAGTCTCATGCCATAAACAACCATGAAACCAGACAAGATATATGAGACAATGTTCTTTAGGTTTTAGATAATGGGAAATGCAAGATTCTGATCCCTGAAAGAAGGGACACTTACAAGATGAACCCCATGATTTACCTGAATGTCTGCCTGGGAGACATTTGTGAATTATAGCATGGGATGCTGGAATTTACAGTGCTTATGCTTTGCTGAAGAGACAGTGATTAGAATTCAAGAGAGCAGGAGCAGTTGGAATATGTGGGTACTGAAGAGGAAAAGGCTGTGCAGAAGGGGAATCTCAGAAGTCTGTATGGAGGTTTCCCACCAGGCTTGCCTTGGCCACATATCTGCCCTGTGATACTACTCAAGGCTTACCCACAGAGCTGAGTCTTGTAGCTATCAGGTTGAGAGCAGAATAGAGACACTATACCTTGAACAATGTTGGGGACATTGGAATTCCAGCTTAGCCATAATGGAAAAATCTGGTTAACATATCACTAATATTTCACAAAATCCAGCTAAGACACCAGAAAGGTCCTTTATGGACTAATCCCTAGAGTAAAGCCTACGGCACACCTGGTATAACAAGGCCAAACATCACACCTTGACAAGATCCACAGCGGAGGCAGAGTTTAGAAGTTGAATTCTGCCAAGTAAGGGATGCTTGGAAAGCATCCTGTTCTTTCCATGGATCCTTTCTAACAAGCATAAAACCAAGGAAATAAGATTTTCATACAAGGCTCAAAGTAATCAAGTAATTAAGCTTCCTATAAAAAGCCAACTCTTCAAAGAAAGATAACGGAATTCAGAGCCTTTATAATCATTCATCCAAAGTATGTAGTGTAGAAAAATGTTACTAAAAACTTTAAAAAAAAAACCTAGGAAAATGTGGCCTATAATCAAGAAAAAAGTTTAATAAATAAGCCAACTCTAAGATGGCCCATGTGTTAAATTTAGCCAACAAAGACTATAAATCAGCTATTATAGATATGTTCAAAGAATGAAAGGAAAACTTGATAGGATCTCTCACATAAGATCTCTCAGAAGAGAATTTTAAACTATATAAAAGAACAAAATAGAAATTCTATAACTTAAAATTAAATTTTCAATAAAAAATTCACTGGACAGTCTTAACAGCAGATTGGAAATGACACAAAAAAGTTTAAAGTCTTCAAAATGAAAAATCACCCAAATCAGCTCTTGGATCTAAATGTCCTCAACAATTTATGCTGAAAACTTTGGAATATCTTTGGAGGGAATTTACCATTTTATTAGTTGTACTCAAGCAGTCACCAGGTTTTATGGGTCTTCAAAATATTTTTCATATGAGCTCTTTTCTTTTCATTTCTGTTTCTACTTCTCTAGTTAGAGGGTGCCATTCTCTTGTGCCCTGAGTACTGGTACAGATGGGTTTCCAGTCCATCTAGTCTTATACACTGCTGTAATTGTTCAGTCAACAAACATTTATAAACTACCTACTTTCTTTCTGATACATATCTCTATTCTATTCTGAATTCTTTAATAGTTCCAATTTTCTATCAATTGGAAGCTAAATTCTTCTGTCTGGATTTGAGGGTCCACTATAATAATTTCTTCTGTTTTCCATTAGCTATCCCAGCCATATTTCTACTTATCATAGACACCATAGTGCCTTTTGGCTACCTAACAATAGAACTCTCTTCTTATCTATGGGTAAGTCTTATGATGCAGAGCTGTCTCTGTGCTGTAGAAGCTGCAGATGCCGCGTAATCCCTTTTCCTGGCTTCTGTGCAGTGCCATCATATGTTATAGCACATGGTCTAGACTCTCTCCTTTGGATATACTTCTCCCAGATTTTGGGTCATAAGGTAGAGACACAGAGTGACAGTGCCCTCACAAAATGCTCAGTGATGTGTGGCACCAGTGTTGACATCTACCCAGTTCCCAGAAGCTTCAGTGACAGTATCTGGGGTCAACAATGCAAACTGAGGTATCTGTATCTATCAATGGCTGCAGAAGAATCTTCTAGACTAGTCTTGTGTCGCAATTTTGCCTAGTTAAGGTTTGTATTACAGTTTTTGTCATTGACAGAAGCTGCTTAGCCTCTATAACTGCCTTTATGTTTCTTCTGGAGATTTTATGAGCTCTCTGCATCCGTCTCTGAGCCAGAGTTTCCTAATGCACACATTTAAGACTTCTGACTTAACACATGCACATATACTCGACCCTAAAAAGGTCAGTCTTCCCATCCCAAGAGCATGCCACACTCGTCCTGGACTGGCAGCTTCTCCAAGGCCGTTCTGGTCACTAGGATTCCTCCATTTTCCATGCCTTTATTCAAACTCTGCATATCTTCAAGTTCCACTGCTTCAAAGAGGTTTTTACAGATTTTTCTAGACCTCGATAATCATCCTCTCCTCTATACTTTACACCTTAACACTAGGTTATATACAGTTTTCTGTTCACTAATTTTAAATACATATTAACTTTCTTCCTGGAAGCAGAGTGTACATTTACTAAAGAGATTACAATGCATATCCTAGATGCCTGGCTCCCACACCTTGCTTAGCACTGTATTCAGAACATTCTACTTATTTACAATATGGTAAAAAAAGAGCATGAATTTCATGAAAGACTTTGCTTTTATTTAGCATTTCATGAGCAGTGATAATATCCTTGATAGTGTTAAAACATGATAGCCTTTGAGGAGGAAGATAATACTATTGACTGGTTGAAACCATTTGACGTGAGTTCTTTCAGTCTCTTCCCTTTCCATTTTAATATTTTCTTAAGGCTAATCTTTCTTCTCATTATTCCTGCCTCAGAGGAAGGAATGTGACTCTTTTTACCTTGACCCTCTTCCAACTCTTTTGAAATCTTACTCTATTAATCTTTTTCCCTCCCATATTCTTTCTGTCTTGGGACTGATTCCCCATACTAAAACAACAACAAAAGCTCTCACAATCTATTTCTCTCTTCTCTTACCTTCAAAGTTGCTGAATTCTGTCTTTTTCATGACTAGATTTACCAACGCAGTGATCTTGCTGAATACCTCATTTGTTCCCCTTCCTATCACTTCTCAGCACCTCAAAAGAAAAATTTTTTCTTCACTGCTATTAGTGAAGCTGCTTTCTTGATGGTTACCCAAAATCCTGCTCTATAAGGATGGGCTCAATCTTGGATGGGCGAAAATCTGTCTTAAAGTTTTGCTTCTTATTCATTCTACACAGATGATCATTGCAATATTGTGGGTGGGCTGGTCCATAAGAGATGCAGGCTGATGAAGCAGCTCATACCTTGAACATTGCATGTTGCCTTGGCAAAAGAAGAGACTTCTACAAGGTTTTGCACTAGCAAATGACATTTTCTGGCCTGGAAATGTGACATGTTAATTTTGCTCAAACTCACTGGACAGATCTATTCACATGGCCATATCTAACTAAATAAATCAGTTGAGAAAGTACAAACCCACCATGTGCCCAGAATGGAAATATATTTAGTGAATTGCCAGTTGATATTTTGGTTTTTGATATTTGTCCATTAAATCAAACAAATTTTTCTCTCCATTCTCCTTTATTTTTCCACAGCATTTGATAGTACTGACTTATTCCTTTCTACAACTTAACAGCCTGCTGTATGAATTCAGATAAGTGTTTTGCCAGTACCTCAAATTAAGTACAGTTGATCTTTGAGCAACAGGGTAAGGTATTAGCAGTTAAATTTTGGGGGAGTCCAGAGTGTATTTTTGACTGTGTGGGGTCCTTAACTCCTGTGTGGTTCAAGGGTCAACTGTATACATAAACAAACACAAATTCACTATCATCATCTGCCTTCCTGACTCCGACTGACTAGTTCCAACCCTTTCTTTTCTATTCTTTATTTCTCTTTATGGAAAACACCATTTTCCCTATCATTGGATTTTGAATCCTCCTATATTTTATTTTCCCTTCCTTCAGTAGTTTCTTCCATCTAATCTGCTGCCAAATCCTGACTATTTCCATTTTCCTAGCATTTCCTGAATCTGTTTTCATTCTCACTGAGATCTTAAATATAATCTATCAAGAAAGCCTCATTTAGGTTGCTTTTATCCAGATGCCCTGTCTCTAATGTGTCACATGCCACTACCAGGTTAGTTCCTCAGAGTTCTAAACAGGTTGTTGCTATGTTCTAAGAAACATGGATCTCTAAGAAGAGAAAGTTATAATTATCTGTTTAGTATTTAAGGCCCTCTATTATCTAGCTTTGATCTTCCTAGAATTTTCTTTCAATTTTCCTATAAATTACAAACCAGATTTTACTTTTTCCATAAAGTCATTTTTGATCACATTAGCTAAACATGAACTTGCTGTCTTTTGTAAGACCCTAAAGTTTTTCAAATTTTATGATACTTATTATACATCTTATTATGTTTACTAATTCTTCTTGCTTACATTGTGGTTTGTTTTTTATGTCTGAACCTTACTATTAGACTTTATTTCTTTGTTGAGCAGGATATCTCCAGAGACTGGGTACCAGATTGTAAGCTGATCTACTCACCTTAGTTTTCTTCTTCCCTGGAACATTACATTGTACACTGCAGATACAGGATATTTGTTTCTGAATGAATGACCCACCGATTTTCCTCTTTTTTTGTGAGCAATGGTGGTGACCTGCCTTGAGCTACCCATATTCTCTCTCTTAATATTTCCTAGAGCTCACTGGCACATTTTTTTACATGACTGGCTGTTTAATCTGTACCTGTGCAATGGTGGTTTTCCCTAAGTGAAGTTAATTGGCTCATGCGAAGATTGAATCCACAATCTTGGCCTCATTAGCACCTTGCTCGAATCAGTAGAACTTTCTAGCTCAATGCTATAAAATATCCACAAAAGACAGAAATAAAGATGTATTTAAAGCTAACTCAAGCTTTTCCCTGTTTACTATGGAAGAGATGAAAATTAGTTGCCCGTTAAGCTTGGACAACTGGTTTAAATTGAATAGTGGAACTAATGAATGCAATTTTGAATGAATAAATTAATTTAGTCAGAATAGGCTAATTAAAAACAATGAAGCAGATGGAGCCTTTGACATATGTAAGAAAGAGTGTCATGTGATGTTTCTTACCTTGCCCACTCCTGAAAAATGCTAGAAAGCTAACTACCCAGTGGGGCTTTCAAAATTTTGAAGAAACATGCCTCAGTGTCAAAAAGTGATCCAGTGCAGCAAGGTACTTCTTTAAAGCCTCAGTTTGCTAGCTTTATGTTCAAGAAAGAAAGCAGCTGCTGCTTGGTCATGATGGGTTGGGGCGAATCTTGAGCCACAACTAGGAAGAGCAGCTTTGAGGGGGGATTCTTTGTGACACTGATATGGCGGTGCTTTAAAGTTAACACTCTGGGCTAGGAAAGATACCTGCTGGGGGGCAGGGGGCACAGGTGACTACTCATAACCTATTTTCTTGTCCATTCATGCAGAAAGTCCAGGGCAGTCAAAGGACGTTTGGAGGTCACAACTTGCCTGGGACCAGGCACCTGGGGTCTCTGTCGAATGGATTAAAAAACCCTATTATTATTTGCCTACTACCTATTTCAAAATGTATTTATATCATAGTCCTAAGGCAGCTCGTTAGCTAATATCCTAAGTTGACATTTTAAATATTTAGCATGGATATATTAGTTTGTTTATATGACACCTTGTTACAGATTTAGGGTGGAATCAGGAATACATGTCTAAATTTGGTGTAGCATTAATTTTGCTTTAAGATAGTAATTGCCAGTCTTCCTCTCACATACTTGAAAGATTGAGAGTTGACGTATTTGAAGTAATTTTCTTCTGAATATGAAGCTCTAAGGGCAGCATCACTATCTCTGAAGTATGAACTTGTGTATTTGAGGGCCCTTTTAACAGGTCTGAGAGGTTTGTGATAGGAAAATGTTCATTAAGCCCAGGCCTCAGGGGAAAAGGTCAGTCTAAGTTACTCAGAGAAAACAATTAAAAGGGATTATGCAGTTGTAATGAAAAAAATAAATTATTGGCAGAAAGTTTTTAAAGAGAAGAGTGAAGTTTTGGTGATGAATGTGAAATATAGCAAGGAAGATGAATGTCTTTCCTTGTTTCCAATGACAAGCAGTTTAAATAACTAAGAACAGTTTGATAATCGCACTGCCTCAGATGTAATTTCTTTGTTATTAGTTTATTTTTCCTGATTGTAAAAGCAATCAATGTACATTGCAGAAAGATGAGAAGTCCCTAACAGAATTTCAAATAAAGTGCTGAAGCCGGCTTAAGAGGAAAATGAAATCAGGCACAAGTTAATAGATTTTAATACTGTATCCTTCATAGAAGTGTTCCAAAAGGGTATTAGGAAAGAATCACAGTTGGACGGCAACAGACCTTCCTTCCTGAAATCTCTCCCGACTAGTATTGATTCAGTTTAGAAGTGGGGAATAACAACAACAGCAGGTAGTTGGCCAGGAGAACTAATTTGTGGACATCAGTGTTCTGTCTTCATGCGATTCTGACAAGAACGTCTTCCTTCTTTTTTCCGCTGCTCTGGACTGCTCCTTCCAGGCAGAGGCAAGCAGAGCTCGGCTTTCACAGCAGTGGCCCCTGCTAAGAGACTGCAGTGTCATCCACTTTGTGGGCGCTTCAGTGTTCTCTTTCAAAAGAATCAAGCAGTCATTGCTTTCACAGTTGGGCCTGTCACTCTATAACCACAAAACAGTAAGCTTTTCTTCTGAGCTGTGCTATTTGATTGACCAATTTTATTTTTAAATCTACCCAGTGGACCAGATGCTGTAAAGAAGAAGCAAAGCATTTTTATCTGATAGACACATGTACACTAATAAGCCATGTAGCAATGCGATATAATGAACAACCCTTATTTTCATTGAACTATAGTGAGGAGTCCTATAAAAGGCTAGGAATCAGGCTGAGGATTTTTTTTAAATACTACATTTTTGGGACTGGAGATATTTTGTTGAAGTCTTTCTCTCTGATACTTAATCTAATTATGTGTTAATTGAGACTAAAATGATGCTCAGTCTAAAAGGGCTTACAATAAAAGCAGTATTTTTCACTGAAAATAGCGAGGTCTTTGTCTTTCCTTTTTTAAGATTTCACTTCTAAATTGTAGGGAAACACTGCTAACATACCTGTATTTGCAGTGAGTTGTTTATAGCTCAGTGTCAGAAGAGTAAGATAAAATAAAAATAATAGTTCTTGGGTAACAAGTGCAAATGGATGAGTTTATTACCTAATGAATGTTGTTTCTGAAGAGAATGTCAGGAGTGGATTGTTTCTGCGACTTTAATGGTAGTCCATCATTGAGGTGCTTCCAAGAAGTGAAACTATGACTTCTTTGTTTTGTGATCAAAATAAAACCAAAATATGCAGGTGCAATACAGTAAGTAGTTAGACTTTGCTTTCTCTTGTAAATGAGAGGAGCTTCTGAATATTTTCTCTTTTCCTTTAAGGTAGTTTTTGTATTTGGAGGTTTAGAAAAAAGCATTCTTGTAATGAAGTAGAAATGATTTACATGACGAAAATGTTGATTCTGGAATAATTCTATTAACTAGACTTCCAAAGAATCAGAAACTCTTGAACTAGCGCTCAGGCCCTGCTATGATCTAAATGTCATTGAACCTACCCTAGAGTACACGTCAAGGGGCTGAGCCAGATGTGGTTGATGATTTACCCTCTTCTAAATAAATGGGGGGCAAATGCCATCATCTGACCTGGGAACCAAGATTGGTCAGAGTCCCGTCGTATATCCAGATTGTAATCAATTTCCGGCTCTTTGTATTAAGAAAGAAACTTGGCTGTTTTTTGTTTACTTAAATGGCTGACTTTCTGTTTATAGAAGTCCAATTTTTAAAGCCATAGGTACTGTCTGGCAAAAATTTATTTGGATGAAAAACAATAGGTGTATATAATGAATAATCTCTTACGGCATAAACAAGGTAATTTGTGTTTGATGATTAGCTCCCAAATTGGTTTTTATAAATGTAGTAATAGAAATAACTGTAGAATGTTAAACACAAACAATCACACAAAACAACAAAGACAAACAATTAAGCATCCATGAAACAGAGAACAAGCAGGTCTGAGGGTAATAAGCCACAGAGCAATGGCTTACAGCATAATTATCAGATGCTTATATTTTTCAAGTGTCTAGTGAGAACTATCTCACTTTAAAATAGCTTAAAAATCTGGCTGAAATGTACAGAAAAGGTAATACTATGCAGTTTGCAGTTAGCATATTGTCTACTCTGATGGTGAACTTTTCTTTTTAATTTTTTTAATGTTTTTTTAAATTTTATTTTTGGGTACAGAGAGAGACAGACATGAGAGGGGGAGGGGCAGAGAGAGGGAGGCACAGAATCTGAAGCAGGCTCCAGGCTCTGAGCTTGCTGTCTGCACAGAGCCTGACGCGGGGCTCGAACCCACAAACGTGAGATCTGACCTGAGCCGAAGCCGGCCGCTCAACCGACTGAGCCACCCAGGCGTCCCGATGGTGAACTTTTTAATGGCCTTGCAAGGTCTACTTTTGTAAATCAAGTCCAAACTACCTTGCATAACCAAAAAGGCTCTGTATAGTTTGGCCTCTGCCTTATGATTCTAGCCTCTTCTCTTCCAGTCTCCTCCCTCAGGTTTGTCTCTTTGTCTAGCTAAATCCTACATATTCTGTAAGAATCATTTCAGGAATCTACTCTTTTGGGAAGTGTTCTATTGTCTTTTTGCAAACATGGCAGTATTCAGCCATAGTGGTTATTACTAACATTTCTATATGGTAGCTGCATTATGTTGGACTCATAAAATGCTTCATTATTCCTCTCAAGTCAGCTAGAGAGAGTTAAGGTTACAACTCTGTGCACACAGTTTTCTGGTATTTAATTCTTAGAGTGGAGCCGTAGGAGAAAGAATTAGAGAATAGAACAGCTCTGAACAACTTTTGTTAAATATGTAGTCCAGTGGAGATTTGGGTGTAGGATAAGGCAAAGTCACCATTATTCTAAAGTTTTCTTTTAGACTAGTATGTCAGAAAACTTATTAATCTAGCTTTTTTTCTTAGTAATCTCTCTAGTTCTTATGAAAACTTGACTAGAGAGGTGATGAACTGCAAAGTTATGGTTTTTTCCCTAAGAATGGAGTATTTAACTTTGTGATCTCATTTTTTCCTTTTTTTCCTTTTGGGGACACATAGACCTATTTCCATAGATTCTTTTCTCAATTTCAATATTAAACCATTTTTCTAATATTGCCAAATTCTTCTTAAATCCCCCATAGAAGAGCCTGATGCTTACATGGTTTCTATTGTACCAATAAGGCTCAGGTAAGAAAAGATGGCTGCTTTGCTGCTTTAATATTCATTCAATAGTTCAGGAGGCAAATACATCTCCATATCAGTCTCATCTGCTTTTAGCTATTTAGCTACAGCCTTTAACAGCACTGAAAAACAAAACATTGATTTTTTTTTGCCCCCTAGACTTTGGGAGGGGTTGGGAGATGCAGGAGGCAGGGAGTTAAGTGGAGCTTTGAATCAGGTTCAATCAGTGAAGACTTTCAGGGAGCAAGCCTTTCCTACATGCTTTTATATCTTCTTTCATAATATTCTAATACTCCCTCTTGAAGGGAGAAGTGATGATTTGAAACTCTGTGAAAGTTGCATTGGGAAGCTAGTTGAAGGGGCCAAAAAGAAAAGCACAGACTTCTTTTCTTGTTGGCCTTTGACACTGTTAAAAAATAACAGCAATATCATAGACTGTATTTACAGGGCCAGTTCTTTCCAAAGCAGTTTGCTTCATATTATCTCATGTGATCTTCACAGGAAGGTTAGGGCAATTTTTATGATACATTTCATTAGACAAAGTAAGACATTTTAATGGTTGTCTTTTCTCAAACAGAAAAGTAAAATTCTAAGGTTCTTTCCAGTTCAAAGGTGCATACATCTATAAAAATACTATTAAAGTGTGGTTCATTTTGAGTTGTCTCCAAACATTTTTAAAAAGTTTTCATTAAAATTTTTTTTTTAAATTTAAGTAATCTCTGTCTCAGCTGGGGCTCAAACAAATGATGTGGAGATCAAGAGTAGTGTGCTCTTCCTACTGAGCCAGCCAGGAGCCCCTTCAAAACAATTTTTATTTTTTTAATAGCAGTTTATTCACATATCATCACATTTACCCTTTTAAGTTATATAGTTCAGTGGTGGTCAGTATACTCATAAATTTGTGCAATTACCACTGCAGTCTAATTTTAGAATGCATTCATCACCCCTTGAAAAGAAACATTTGATCCATTAGAAGTCATTCCACATTCCCTCCTTTCCCCAACTCTTGGAAACCACTAAGCTACTTTTGTTTCTATGGATGTGACTGTTCTGGACATTTCATATCAATGAAATAATATAAATTGTGGCCTTATGTGTCCGACTTCTTTCATGTAGTATGATTTTGTCAAGGTTTATCCATGTTGTAGCATGTCCGATTACTTCATTCCTTGTTATGGCTGAATAATATTCCATTATATGTATACCATATTTTGTTTATCCATTTATCATTTGACTAACACTTGGGTTGTTTTCACTTTTTGTCCATTATGGATAATGCTGCTATGAACATCCATATACAGCTTTTGGTTTGGACACTTGTTTTAATTTCTGTTATCACTTAGGAGTCGAATTCCTGGCTTATATGGTAACTCTATGTTTAACTTTTTGAGGAAGAGACAAACTGTATTCCAAAGTGGCTCTACCATTTTATAGTCCCACCAATAGTCTCTGAGATTCCAATTTCTCCATATTTTCATCAACACTTGATGTTGTCTATTCCAGCAATTTTATGTACCTGAGTAGATATATAGTGGTATCTCAGTGATTTGCTCATTTGTTCATTTTGTTGTTCATTTCCTTTATAGATAATGATGTTGAGCACCTTTTTCTTGTGCTATTGGCCATTTGTATATCTTCTTTGGAGAAATGTCTATTCAGATTCCTTGCATGTTTTTAAATTGGGTTATTTGTCTTTTTGTTATTGAATTGTGAGTGTTCTTTATATATCCCTTATCCAAATCCCTTATCAGATATATGATTTATAAATAATTTTTCCCATTCTGTAGGGTTGTCTTTTAGTTTCCTTGATGGTGTCCTTTGAAGCACAAAAGTTTTTAATTTTGATAAGGTCTCATCTTTCTCTATTTTCTTTTGTCACTTGTACTTGTGGTGTCATATCTAAGAAACCATTACTTAATCCAAGGTCACAGATTTAGTCCTATGCTTTCTTCTGAGAGTTTTATACTTGTAACTCCTATAATTGGGTCTTTGATCCATTTTGCATTAGTTTTTGCATATGGTATGAGGTATGACTCCAGCTTGATTCTATTGCCTGTGGGTATCCAGTTGTCTCAGTACTATTTGTTGAAAATACGATTCTTTCCTCATTGAGTTGTCATGGCAGCGTTGTTGAAATTGAATGACCATAAGTGTGAAGGTTTATTTCTAGACTCTTTAGTTTTATCCTATTGATATCTATGTCTATCCTATGCCAGTAGACAATTTATAACTTGCCATCTTAGAGATTTCTTTATCATCTTTGTTCAGTATCAGTTTTGCTATTTTCTGTGAGAAGTATTTTTTTAGAACTCTATATTAAGGAAACAGAATCATGAAAGAAAATTATTTATACAATACTTTATGATTATTTTCATCTATCGACAACAAAATGATCAAAATACAGGGGAGTGTTTTTAGGGAAGGAGCATAAGTCTAAAAGTAAATCTCTTAAAATGTTTATTTTTTTTCTCCTAAGAGTTTAAAAACTATCATAAAATTTACGGTTATTAAAAATGTATCTTATGTTACTTGTCTGAAAATATACATTTCCTGGAAATAAAAAATATCCCAGACAGTTTTTGTGTGTGATGTGTTTTCAAAGAACTTAAAATTCTAACAAACAGTGACTTATATTTGAAGACTATATTATACTCAAGAAGTGAAACAGATGCTTTGTAGGAAAATTTGTAGAAAACTATGATCCCATAGTAGGACTAGAAATTTTGTTTCAGTTTATTTATTCCTTAATTACACATTAAGAACTTAGTGCTTACTAAGTACTGTGTGACCAAGGCTTGAGGCCATTTTTGCTTTGGGGTCTTAGGCACTAGCATGGGAAAACTGATGGTTTATATCTGTGATGATTTATTTTAGAATCTATCATTTTCCTCCTTAGAACTTCAGCATTTTCCATCCATCCATCCATCCATCCATCCATCCATCCATCCATCCATTCATCCATCCATCCCACTAACTCATTTATTCAGTGCCTTCAGTGCCTTGCATGTACTAAACACAGTTCTGGGCCATGATGATGCAAGCAATGAATAAAATAGAAAAAAGCCCTGCTCCCTTGTAGCTCACATTCTGGTGGGTAGGGGCTTAAAACAAAGTAAGAGACACACATATAAACTACATAAAATGTTAGGCCTTTTTTGGAGACTGTTGTTCTGTGGGCACCCATTTTGGCAAACTAGGTGCTCAGACATCTGCAGAAAATGACTTTAAAATCTTTAAGAAAGATTTGACTTTCAAAACTCTTTTTTTTTTCTTTGCATTTTGAAACACTGTTTTGACATGTTGGAAAATGTATTACTTATCTTTTAATAAAACTGGATGACTACAGACTGGACCTCAACTTTTTGTTTTCCTTAAACTAAAAAGTCTGCCAATCTAAAAGCCTCAGAGCCTTTTGGGGACAATTTGAATGCAACTGTGAGGGTAAACTGCTCCTTTGTTTTGGGAAGATCTCGTGACAAGGCTTTTAGATATGCAAATAAAAGGCTTCTTTTGAAAGTTGTTCTTTTTTCCTCTTCTGTTATAGTTGGGGAAGGCCTAAAGGTGGTGCAGTAACTGGAAACATGTTTCAGATGGAGATGGTGAGAGTTCTGTAGACGGGGACATTGAGAGTATCCTTGTGTTTTCTTTAGAGAAAATTTTCCCCTTTAAATGTAGACCCCAAGGTCTCTGAAAATTGTTTGTTCTTGGGGATTATGTATTTACTCTCGCATGCCATTGTCTAAGCATTTTCCAGAGATTAGAGGGGAGACACAAGTAAGATAGAAAGGATGCAACTGAGCAACTCAGAGAGAGGGGACACTAAAAATGATTTAAAAGAGCCGGTTAAAGCTTATTATTCTAGACTGTCCTGTTGAAGCCCCACAAAGAGTGTTATTAAAAATCAAATAACCTAGGCTCTAGGAAATGTGCAATTATTGAATTACGATGGATTGTACTATTATAACTCCAATGAGTTGGAGACAGTATATCCTTCTAAATTACTGAGAAGTAATTCAGGGACAGAGAAGTACAGGTTCTTGGAGGCAAATTTCAGATTTCTACTCTCTGAGTTAAACAACAATTTTGCTTAGACTATGGGGCACAGACAGAGCTCCTGAACCTCCCCTGTGGTATCGGGGTTGAACTGGCCTCTGTTACCTGGAGGAATCATTGGAGCCAGACAAGGGATTCTGAAGTTGAGTTTGTATTTTTAGGTTCTAAGAAAAGTGGTCACTTCTAGTAGCAGGTTAAACTACTCTTTGCTTGGTTGGTCTCTTAGTTATCCTAATTCTCTGTTTGAAATGTTGATCTGGTTTTGAGCACTGGGGACAAGACTGTCCTGTGCTTAGGAAGGAGGAATGGAAGTATCATGGTAGTCACAGTGGAGGACTGGTGGATCTAGTGGAGATTTCTTCTGAAGGAATTGGCACCTATAGTTAGCAAGAATGGGGTGAAAATTTAATTTTTGAAACTGAGACTGGTGGGAGTCTGAGCTATTTTTATTTGACATCAAGAAATGTGATCTTTTTTTTGGTGTTCTAAGTTTGTGAGATCCACGACATATTTACTTATTAAACAAACATTTATTGGACTCCTAATATGTGCCAGGTACTGCTGTATGTGTTTGGAATATATCCATGAGCAAAACAGACAAAAATGGCCAGCTTCATGGAACATATATTGTATTGTGGGAAGATAAAGAATAAATGAGTAAATGATGTAGTATGTTGGAAGATGCTCTGAGGAAAAGTCAGAGCAGGTAAAGTAAGGGAATAGAAAAGGGAATCAGAAATGTAGGGGTGAGGTGTTGATTGTTGCCATATTAAATAGAGTAGTCCAGATTGGCCTTATTGAAGCCAAACTTGAAGGGGATGAGTAAATCAGCCATGTGGATATCTAGAAGAAGAATGTTTCCTGCAGAAAGAATAGCCAGTGCCCTCAGGTGGGCTTGGTAGGCTGAATAATGGCCCCACCAAGAATTTTTATGTCTTAAGGCTTAGACCTTGTGAATATTACTTTATATGCAAAGGGGACCTTGCCAATATGATAAGGATCTTGAGATGGAGAGATTATCTGGATTATTCAAATAAACACAATATAATCACAGCTTTTTTTTTTTAAATAAGAAAAACACAAGAGCAATCAAAAAGAAGATGTAATGATGGAAGCAGAAGTTGGAGTAATATAATTTGAAGATGGAGTGAAGAAACCTATGTGGCCCCTAGAAACTGCAAAAGGCAGAAAATAGATTGTCCCCTCAGAGCTTCCAGAAGGAACCACCCCAGCTGACACCTTGGCTTTTTCCTAGTGAAATTGATTTAGGACATCTGATCTCTGGACTGTAAGAGAATAAATTTGTGTTGTTTTAAGCCACTAAGTTTGCAGTAATTTGTTATAATGGCAGTTGGAGATTAATGCAGTGTGAGTGTGCCTACGTTTGTTCATGCAACAGAAAGGCCAGTGTGACTAGAGGGACAGATGGTAGTAGAAAAGGTCAAAGCGATAAAAAGGTTGGGGAGGCTTTCAAGAATCCAATTGAGACTTTTGTGCAGAGGGGTGAGTGATCTGACTTTTATAGTTGACTGTGTATATATGTGTGTATTGGGAGAAGGTTGGGGGAGCCTCGGACAGTAGAAGAGAGATCAATTGAGGAGCCTATTTCAGTAATCAGTAGAGAGCTCAGCTGAAGGAGGTAGCAGGAGAGGTGGTAAGATCTACTTTAATGATAAAGCCAACCGTGTGTCTTGAGAGGTTTGATGTGAAATTGGAGAGAAAGAGGAGTCCAGGATGGATCCAAGATATTTGGCCTGAACAACTGAACAACTTCACTGAAGACGACCATATGTGGAATACAGATCTAAAGTTTGAGTATGTATTAGATATCCAAGTGGAAATGTTGAGTAGACAGTCAGATATGTAGGTTGGAGTTCAAAAGATGGCCTGGGATGTTGATACAAATTTGGGAGTTGTTGACAATATACATACCAATTAAGCTATGGGATTGGGTAAAATCATTGATGGTGATTGCAGGCAGAGAAGACTAATGCCTCAATACTCCAGTGTTCAGAGGTCTAGGAGAAGTAGAGGGTCTGGCAAAGAAGACAGAGAAGAGCAACCAGTGAGGAAGGAGGAAAATAAAATAGTTTTTGTTTAAGTGACAACGAATCCCCTGTATTTTAAAAGGACAATACTCATCATTCCACAGCCCCAAGAAAGAAGAGGTCACTACTGAGACATGGTTCTCACTGGGTCTCTTGTTTCTGCACATTTTGTGAGCATAGACACTGACAATTTTTATCCCACACTGTCTTTGTAAGGATATTTGTACAGTGAACAGCTTTGGAAGATAGAGATGGTGTCTCCCTCTGGAGCAGAAAACACATTTGTTTACTGTCCAGTATAATAAGGATAATGCCTCCTTCCAGAACAAATTTCAGGCTAGTTTGCTTACTTGACATTTTAAACGATTGGGAATTACTAAACTTGGGTTTTCTCAGCTGTGACACAAACCCCCCAGAGCCCCTCTGGATAGCACTTGAGAGTCCAGGGGTGGAAGGGGAACTGGCACAAATAAGAAGCTCTTGTTCCTCGCTGTGCTGTGAGTAAGAAGGTCCTTTGTCTCTGACCCAGAAGTCTCCAGGCTTCTGCCAGCATGACACTGTGGCAGGCTAACTTGTTAGCTTGTAACTAGGGTAGAACCTCAGACCTTTCACAGTTCTTGACAGTCACAATTCTCCAGTTATCTGGATGTATTGATAATTATCCTGTTGCACATGAAAATAATAAAACACTAAACTCTTTGCATATTAACAATTCTAGAGGATAACCTTTCTTTTTTTAATTTTAATTTTATATTAGATAGTGAGCAACTGTGAGTGGAGTGGAGGGGCAGAGGGGGAGAGGGAGAATCCTTAAAAAAAATGTTTTTTTTAAATTTACATCCAAGTTAGTTAGGCTATGGTGCAACAGTGATTTCAAGAGTAGATTCCTTAATGTGCCTTACCCATTTAGCCCATCCCCCTTCCCACAACCCCTCCAGTAACCCTCTTTTGTTCTCCATATTTAAGAGTCTCTTATGTTTTTGTCCCCTTCCCTGTTTTTATATTATTTTTTCTTCCTTTCCCTTATGTTCATCTGTTTCGTATCTTTTTTTCATCTGTTTTGTATCTTAAAGTTTTCATATGTGTGAAGTCATATGATATTCGTCTTTCTCTGACTAATTTTGCTTAGCATGATATCCTCTAGTTCCATCCACGTAGTTGCAAATGGCAAGATTTCATTCTTTTTGATTGCTGAGTAATACTCCAGTGTGTGTGTGTGTGTGTGTGTGTGTGTGTGTGTGTGTGCGCGCGCATGTGCACACACATGCGCCACATCTTTATCCATTCATTCCTTGATGGACGTTTGGGCTCTTTCTATCTTTTGGCTATTGAAAGTGCTGCTATAAACATTGGGGTGCATGTGTCCCTTTGAAACAGCACACCTCTATCCCCTGGATAAATACCTAGTAGTACAATTGCTGGGTTGTAGGGTAGTTCTATTTCTAATTTTTTGAGGAATCTCCATACTGTTTTCTAGAGTGGCCGTACCAGTTTGCATTCCCACCAGCATTGTGCAAAAGAGATTCTAAAAATTTTAATGTTTATTTATTTTTGAGAACAGAGAGAGAAAGAGAGAGAGAGAGACAGTGTGAGTAGGAGAGGGGCAGAGATAGACAGACACAGAATCCAAAGCAGGCTTCAGGCTCTGAGCTGTCAGCACAGAGCCTGATATGGGACTTGTAACCATAAACAGTGAGATCATGAACTGAGCTGAAGTCAGATGCTTAACCAACTGAGCCACCCAGGGTGCCCCCCCCCCCCCCCCCCCCCCCCCCCAAAGGGAGAATCTTAAGCAGGCTCCATGCTCAGCACAGAGCCCAATGCGGGGCTAGATCCCACGACTCTGGGATCATGACCTGAGCTGAAATCAAGAGTCTGGAGGCTCAATGGACTGAGTCCTAAGGGATAACCTTTCTAAAACTGATTACATATCTTCCCATTTTCTCGAAGAGGAAGGCTGTGATATAATCTGTGATATATGATCAGGCCATAAAGGCCTACTGAGTAATGTAGAGTTGTCAGGGTCTACACCTGTGATTTTCAAACTGTCTTTTATGAATGAATTACCTGATATGCTTGCAACATTGTACTTTGCCACACCCCAAAGATTCTGATATGGAGCTTGGGACTTTGCCTTTTTAACAAATCCCCAGGTGATTCTAATGTAAATGCTCAGGATCACTTTGAGAAACTCTGCTCTATGTAAAATGGCTCTGGACTAGCAAGGGTTTAACTTCATTTCATAGTTGCTTATTCTCTTCCCTCAGTATACATTGCAAATTATTTTTTATTAACAGTGTGACTACCTCAAGCAGTTTATCACTCCTGCTTCATATTTTCTTCGCCCTAAGGAACACAGTAACCCATCTTGTTAGAGTTGTGTCTAAACAGAGTTAAAAGAAGCTGTAAATGAAGAACAGTCATTTTCCAGGTATAACACTGGAAAATCTTTGGTGCAAAGCTTTTGTAACTAGAGTCGAACTGTTTAGAGTCTTTTTAACTTGCTTTTTTGATTATCAACAGTGTTTCAGAGAGTCAATGTTGCCATTAGGACTCTCTGATAATTGAATTTACTGATTCTACTTCTTTCTCAGAAAGGATTTGAAGTAGCTTTTACCATCTTTACTGGTAACCGATATAATTTACTAATAACAATACTTTCCATAAAGAATTTAAAGTACTTTTTGCAATTAAAATTTTTTAAACGTTTATTTATTTATTTTGAGAGAGAGGGAGAGAGAGAGCAGGGGAGGGACAGAGAGAGAAGGAGAGAGAGAGAATCCCAAATAGGCTCTGCACTGTCAGCACAGAGCCTGACATGGGGCTTGATCTCACAAACTCCAAGATCATGACCTGAGCTGAAATTGAGTCAGACACTTAATGGACTGAGCCACCCAGGCACCTCAGCTTTTATGATATTAATAAAAATATAATAAGATAGAATTGGAAATAGAACTATGGGAAAATGATGAGTGTAAAATGGCGCCATCTAGAATACTTATTGCTACATTGAACTTCATATTTTGAGATTCCTGGCAGTCAATGTAAAGGGGGAAATATGACACATTACAGTTTCTTCTTACTTAAAAGCATGAAACACAAGCCTTAAAAAAGATAAAAGTTTTTCCTGGAAGGATTTTCTGGAATAAATTTTGCCCAAGGGGATTTTCTTTATAGGAGACATTGAGTGATAGGTTTATAATCTACCCAGCTATTTTTTAAACAGCAAAATGAAAAGGCATATTTCTTTTGACTTCCTTATAGCAACATTTCATGGAAGCTAAAGGCATCATTAAAGCATAACTCAGTCAAAGCAATGCCTTGCGGTGCTGAACTCCTGTGAGTCACATATATATTATTTTTGTAATTTAATAAAGTGAAGTATAACTATGTTTAATTTTTGCAGGAAAAAAATTCTTGCAGAAAAAAATGCTCACATTTATCTCTGGGACAAATGGCTGATGTAATATTTTGCAATGAGAGACTTTAACGATGACATAGAATGTACCTACCGCTCTGACTCAGTCACTGAGTTCACACATCCCACACTGTTTTGCTTTTCTTACATGAAGATCTGAACATACTGCATATGGATCTTGCTGGTTGTGGCTTTTGTTTTTTAGACTGTTGTTCTGCTCACCACATTGATTAAAAGCTGCTTACTTTTTAAACTCAAGCCTGAAAACTTGAGGGTACTCTTGCCCTGTTATCATTTGTGCTTGTGCTGTGTGTTTTGAACATGTTATTCATCACAGAGCCCTCTGAGGCACAGCATAAAAATTACCACCTTGACTATAAGACATTATGTTAGCTAACTGTGACTAAAAATGGTGTTTAGATACTAGCTGTCAGCATGGTTTGAAACTCCCACCTAAAGATGGAAATTGCAACAACAGCAAAAAAATATCCAACATACCTCTGAACACAATGAATGCTAAAGAAACAATGGCTGCCAATATCAATCAAAACAGAACAATTGTAGAACGGGAAAGACCAGCGAATAGAAATTTGCTGTAAGTGAAAAAAAAGTAGGCATTTATTTTTGTAAGAACCCACCTTATGTTAGAAACAGACAACATGTTACACAGTGCTTTATGATGTATTACAGCAAGATAAAAATTTCTGCTAGTTTCAGGTTTTTACTTGTGTGAATAGAGATAACCTCTTTCATATTTAGTAAACATCTTTGTTATTATTGTTGTTGAATGAATTTTTCCTTATATTTCTTTATAGTTCTCTCAGACCAACTTCTTTCTTAGGATGTTGGGGCCCTTTCTCAGCTAGAATAACATTTGTGTTTAATTGGAAGGCCAGCATAAAATATCTCTCATCTCTAGTTGAGCAAATGTTTCTCTGTTACCTTGATAGGCTTTCCACCATTCACCAGCAAGGAGCATAGCAACCAAAATAATTATATAAACACTCTATGTAAAAATATTCTATTTAAATCTGTAATTACATAATAACATAATATAGTAAGCTGTATTTTCAGATCACTTCTGAAAGAGAGACTGTAAAACTCAAATAGAGATACGTGCTCTGGGACATATAAGAATCTGAAGACAAGAAGAGATTTTAAATTTGAAAACAAGGTTAAAATAGTCTGTTTTCCAGGTTTCTCATTTGGTGCCTTAAATATTAAGATGTTATAGCAATAAAAACAAACATTTGCCACTTGTCAAAAAAATTTTATTCTTGATAAAAAATGATAATGATAATCTGAATCAAATAGCTAAGCATTCTTGTTCAAGTGAGCAGTTTAGATATTTTCCAGAATGCTTGACTGGACATGGAAGAACCTTGTGGAGGCTGTCATTGTGGGTAAAACGGGGATTTAACAGTGGTGATAATTATGGCTTCCTGTCTGTAGCTAAACACATCCTCCACCGGAGCATTTGCTAATTCTTGCAAGCCAGGACAATTGGTAAACAGCCCCTGTAGGGCAGAGAAAAGAGAAAATCAAAGTAATTAATAAGATAAACAAAATAGTTTTGAAGGTGATTATGGTTAAGTGATAGATACAAGCCAATATAACAGAAAGTGAATCTGCTTTTTTCGGTTTAGTTTTTGGGATTTATTGATCCTATCATTAGTTTGGGGTACATGAGTTGAAAAAAGACCAAGTTAAAAAATAAAAAAGGAAAGAAACAAAAGAAAAACCCTAACCATTTAAATGAATGACTCAGGAAGAGTAATGAATGACTCAACTTGATTTGCCTTCTTTTGACAGCTTGATATTAACTTTGTTTTCCCTGTTGGCTTTGCATGAAAGTAAATAAGAGCTCTTTAAAGCCAAATTATATTTTAAAATAAGTAAAGCTATTATTTATTGAGCACTAGTATATCTTTTTAATAGTGGTAACATCTTAAATTGTCTTATAATTCTATTTGGGCAAAGTTTTCTATTGTTGCTTTTTCACCATTACTAAAAACTAAGACAAATATTTAATTTTTTAAAAAAGTTTATTATTTCTTTTGAGTGAGAGAGAGGCAGAGGGAGAGAGATAGAGATAGAGAGAGCATGCATGAGAAAGTGGGGGGTATAGAGAGAGATGGAGGGAGAAAGAATCCCAAGCAGGTTCCATGCTGTCAGCATAGAGCCTGATGTGGGGCTCTATCTCAATCAAGAATTGGACACTCAACTGACTGAGCCACCTAAGTGCCCCACTAAGAAAAATATTTGAAAAACTACTATGTACAAATAAAACACTAAATGATATATCCAATAAGGGGTTAGTATTCAAAATATATAAAGAATTTACAAAACTCAAGACCCAAAAACCAAATAACCTGATTAAAAATGGGCAGGAGCACCTGGGTGGCTCAGTCCATTGAGCATCTGACTTTCACTCGTTCATGATCTCATGGTTTGTGAGTTCAAGCTCCATCAGGCTCTGTGCTGACAGCTCAAAGCCTGGAACGTGCTTCAGATTCTGTGCCCCTCCCCCACTTGCACTCTGTCTCTCTCTCTTAAAAATAGGGAAACATTAAAAAATGTTTTTAAAAAGTTGGCAGAGATATGAAAAGACATTTTTCCAAAGAAGACATACAGATAGTCCACAGACACATGAAAAGATGCTCAACATTATTTATCATCAGGGAAATGCAAATCAAAAGCACAATGAAATATCATCTGATGCCTGTTAGAATGGCTAAAATCAAAAACTCAAGAAACACAAGCATTAGTGAGGATGTGGAGAAAAAGGACTTGTGTAGTTGGTGGGAATGCAAACTGGTGCAGCCACTGTGGAAAACAGTATGGAGATTCTTTAAAAAATTAAAAATAGAACTACCATATGATTCAGTAATAACTCTACTGGGTATTTACCTAGTGAATACAAATACACTAATTCAAAAGGATATATCCACGCGTATGTTTATTATAGCATGACCTACAACAGCCAAACTATGGAAGCAGCCTAAGTGTCCATCAATAAATGAATGGATAAAGAAGAGGTGGTATATATATTGGAATATTATTCAGCCATAGAAATAATCAAATTTTACCATTTGCAACAACATGGATGATGGATAGATCTAGAATACAATGCTAAGCAAAATAAGCCAGCCAAAGAAAGACAAGTACCGTATGATTTCACTCACATATGGAATTTAAGAAACAAAACAAAGGGAAAAAAATAGACAAAGCCATAAATAGATTCTTAGCTATAGAGAAAAAACAGATGGTTACCAGAGAGGAGGTGGGTTGGAGAGTGGGTGAAATAGGTGAAGGGAGTTAAGAATACTCTTATCTGGGGGTGCTTGGGTGGCACATTTGGTTAAGTATCCAACTCTTGATTTCAGCTCAGGTCATGATCTCACAGTTCATGGGATCAAGCTCATGTTGGGATTTGTGCTGATACATGGAACCTGCTTGGGATTCTCTCTCTCCCTCTATCTCTGCCTCTCTTCCACTTCTACTCACTTGTGCGCTCTCTATTCTCACTCACTCTCTTTCTCTCAAAAATAAATAAATTTTTTTAAAGAAAAGATACATTTATCTGGATGAGTGATATATGGAACTGTTGAAGCACTATATGGTACACCTGAAACTAATATAACACTATATGTTAACTACATTGGAATTAAAAAAAAATCCCTAAGCAAAAGTGTTCATTCCATTCTGTTATCACTATAGGGTGGGCATTCTACCCTATGTTCTCTTCCAATTTTATAGAGTAACAAAATTGAGAGTAAGCAGATTTAAGGATTCACTCAAAGTCATTTGTATTAAATACATTGTGGGGATTCATACCCAGATTTGTCTAAATGGAAAATTTAAATCCAGGTTTGCCTAATTTCTAGACTGGAGTTCTTTCCATGAGTTTCCTAAATAATGAGCTCACACAGCTTTAGTTTGATTGATTATATTGGAATCAGCTAAGCAGAAAGACTTTCACCACAGAGCACTTATAAAAAGAAAAGAAGTCAAAGAGACCTATTTCATCAGATGGGTTCAGAAGAAAACAGATTTACTCCAGAGAAAAGTTCAAAGGGTTCAAAAGTTCAAAGACCCAGAGGAAGGAGGTTTTTCTTCAAAAGAAAGGATTTTAGGACAAATGTTGCTGTAGGGCAGTGTTTCCTAAATTTACTTTACTACTCACTTGTGATGCTTGTTAAAAGATACAGATTGTTAGCCCTTTCTCTTAGAGAATCTGATTCAATAGGCTTCACGTGGTGGAACCATCAAATATGTATTTTAATGAGGACTCCACCACCCAGGTTGTTTTTTGATCAGGCAAGTTTAGGAAACATTGCTTAAAAAAGATGGATCAATATTCTGAACTCCCCAAATTTATCACAGATATGGATTTTAAATATTGGAAAGAATATAACAAAAAAATCATTCAGGAGATTTTGTTTGGAGGTGTTTGAGAACAGCAGGCTGTGTGAAAAAAAGAATTCAGAGTAAATGGGGTTCAAGTAAAGTGAAAGATGGCACACACATGTTATTAAGAACCTTTCCAGATGCATGTGTCCAAAGACTAGCTCATACTTGTTTAAGCAAAAGGGAGGGAGGGAGGGAGAGAGAGAGAGAGAGAGAAAGAGAGAGAGAGAGAGTGAGTGTGTGTGTGTGTGTGTGTGTGTGCATGTATGGTTTACTGGCTAACAAATACTGCGAAGACCCAGAGACTAAATAATGTGTGGATTCCCTTCTTGAATTGCTGCTTCATTCTCAGGGAAGGCTATGATTGGCCAGCTAGTCACCTGCCCACCCCTTTGGTAGGTTGTGAAAGAAAGTGAGGAAGTGCTCAACTCATTTAATCTATAAAATTGACAGTCCGTATGCACCATAGGGGAGGAAAGCAGGATTCTTCAAAGCCAAGCATGGAGATATAACAGAAGGGCATGGGAAGGAGATCTAGGGCTGGGGAATTTAAAAAATCAAACTGTGACATGAGTACCCGCTCACACTGTCATTATTTCCCCTTTATTTTGCACCATATTTAAGCATTTGTATAAATTGTGATATTAATCATTTGAAGTATTATAAATAAACCAAGTATTGTAATTAAAAATGTATATATAACCCCGAGGCAGATCCAAGCTCAAATTAACCACGCTCCTTGTCTTTCCATTGCAGGTAAATGGAGAAAGGACATGTCTTATGGGCCAACTAACAAGCTTCTTCAGGGCCTGCCCAACCCTCAGGTAATGAGTACATCTTATTTCATTTCCTTTTACTTCCAACTCTTCCCTAAAGTACCTGTTTGAAGTGATAAGTTATCTTTGAAAATGATTTACTTTCCAATTGAAAAGTATCAGTTTTGTTAGTTTTCTAGTGATATTTCCAAATAAAAATTCTGAGACTTCTTTGCCTATGCCTTAGCCTCTTTCCCAAAAAGATTTCATTCTCAATAGTTGCAATGATAAAGCAATATAATGATATTTATACACATTTTACTGAAAAGTGGCAAAGACTTTAAAATATTTTTAGCAGTTTATTTTTTTTATTTTTAGCATTTTAAAAATAGTGGTTATGTTGGCAGCTTTTAAAACAAAATGTCCTTTTTTGGTTTTTAATTTTATTTAGTTATTTACTTAAAAAATTTTTTTTAATGTTTATTTATTTTTGAGAGACAGAAAGACAGAGCATGAACAGGGGAAGGGCAGAGAGAGGAGGAGACACAGACTCTGAAGCAGGCTCCAGACTGAGCTGTCAGCACAGAGCCTGACGTGGGGTTTGAACCCACAAGCAGTGAGATCATGACCTGAGTTGAAGTCAGCCACTTAACTGACTGAGCCACCCAGGCGCCCCTATTTATTTATTTTTATGTATTAAAAAATTTTTTTTAAATTTTTGAGAGATGGAGAGAGAGACAGTGCGAGCAGGGGAGGGTCAGAGAGAGAGGGAGACACAGAATCCGAAATAGGCTCCAGGCTCTAAGCTAGCTGTCAGCACAGAGCCCGATGTTGGGCTCGAACTGACGAACCGTAAGATCATGCCCTGAGCTGAAGCCCGACGCTAAACCGACTGAGCCACCCAGGTGTTCCATAAAACAAAGTGTCCTTCAAGATCAAGGACAAAAGAGATAATAAAAGAGAAACCATTATTTCAACAAACCTTAAATAAAAAAATCTAATATATGGCACATTACAGTAAGTACTTTGGGAGCCTTGGTATTATTTGTTATCTAGGATAAGATAAAGTGTTTCTGGAAGAAATCTCTCAGAAATCTGATGCATGACAGCTTTTTTTGCTCAGTAACATTTGGAGATTCATGGGACCAGGAACATAGTTGGTCATTGGCACTCCTTCCTTGCCCCCTGTTCCTATTCCTCTGGTGGCATCCCTGCACACCCCATGTCCTGAGTGTTGTCCCTCTGGGGTTTCAAAGGACCTCACTACTGGCTCCCTGCCCAGCTTTGCCCTCTTAGAGTGTGTCTTAGCCATTTTTACCAGTTTATAATGAGTTTGGGTTGGTGTTAAGATGGTATTATGATTAGCAACACACTAATTCTTGAATCCTGCTAGGCTTTCAGCTACTTGTTTTCCTCAAGTTCCCAAGGAATATGCAAACATTGTGAAACAAAGTGAGGAAATGCTCATCTCATTGTGCTAAATGTGGAGAATGTGGTGAATGAGGCTGGACTTGGTGGCTTAGGCTAGAAGACCCAGGAGCGTTCCCCTCCTTCAAGCTAAATTAGTACCCTGAATCTTACTGTTGTTGTTTAATAAAACAGCAGTAAGGCCCATTGAACTTACTCATCAGTTCTAAGAAGATGGAGACAGAGAGAGGCAGGTTGCAAGAGAGATGGCAGGTGTCTCTGGTTTCCCAGGAGACTCTGGCCTGGCTATCTTGTGGGACAGCAAATCCTTAAATGTGTTTCTAAGATGTGTCTCTCCTCCGAGAGCACATTTTAGAGGTGGTTGTGAATAATGAGCCTCTCCTAAAAACCATGAATTTTTCTGTACTAGCTTTTCTGTTATACTGTGCACAAACTGGTATTAATAGATTAGATCTCATTTCTGAAATGCTGGCTCTAAGCATTTATGTGGCACTCTTAAATAAGGCATTGGGGGTGTAGTGCAGAGAGGAGGAAGCTGGAAGGCAGGTCTTATATTCTAGTTGCCCTTCCATTAGTGCCACTCAACTTTAGGCAATTCAAATTCTCTGAAACCTCAGTTACCTGATCTGTAATCTGAGAATATTATTAATTTAGATATTTTCTTTTTTTAGTTTATTTTGAGAGAGGGAGAGCGCACTCATGTGTGAGCGAGTGAACAAGGGAGGAGCAGAGAGAGAGGGAAAGAGAGAATCTCAAGCAGGGTCTACACTGTCAGCACAGAGCCCTACTTGGGCCCTAACTCACAAACTGTGGGATCATGATCTGAGCAGAAACTGAGTCAGAGGCTTAACTGACTGAGCCACTCAGATGCCCCACCTTAGATATTTTCTGAAGGCTAGATAAATTCTTGACATATCTGCTGTCACCCAAATCTTAAATCTATTATTTAGGCTTTTGAGGACCCCAAAGTATGAAAGTGTATTTTTTTTCTTATTTACTTAAAGAAGAGTGAAAATAAAGGTGGAGAGTCCACGTGCTTCTTAGGTTTCAGAACAGGTTTCCCTGAGAGGCTTACTTGGATTTAAGTCTCCAGGTCTCCTGGGAGAACAGATGTAAGGAGCTTGCCATTGGATAATAGGATGGAGGTGGTCTAACAAAAAGGAAGGACTGTGGCGGTGTCTAATGGAAGTGCCTCTAGTGCAAGACGCTGTGCAGAAGGGCCAAGGTGCTCCGTTTTTGACTCCAGGAGCCGAATCGTTTTTGACAATGAGGAAAGGTTTCTCAGAACATAAATGACAAACAGATGAAGGACAGTAGAATAAATTCTTTCCCGATTGAAAGTTCACTTGATGTAAAATTCTAGAATATGTAAATCCTTTTCTGAGTATCTTCTTGTTAACCTTGAACATTTGTTGGGGTCATGGAGGGTTGAGAGCTCCTGCTTATAAAATTGTTTAATACTTGGAGAAAGCAAGGTTTCAGAAGAAATAAAATTATCTCTAAGAATGAACTCTTGCATAGAAAGATCATGATTCATTTCTAGTAAGCAAGGGGTTGATGATAAAGCTGAGGACAGATGTGTCCTCACTAATCTGCTGTAACCCATGCTTCCTGGGCCTCCCTTGTCTACATACACATGGTGTCATACTGGAGGCCATGCCCATGTTTCTCTGGCTCTTGTTTCCATCTGGTCATGTACAGTTCTTTGGTCCTGCTCCATGAAGTTGTTTCTGGCTACATCCATCCTGTGTCTCATTTATACTTAAGAGCAATTCTATTGGCTATAGATAATGCCAAATCTTCCATGTTCTTGCCCTCTCAGGCCCTTTTGGTCATTTTGACCATCCTGAGGGTCACTGTTTTCTGGCTGCTGTGGCTGGAATCAGTGCTCCGGGCGTGGTCAGTGGAAGTCACTCAATGCCCCCAAAGGGCCACTTCTAAAGTCTCCAAGCGGCAACGTTAGAAGTCCAGGGAGGTTTCTGTAAGAGGTCATATCGTTACTCAGTGTTACTCATTAGCTGGATGCCAAATGCAGTGTGGGACTTCTGCCCTATGATTTTCAGAATCTCTCCTTCAGCTTGGCCTGCAGTCTGTCTCTATAAAACAGCTCAGCATGGGTCCCTGAATCCTGGGAATTCAATAGGCAACAGACTGCAGATGGTATGCTCTGCTTTTCTACTTTCCCCCCTCCCTCTAACCTCCTCTGTATGTGTCTTTTCTCTCCCCAGGTGAGTTAATTCTTGCAAATAGATGCTTGTTGGCCACCTACCCCCTTTTCTCATGTATATGCCTTGACCAATAAAACCCTAGAGTTTGGGACCTCTGTTATGCCCACTTAGTATATTTATTTCATTGCTACATTCATTCATGTATTTTTTAGAGTTGCCAGATAAAATACAGGATGCCCAGTTAGATTTGAATTTTGGATCCATAGTGAATAATGTGTAAAGTAAAACTATGTCCTGAATGTTTCATGGGACATATTTACACTAAAAAATCATTTGTTGTTGTTTATCTGAAATTCAAATTGAAATAGGCATTCCATATTTTTATTCACTAAATCTGGCAACCCTAGCCGTTCTTACTTTGTTTTTGTGATTATCAAATCTTTAAGAAGCTGTTTATGAACACTCTGGGTGTTTGTCCTGAGGATTCTATATTTTTTAATGTTTATTTATTTTTGAGAGCGAGAGAGAGAGAGACAGAGAGAGAGGGAGACACAGAATCTGAAGCAGGCTCCAGGCTCTGACCTGTCAGCACAGAGTCCGCTGTGGAGCTTGAACTTAGGAACCTCGAGACCATGACCTGGGCCAAAGTCAATGCTTAACCCACTGAGCCACCCAGGTGCCCCGGATCCTATTTTTTTCCCATAATGTTTTCTCTAACCAAAAATGCACTTACAGAGGCTTTCAGAAACCGAAGATCAAAAGTTAGAGAGTTGGCTGTCATAATCAGATTCTTCCCCACACTTGAGAACTCTGCTTTGGAAAGTAGGGAGCAGCCATCGGGAAGACAGAGAGGGAGGAAGACATTCAAACATGCTGAGAATAGGGGGTCTGACTTCCGATAGGGAAAGGAGGTAATCTGAGCATGGGGATCTTGGGCATTTTTCAACTGAAGGAATCAGAAGCCCCTGGGATTATTACTCATGTCTTTGGTTATTGCTCAGAGTGAGTGAAGCCTGTATAAGAAAGTTACCCAAAGTGGGATCTTTAGAGAGCAAGAAACCCATGAGCAGACTGTCCTAGCCCTTCTGAAGTTAACAGTTACATCTCCTGCGTTTTAATATTCTGTGTTGAAAAATTCTGAACTATGACTCTGTTGATTTATACAAAATGACAGAAAATACTTTTCCCTTAGGGAGATATAAAAATAGAAATAGTGCCTTGAAAACTTTAGTCTTAGAAATATAGTCTCTATTGATCTGAATTGCTAATGCAAAAATATTGTGTTTTTATTTTTAAATCTATATGTCTCTGCCTTAAAATTTTCATAAATATTGTAGCAGAATATTAACTTTCATTATTTATGAATCTCTTGAACTTTGCAAGGATTTGCTGACAGTTAAAAGATTACAATTTTAAGGATAGTTCATTTTATATCATAAATAACCAAAAAGGTCAGTTAGTATCCTATAATAACATCTAAAGACAGCAGATATTGAGAATAAGTATTAGAAGGTAGGAGAGTTGACAATTACTTTTAAAAAGGTCTATTGATTTTTTTTTAAAAGTTGGAAATAAAAAATATAAAATTCAATTACAGTTAATATGTATTGCAAAGTGGTTGTTTTAGTTTGTGCCTTTTTTGAAATTCTTATTGTTCTGGTAGTATTTTCCCTTTTCAAGCATGTTGGCTTGTATTTTGTGGCAGTGTATTACAGGCTGGGGAGTTCTAACAAAAAGACTCAAAATTAAAGTGGTTAAGGGGCAGTTGGGTGGCTCAGTGGTTGAGCTTCTGACTTTGGCTCAGGTTGTGATCTCACGGTTCATGGGTTTGAGCCCTGCATGGGGTTCTGTGATGACAGCTTGAAGCTTAGACCTGGAAGCCTGGAGCCTGCTTTAGATTCTGTGTCTCCCTCTCCCTTTACTCCTCCTCCACTTGCACTCTGTCTCTCTGTCTCTATCTCTCTCTGAAAAATAAAGAAAAACATTAAAAAAATAAAGTGACTAAAAAAACCTAAAGTAGCTTAAACAAAATAGAAACTTCTTTCTCTCTCCCTCTTATACATACAAAGACACACACACCTAAATATGTGTGAAAGACAGGCAACTTTGATTTTCTCAACCTATAGCCTCCAATATGTGGGTCATGATGGCTGCTTTTCCCAGCTATTGGAAAAGGGCAGAGGAACCAAGAGACTTGAGTTCAGATATGTTGAGAATAAGGCTCAGAAATGGCACACGTTATTTTTGCTGACATTCCTCTGACTGGGACTTAACCAAATGGTCACAAGTAGGCACAAAGGACACTGGGAAATATCTGGGACCATGTCAAAGTACTATTTTCTGATTTATTTTAATTAAGAGGTATTGACAAGCAATGGATTCTTTAGGCAAAAGCCATTTTTTTTGGTGTCTTTTACTTTTCAATAAAACCTTTATCTTGATTAATTTTCATTTAAGATAATAACGTTAAGGGAACCTGGGTAGCTCGATTGGTTAAGCCTCTGACTCTTGATCTTGGCTCAGGTTGTGATCTCACAGCTCATGGGTTCTAGCCCCTAATTGAGCTCTGCACTAACAGTGTGGTGCCTTCTTGGATTCTCTCTCTCTCCCTCTCTCTCAGACCTTTCCCTGCTTTCTGTATCTTTCTCAAAAACAAATAAAAATAAACTTAAAGAAAAAGATTATAAAATTAGATTATCAGGGAGCCTGGGTGGTTCAGTCATCAAGCATCTGACTTTGGCTCAGGTCATGATCTCATGGTTCATGAGCTCAAGCCCTGCATCTCGTGAGCCCTGCTTTTCTCTCTTTCTTTCTCTCTCTCTCTCTCTCTCTCTCTGCCCTTCCTGGGATTCTCTCTCTCTCTCTCTGCCCCTTTCTCACTTTGCCCTCTCTCTCTGTCTCAACAACAACAAATTTATCATTATCAATAGCATCTGGTCATCACGATATTTTTGTAATAATTATGAACTTCATGTAGGATGTGTAACCAAGTATATTTGTCACGGTATAAGGAAAATAAGTTACTATCTAGGTTTT
This sequence comes from Suricata suricatta, assembly GCF_006229205.1. Taxonomy (NCBI): domain Eukaryota; kingdom Metazoa; phylum Chordata; class Mammalia; order Carnivora; family Herpestidae; genus Suricata; species Suricata suricatta. The sequence continues at coordinate 87,703,347 of NC_043709.1, forward strand.
GTCCTAGATGGGGGGTTTTACATGCTTATGCTTCTATTGCATTTACAATTTAATGCAATATTTCCTTTTTTTCAGAAGGCTGGTATACTAAAAGTGGTTTTCAAATATTATGCCAAGTAATGCGTTTGTTTTGACTTTCTGTTCCAGAAACACTTAGAGAGACTTGATGGAAACAATTTTTCTAGTGAACTACTGTTTCTTTCTATGCTGCTTAGTTATATAACTTGGTTATTTCATTAATATTTGGTTATTTGATGACATATAGGCTACACTGCTGAATGTGGTGGCAAATATGAAGGGTTCTTGGTACCTGTGGAAGCTGGTTGACAAAATGTTACCCAGATCAGTGAACAGGGCCTGCCACCCAATTCGTTAGAGCCCAGGAGGCTCAAGGAGAATTATGAACAAGGACTTAAACTTTTGTGCTGTTTCCCTTGCTTCTATGAAAATAAGAATCACTCAGGGTACTTATTAAATATTTAACATTCCAGGCTCTTCACCTACAGATTCTGATTCAGTGGTTTCAGATAGGGCTTGGGAATTTGTGTGTTTAGCAAGTGCCCCTGGTAATTCTTACCATCAGAGAAGTTTGGAAATGCGGCATAGTGACAGACCTTATGCCTGCACTAGAGGGCAAAGATGGCCTCCTCCATTGGGTAGGTGTGCTTCAAGTGATAGACAGGGCGGGCTGCCAACGACTGCTGAGTGGCTTCCTAGGTTCTTCCTTTGCCATGGAAGAGAGGGGTTGAAGGGAGCAATTGTCCAGTGTGTGCCCTTTGAAAAGCACACCTTTGTTATTTGACCATGGTTTAAGAGATGGCAGATAAATGTTTTCTCTCTGGTCCCAGACTCACTATCTAATGACAGCTACTCTCACCTGAGAGGAAATAGTTTCATGACCATGGACGGTGCCCTAGCTACCCTTCCTTGTGTTCTAGTCCAGAAGAAGAATTGACAGTACTTAGCGATGATGATTTTGTAAAAATCATAGATTACCCTGCTACCAGTCATGGCTATTTGATTTTTTTAGTCATCCTTTAATCTCTAGATCCTTGGTACCCAGAATATTTTCCTTTTCTTCTTTAATCGCCAATAGAAACAGGAAAAGTGATGGTCTGTGTACAAGTATAACCTGCCTTTCAAAAGTTTGTATTACATCACCTTGCTTTTACAAAACATCTACATCAATACCTGTTTTTGTCTACCAAGAGAAATCCAAGGACGATTTTTACTTTTACAAAAAAAAGGCAATGAGTGAAAATAGCATTCAGTGTTCATTTTGCAGCAACCATTATAGAGGCAGTGTGCACCTGGAGCAGTGAGAGTGGCACCGTGAAGTCCCTTCCTTGGGAACCACATTCAGCCTCTTAGCATTGAGCCACCACAGCTTTGAGGTGTGTGGGAGTCTGTGTTTTATTTCAATTTATTTTGGGCATTTGTTAGCAAGATGTGTTTTAAGGTATCAGGAAAAGCTAAGGTATTTTTGGGGTCTGGGAACACAAAAAAGATTTTCCATGTGGATTGATTAATTGCTTCCTCACTTTGTGCCATTTCTATTTACAAGAGGTTTCATAGGAATACATTACTTTGGGAAAGCAGGGGAATTCTGTATTGAAACTCTTAGCCTTTCTCTGAGCTTGAATAGTTCAAGCTAGAGCCCATACATAACAGCATAAAAATAGACAGGGCCTTTGAAGGCCTGTTTGAGAAGCAGACATGTGAAGACTATTTCTATTAAACATCAGAAGTGACAAACTCTCCTTCTAAGATTCTGGATCCTTGATCACCAAGAGGAGGCACTATGTAGACTCTGATTTTACATAGGGGTTATTACATAAGGATTTCCACATTTTTCGTCAAGTTCCAGTGCATCTATGTTCCTCTTCTTTTGGGATAGCTATAGATTTTCTAGTTAATTCTAAGTGGCATTGTGTAACTGTACCATAAATAAAGAGCCTTCGGTCAACAGTGAGAAATTTTTAAAAAATAGCATGCTTTAGTAATAGTCTCTGGTTGCTCTGAATAATTAGTAGGCAAGATAATTCTTTTTTGATATGAGATAATAAATGACTCTAAAAGTACACTTTTATTTTTAGAATATATGCTTGAGGCAAACCCATTGGGGCAGGTTCTGTTTGGTGTGGGGTAAGCACCAAGTGACATGATGTAATAGCTCACTAAATGTCAGGAGGCACTGAAAGAGTAATTTTGAAAGCCTCTTATAGTCCTAAGCAAGTACTCATATATAGTAAAATACTAGAAACAGCAAATATGCTTTTACAAACTGCAAAATGAATGACTATACATTTCATAGATGCAGGGACCATACCTATCTTGTTAATTTCTGTATCGTTAGTTCCTGATACCTAATTCATAATAAATATATGTTGCACATCAAGAAATGAATGAATATGCATTTTTGTCATAGTAGAAAGTCATATGTAAAAGCTGTCCTTAGAGCAGTGCTGGAAGAGTCCTGTTTTGAAATCCCTTTAGAGACCATCATGACCCACTTTCTGAATCACTGAACATTAGCATCATTCATAGTAATGATGATGACATCTTTTCTGGAGAAATAGTAACAATTTAGTAAGTACAGAGAAGAAGCCTTTCTTCTGTCTTTCTTTCCTCTCTTCCATTCTTAAAATGTGACTTTGTTCTCACTTATTTCTACTGTAAATCGAAGGGAAAGGAATAACAGAGTAATAGAATCATAGGATCTGATACTTTCAAAAGAATCCTGATGGTTTTTTAGTAGCTGGACCATCTCTTTAGTGCCAGAGAAACTTTTCCAATCCACCATGCTGCCCAGCTGACATTTATTTGTTGCAGTGACTGGAAGCAGCTTCCTATCTCCTGAGGCGAATCATTCTCATCTTGTATGGCTCAGATTGTTCAATAGATTATCTCCCAGTTGAGCCGAAAATTGTTTCTAAATTCCACCTATTAGGACCGTTTAGAATATGTCTTTTTTTCTTCCATATGGCCACCCTTTACATATTTGCTGACAACATTCACACCCTCCCATGAGTCATTTAATCATATTAATGGTAGGTGCCTTTTGCAATAATCCACGTCCTATGGTAAGCACTTTGCTGGAATCATTTCATTTAACCCTCATAATAAACCTGAATGTTAGTTACCACCTTGATCTTTGTGTCACAGATAAAAACCCTGAGGTTTCGAGAGGCTAAGTAACTGGCTTACAGTCAGAATTAGAAAGCTGCAGAAGTGAGACTTTATCATATTCATATTGGGGTTTGATTTCAGGTTACTTTACAATGAATTTTCCATTGTTTGTTTGAGATGCTCAAGTTGCTCTCTGCCTTTGGTGGTTAAAATTGGCCTAACAAATATACTCACTATTCTGCCTTTTGCAGCTTCCAGCTTCCTTTTGCATTTGGAAAAAAGGCCAATTTTTTTGTTTCCTGTCTCCAGCCTCACAGCCCTTTTCCTTTTCCTCTCGATTCTGAAAGGTCACTAAACATGGTTTGAACTACTTCTTAGGGGAATGCACCATGTCTACAAAGCTGAACAAGTAAATTCCTACTGTGCCAGGCAGTGCTTCAGACGCAGCACACAACCACTGCTCTACCCACCCCCTCTTTCACGAAATACAAAACAATTATGTTTCCCCACAGGGAAAGGGAGGCTAGGTGGTAAGATTAGAGAAGGAATATTTCCTTTGAGTTTTATTCTCTCATATGAATGCATTTCTTTGTGGTTTAGAAAACTAGGAAAGACTTATGAGATAGTCTATTTTCTGAGAAAATTTTAGTCTTTATATGGCCATTGTTTGACTATTTTACCGTTCTGAGTTGACTCACTAGAGAGAGATTGTTCCCACATTATATCAGGAAAAGCAGAATACCCCACCTGACAATTGTTATATCAATGGAGACAGATTACCCAAGAGCATAGGAAAGAAAAGTGACCTTAGAGGTAAGGAAAGAGGAAACATATTTAGCCAAAAATGTAAAAAAATCAAACACACACATACACACTGCAAGTATATCTTTAAAAGAGTGATTCCAAACATCTGTAATTTGCCTTTCTCCAGGGTTTTCCAGCCTAGTCAGAAATGCAATCATAGAACTATTTTAAGAGTAATTGATATTTCCCTGATTCTTATCCATTCAGATCCATTCCTGCTGTATATTATGCAAACTCAGATTCAGGTCCTCCCTGCTTTCATGTGATGTCCACTTCATTTCCTTATTTTCTACATTGGTTGCTCTCAGTGGTGTCCAATGCTGAGGTCCCAGCTGCCCACCAAGCCAGACGAGGTGTGCTGGCCATTGCTACTGGGAGCCATTGTGTGACAGCCAGAGAACTCATGTTGCCCCGGGTTACTGGAGTCACTCCACCACTCCCTTCCTGGGTCTCACAACACAACACAACACAACACAACACAACACAACACAACACAGTTTATAATTTTTTAAAAAATGTTTATTTATTTTTGAGAGAGAGACACACAGTCTCACAGAGTGGAAATGGGAGAGGGGCAAACAGAGAGAGGGAGACACAGAATCCAAAGGAGGATCCAGGCTCTGAGCTGTCAGCACAGAGCCCGATGCAGGGCTTGAACTCATAGACAAAGAGATCATGACCTGAGCTGATGCTGGATGCTTAACCTACTGAGCCACCCAGGTGGCCCTATACAACACAGTTTAGACTCAAGCTTTGGCAGCCCCCCACCACTACAGAGCATTATTAAAAAGGCAAAAAAAGAGGGGGGCCACGTTGATGGCTCAGTTGGTTAAATGTCAGACTTTGGCTTAGGTCATGATCTCACCATTTGTGTCTGTCTCTTAAAAATAAATAAACATTAAAATTTTTTTTTTAAAAAAAGGCAAAAGAAGAAAGGCCTATTGAGATTTAGCCAATACTCATTACTACAGTGGAGATGAGGCTCATTTGTATATTGATTATGATTCTCTTGTTGTCATTTAATCATTCATCTGCTTGTTATCAAGATCACTTTCACCAATGAGTTAGCATGGTCAGGAGAAGAAAATGGAAATGTAATCAGTTCTTTAGCAAATAAACATGTTTGACATGTGACATGTTTGGCAAAGAAAGATCCTAAAAATATAGTACTGGCTACAAAGAGATTGAAAATTTTTTTCCATTGGCTTTGCTTGCCTATGCCCTTCCAATCATTCACTACCCTAGAGAATTGGAAATGTGCCATATATGGATAGCCATGTCAGTACGCAGCACAATGACACACTGTGAAATGGCAGATTTGGGCAATGATGTTAAGCTGGTCTAAAACAGCATGATAAAATCAGATAGCTGAAAACAAATTTAAAAACAAAAAGATAAAGTTACTGAACAAAATAGAATGCAAAATTGCTTTGGAAATATAACAGAAAGAAATCCGTGTGTTTAATATTCAGTGTACAGACCCATAAAGAGTCAATTAAAGGTTTAAAATTTCAGTGCTGATCCATCCAGACTTCATGTTTTCTTTAGCCCTGGTGCAGAAATGAATATTTGTAGCAATAATCCTTCCTTTACTTATGTGGTCCCTTAGGCCTACCATGGTCATGAGTGAGAGTCTGTCAGTCTAGTGGAAAGAAGTGTTGGATATATTATAATACTTCTCCAGATCTGAAGGATACAATATACAAATGGATCACAGCCAGTATAATTGATATAATTATTTTCAGTTTAAACTATTACGGACTTTCTTCTACCATGGTTTGTTTGCAGCCTCCTGAAATTGTAACCTATACTTTTATTCATTTCCTCCCACCTCCCAAAATGGGGAAAAAAAAAGAAATTAAATACTAAGGAACCAATGTGATAAAGATGGCATGAAAATAAGAGTGTTTTGAATTCTGAAATTCTCTGCAATAAACAGTGCTTCATTGGGAAGATGCATGCAACATGATTTCAACTCTGATATTTGGTTGTCTACCAAAAATAAAATAATTTGATTCTGTTACTCCTCCCTTCCCCTTGAAGGGGGAGGGTGAGGGGCTGCTGACTATTTAATGTGGTCGATTCTGTTCAGGCAAAGAATGCAGAGCCGAAAGGCTCTGGCCCCTTCCTGGGGATGTGGTGGGGCAGGTGGGGATAGTCCAAATAGTTAACAACACCCTTGAAAACTCACCTCTGCTGTCCCTTTTTCTGCCTCTCCTGGCCATGTGCTAGGGCAGAAAAGAAGACAGAAGTGGCTCTGCTAAATTCTGACTTCTCAAAATTCAAATGTGATCGACTCATGATTTCCAAATCCACAGAACCCTGTGTTTACCCTGTTTTGTTGCCTCTCCAGCATTCTGGGATAAAGGAGAGGGACAGCTGTGCCACTTGAAGTCATCCTGTGATACTGGGATGCAAAAGAAGCCTGGGCAGGCTTCTGAGCAGTACTTATGGAGCCATCTCTCAGTAAATGGATAGCAGTAATTATTTTAAAGAGAGGAAGAAAGTAGTGGGCTAAAAGGAGACCACTGTGGGATTGTGAGGGATGGAGGGAGCCAGGTGAGGTCACCTCAGAGAATTATACAATATTTGGAAAGAGGCACCTGGGTGGCTCAGTCAGTTGAGTGCCTAACTTTGGCTTAGGTCATGATCTCACAGCTCATGGGTTTGAGTCCCATGCTGGGCTTTGTGCTGACAGCTTGGAGCCTGGAGACTGCTTCAGATTCTGTCTCCCTCTCTCTCTCTGCCCCTCCGCGAGCTCACGCTCTGTCGTGTTCTGTCCCTCAAAAATCATCATTAACAAAAACATATTTTATTTTTATTTAAATATTTGGAAAGACATGGGGAAGCATCTTTATGCACTCTTTTTTATCATGCAAAAGAAGGCTAGATTTTATCGAGGTTTCAGAAAAATAAGAGAATATTTATGGGAAGGCTTAGATGCTGTGATAGCAGGTGCAGTCCTTCTATCTACAGTCTGGGCTACACACAGGAATGAGCACTGGCCAGTGTGATAGCAGGTGCAGTCCTTCTATCTACAGTCTGGGCTACACACAGGAATGAGCACTGGCCACTGGTTGGGTGTGTCAGCATGCCCCATGGCCGAGAATCTTAAGAGCCCTTGTAGACGTCTATCAAGCCTCCTATCAGGTACTATCCTGAGGCTAGATCTTATCCACACAATATGCTCACTACTGCTCAGAGGATTAATTTCAGAACAGAATAGAAGGAAGCTTTCCAAGCTTCCATTCCAATTTGCATTAGTTCACTCCTATAGTTGCCTGTGGCGGGCATGTCTTGGAGAGCAGAAAATGCCACCTCCCAAGCAGTAAGATAACTACTGTCTTTCTGCATTCTCTTCCCCCAGCTCCCCAGGCGAGATTGAGCATGAGGAGGTGGTATAGGCAGCAAGCATCCATTTTTTTTTCCAAAATGCCAGTTTTCTCTCAGTCCCATGATTCTTTGTATAATTGGAAGAGTTCCTAGAGCAAACTAAGCCCTGGTAGTAACTCAATCATCCTTGAATTATATGAGACCATTACAGTTCTGTCTGTTGTGCTGAGATTACAAACCTCCAGGGCATTGACTGGATCTTCTTTTCTGTTTTATATAATAACCAAACCCAAGACTGGCTCTTAAGAAATCACAAATACAAACTAAATGAATATGATTTCATATAAATGTCATCTCAACTACCATATATTAAAAAGGAAAATCCTAGTTAAATCTATAAATGAATTTGAGATTGAAACAAAAATAAAACATCTTTTATTTTAAATTTATGTGACATTCCAGTGGAATACTGCTTGGTTGAGTATAAAATGTGGTAATAGTTTTCTAGAATGTGACCAATACCCATCATTTGACACCTGAGTCAAATTAGTTTTAAAAACCTGTAGCTTTCTGCCACTGGTACTTATTAAGAAGTAACGAATCATAGTCACCTAATTCTTGAATTCTACTATCTGGTACGTGCAGAAATTCATAAACACTTAAAATTTCCCAATAGTTAAAATGTTTTAGTATATTAGAATTTATAACTATTTATACCATTCATCCATTTATTCATTTCTGTACGAAATTGGCTTTCTCTCTGTATCATATTATGACATAAAGTCTTCCCCAGGACAGGATACTTTACAGCATAGTAGTGGCAGTGTTTTTCCTTGATGATTGCTTTTCAGGTTGTGTCTGAAGCTCTGGAGTGTCTCGTGGCTTTAGGATCATTGGATGGGTTCCAAAGCAATCTAGATGGTAGTAGTTGCCCCAATCACACTTCATTACTCACATTTGATTGTCTCAGTTTTGTTAATTTTCCATAGACAGTTAACCAGTTCCCTCTTATCCTGAAATCTACGTGGTTACTCTATTTCTTTTGCTTGACTTTTTAAAAAATAAACTCTACCTCAAATGTAAGGCTCAAACTCACCACCCTGAGATCAAGAGTCACATGTTCTACTGACTGGGCCATCCAGATGCCCAGCCGGAGTCATTCATGAACTCTTTTGTAAATACTTCATAAATGCCCATGCCTGAGAGCAAACCTATTTTAGCTACAGCAGTTTCCCACCATGATGCTAAACTTCTTCTGGCCTTGGCCAGTATGTGAGCCTTTACCCATTTCTCGGTGAACTTAAGACTCCATTCACCTCTGATGAAGTTGACTAGTCAGTTCTGATGCATGCCTCTCATACAGGCAAAGCCACATATGTCAGAGTGGATATTTGTGTAGTTCTGAGAGCAGCACTTAGTTTGCAGTAAGTGCTATATAATTGCTAAATAAATAAATAAGTAAATTATGCCCTATATGTACTTGGTGTCCTGGACCAGGCTTTGGTTTACTTGTACTCCTTTTCACCTTTATTAAGTCCTTTGTTATGGGCCCTAGTCAGTGGTGGTGTGCTGGCTTACATTTACTTGGTAAAATTTCAAGAGTTTTGTAAACTGGTTGTTAAACATAGCCATAATTAAAAATTAAATTATATGAACTTATAATTAAATAACTTAAACATTTTTTTAATGTCTTTTATTTATTTTTAAGAGACAGAGAGAGACAGCACGAGCAGGGGAGGGTCAGAGAGAGAGGGAGACACAGAATCCAAAACATCCAGGCTCTGAGCTATCTGTCAGCACAGAGCCCAACGTGGGGCTCAAACCCATGAAATGTGAGATCATGACCTGAGCTGAAGCCTGCACTTAACCGAGTGAGCCACTAGGGTGCCCCTAAGTAACTTTTTTAAAAAAACAGTAATACATACTCAAAACTCATCACTTCCTAATGACTTTTCTGCATTTTAATATTATCTCTGTGTTGAGGTTATTTATGACTATCACACTGTTTTATATATTACCTTACATGAGAATTGGTCTTCCAACTAATTCCACTGAAATCTTTTCCTTTTAGAAATATTGTTTAATATAATATACAAAAGGTATATAAACATAACTATATAATTTAGTAATTAAGTTTTGGTAAATACTCATGAAATCACTTACCCAGGTAAAGGAATAAAACATGATCAGCACCTCAGAAGCCCCAGGCACCTCTTCCCAGATGGAGGAAGCCACTCCCCTCACTTAATCTTTTACTTATCGTTCTTTATAGTTTTATTTCTTCTCATATAACACCTCATCATAGTTTATTTCTGATTTAGAATTTTTAAGTTTATTAATTTATTTTGAGAAAGAGATAGTGTGAGTGGGGGAGGGGCAGAGATGGAGAGGGAGAGAGAAAATCCTAAGCAGGCTCTGTCTGTACTGTCAGCACAGAGCCCCATGTGGGGCTTGAACACATGAACCATGAGATCATGACCTAAGCCAAAATCAAGAGTTGGAAGCTCAACTGATTGAGCCACCCAGGTGCCCTGGATTGAAAATTTTATATCACTGAAATCATATAGTATATAATGTATAGCTTGTTTTCCTTTTCAATATTATTGGTTTGTGCTTCAGACATGTTGTCATTTTTGTTAAAACATTCATGCTTGAATTCTTGTGATAAGCAGGCAGTCGGTCAATTTTAATTAACTTCTCCCAGCAAGTAGAAGTGAAATTCAACTGAGGAGGTGAAAAGGGGGACCTGCTGCATTCCAGGTGCGTCCAGGCCCTAACTGCCCTCAGGCTCTTTCCACTTTCTTCTCTTGAAGCCAGGCCACCAGAGCTAACACACTCAGCCATTCTGTGCAGTGGCCACATTACTGACATATTTGCTCTCCCCACCTCTCTCCTGTGCTCTCAGAACCAAAGTTCTACAGAGGTAGAGACCCCACAACAATCTTCTAAGGGAAAGATTTTTCTAAGGGAAATATCAGGCTGGTGGGAGTTGGCTGCAGCCTGGGCAGCCCAGGTAGGCACTTGGCATCTACTTGAAGGCTGCCAGTATTGCAGACAGGGACGCTTCCCTCTCACCCTGTGTTGGGTGTCAGGCCTGCTCTGCTTGGGGCATATGTAGGGATGGAAGTGCTATGTCAGACCGTGGTGGGTAGCTGGCAAGCTGGTCAGTGCCAAAGTGGCTTCCTTGTGGTGTTAAATCTCAACAGAGGGTACAATGAGGCAAAAGCCAGCCTTTTGAAGTCCTTGAAAAGAATCTGTGTTCAGGAAGGGGGAATCTGGGGAGCTGAGGTGCATAGGTACTTATTAATCAAAAAGAATTCTTCCTTTAATACTAGAGCAGAGTTCTGGAGTCTTTCTGGGAATAACTTCTGCATTGAGGAAAGCTTACAGAGTTCCCCAGGGAATTACTGGGGCAGCTTCAGGAATGTTGACATATTGCATAGCATTCAAAGGAGTTGTGGCTGTGGCCTTTACCAATGATTAAGGAAGTAACTGGGTGTTTTAGCATTGCTGCAACTGTACTTGTGTGCAGTGGCCAAGTACCAGCCTTTGGTATGTGTAAATGGGAGGGAGGTGGAGGGAACAGAGCCTATGTTCTTTAAGTACTCTTAATTTTTCCTGCTGGCTTTCGAAAATGCACAGATCTCACTTATTGTGGAGTAAAAAAATAAAACGTACTCACTTGACTATTACAGTCTTTAGCTACCATCTTATTTCTCTGCCATTGCTCATAGCAAAACTTCTCAGATGAAAGAGTTATACCAATGGCCTTAATTTTCTTACCATAAGCATCTTTCTTAGTGCCCTCCAATCCAGTTATTTTCCCAGAGTCAAGAAGACACTGAAACTAAGAATCAGCTATCTCAGGAATGTTGCTATTGGAGAGAAAGGAGGAGTTCCTGGTACTTACAGGTATGATTGCTGAAGTAGAGACAATTTAAGACAAATGGAGAGCCCATTCAGGAGCTCCAGCAAACATCCAATAGGAGTTCCAAAAATGGAGAATTGGGTAAAAAGAAGACATGGGCGGTAAAAAAGAATTTTTTTTCTCAAAGTAGTCAGATTATATGAATGATCACATTGAAAGGCCTATGAAATGCCATAATAGTAGTTCTGAATAATAGTTTCTAACATCTTACATCAACTGTATCCCTGATAAATTTCAGAAAATGAACAAAAAGAAGACTCTAAAAATTATTCATAGAAAAACTGCTTACTGACAAAGAAAGAAAATACATTGATTTCAGGCTATCAAAAGGACTAAATGCAAGAAGATAATGGTTCAATAAGTTCTGAAAGGAAACACTTTATTCTAGAATTCTGCATCTAGTCAAAAAGACATTTCTGGAAAAGCAAGGAGTCCAAAAACTTTTTCTTCTCATTTGCTTTTTCTGAAACATTTATTTGAGGATGTGTCAAAAAAAAGTGAAAACAAATCCAAGAGAAAAGAGAATATGTAATCCAACAAACATTCAAACTAATCTAGTAACATGAAAAACTCCTATAATTCAAGTTACAACATGAAGCCCAAGGTCCAGAAAGAATGTCCTTAAGAAGAAAGTTAATAATACTACATTTCATCCTCAAAAAGTTATGTCATTTTATGGATAAGATTACAATTTGTCTTAACTGATGACAAGAAAGACAATTAGCCCTGGAAAAAGGAACGGTTTAAAAAAACTATAATCCAAATGTTAAGCAAACTAAAATGGGATGTATTTTTGAGAAATAAATAAATTTAAGAAAAGTGCATTTGCTTGACCTTGATGGTTAGAACATTTTCTTTCCACACGGGGTTGGTTAAGAAGTTTACACGTGATAACTCTAGAAGGTACAGTAATTACTCAAATATTAGTACCTTCCGCATTATCCCTGCCCCAATTCCTAACACTTTTAACTAACTTTTGGCAAAGCTTGTGTTTTAAATAAGCATATAAATTTCCCAGGTATGTAAATTGAGTTTTCAATCATTTACAATAATTGTTAAATTTCCCTTTGAAAAGAAATAAAGGGAGATTGGCCAGATATGTAATCAAATGATTACATTGAGGTGTCTACAAAGTTCTAAAACATAAATAATATTTAAAGAGAAAAAAATCTTTTTGGTGGGAATTTTTTAATGTTCTGAATATCTTAACGGAATAATGTTGTAGCTGGAAATACAATATTAGAACACAAGTACCTGTTCTCTTTAAAGGAAAAGCAGTATATTATAACAGACCAAAGTGATACATTTATGATTGCTTTACTCTTTTTTTCTTTCTTTACAGCAAAGCATATATTCCCACTGCTCTGCTGCTGTAGACATTTCAAGGAGATTGGTGTGTTTCAATAGGTTTCCTGTCTTTCCTTCAAAAGAAGCAGAGTGTATGAAAAATCCTAGGCAGATCATTAAAATTGTAATAATACCCTGATGCGGAAGATGAAAGAGGAAAACTCTGCCTCTTGCTGGATTTATTTTTAGTACCCAGTGATGTGTTTTTTGTATGGTACTTGGATCAGGTCATCCCACAAGGAAAGGATCACATTAACATTGGTGTTTGCAGTGAGATAGAATATTATTTAGTGGGACTACAGCCTTTGAAACATAGATGAAAATGAATGGAGATGATCCTGCATCAAATCCCATTTATTGAAACCAGCTATTTTGGCCAGTGATGTGCCTGACAATTCAATGTAAACTCATCTCTTTTTAAGCAATTTATTGCCCAATTTCAGATAGCAATCTATTGCTTGATGCATGCCAGACCACATCCAAAGTATCCATCAGACTCGCCCGAGAGTCTTAGAGTCATAATTTATTTGCTTCCACATAATAGAGCCCTAATATTCCCTCAGATTTTTCTAAAAGTGCAAAGTCAATAAAGATAGATATCCTATCTGCTAATAAGAGGTAGCTCAGTTATTGATGGCTTTGTTACTTCAAGTGAATCTTAAAGCTGCTGTGCCGCCTTTTTGCTTCAGCCTGACTTTTCCAGTTCTCCCATTTGGGATTTGAGGAATACAGAGGTGGCAAAATGAAGCAAGCTAATTTTCATATTGGGAGCTTTGTGAAAAGTTTGAGGAGGAAGTTATAGAAAAGATCTAGAAACTAGAAATTTGCATTTCATTTTATCTACCATTGGCATTGAATGATTAGCTTTGAATGCTCATGTAAGAACAGTATTTTCACAATGACCATAAATTAAAAAAAATCATATTACTAAAAAATGTTATTAGACAATGTTCTTTTTGCTAATTTTATGATTTTGGGCAAAATACCTTACTCACTTGGCTTTATTCTCATTTACAAAAATAGTGGCTATTTCCTTGGGTGGTGAGGAAGATGAACTGAGATATGTTATAAAAACATAATGGTTTATAACTGTGCATATGAAATACAAATATAATATTACATATCATATGATTTAAATAGTTATATGATTAGAGTAGACCTTTTAAATAAATGAAAAGGTACTGAATCTTTCTGTTGTTAGATTTCAATTAAAGACTTGTTAAATGTTCCAAGTTTCACACCTAAGCAATTTAATATCTCAGTGGAAGGTTTCACCAGATTTCTTTCTAGAATGGCAGCATAAGGTGCTAAGGCTACTTTAATTTCACTTACATTTCCCTTTCTCTTTTCTGTCCATCTCAATAACCAATCCTTACTCTTCTTCCCCTATTGATAGATACCCACTGCAGGTCTTGGCTGTGGAGACTTGAAGTCAATCCAAATTTGTGCAACTAAATTTTGCTCTCAGGAATGCCAGTTTTCTTTAATCTAAAAATACTGGAATGCAATTAAATAATTTTTATAATCAACATTGCTATTTATAGAAAATGATGTCTGAAAAATATAAAATGTTCCTTAGCTAAAATATTGTATGTTTAAAGCTTCAAAGCACATGACTGTATATCTATAGTAACATATTTTTTTGCAAGACTTTTCTTTTTAGAATCAATTTCACTAGTTTGTTTTCTTGATCAGGCACAATATTTTTATTTGTCCTCTGTTCTGGTCTTTTATAATTTCAATTAGAACTGTTAGTCATTATTATTCTGCTTTCCATGTGTCTTAATATCTCCATGTTTCGCAACTCTGTCCTCTCTGCTTTAGTCTGAGTAATTTGTGTGTGGGTCTATGTGTGTATTAGTCATTAATTCTCTGTTCAGCTGTGTTTTATTTTCAGTCTAGCCCATTGAGCTTTTGATCCCAATGTTATCTGTTTCCTTTCTATAAGTTTTATTGCAACTATATCTGTCATACTTAGCAATTTGTTTGATAGATGATCTCTGATTTTATCTATTTCCTTAATCACTTTGTATGTAGTTCTGCATTTTATAGCTACATTTGCAATCCCTACAGCCCTTAGATCTGTTATTTCCTCTCTTTCTTCTAGTCAATGGTGGTTTGCTTTCAAGTGTGTTTGGCAGCAAATATTGTGAGTTTTTTGCTTGATCCTTCATAGGAAGCTACTATTCTGTAGAGGATTTCCATTATTTTCTTGTCTTTTTAAAAAGATTTAAAGTTTTTAAAAGTAATCTCTCTACACCCAACATGGGGCTCGAATTTGCCAGGGTGAGATCAAGAGTTGCATGCTTTACCAACTGTGCCACTCAGGTACCGCAAGGATTTCCATTTTGTTTTCTGCTGATGGTACCCCCACCCCAACCTGGGACTACGTAGGCTCTGCATGTAAGATCCAGTCCTTGTTTCAAGACTCATATTGACCCACGGCTGGCTTAAGTCTGAGCTTCCAGACAGCGCTGAGACTCTACAGCTGTCCTCTAGGAACTGTGCTCCTGGATGTCTGCTAGCAATCCTAGCCCACGTGACTTTTTAAGAAAGGATGTCCTTGGGAAACATTTCTATTCCTATGAGGCTAGCAATATTTTAAATAGAATGTTATTTTCTTTTTATTCTTTTTTTTTTTTTAAAGGTTTCTTTATTTTGAGAAAGGGAGAGAGAGAGAGACACAGTGAGTGGGGGAGGTGCGGGGTGGTGTGTGTGTCAAAAGCAGGCTTTGAGCTTTCAGCACAGATCCTGAAGTGGGACTAAAACCCATGAACCATGAGATCATGACCTGAGCTGAAACCAAGTTGGTTGCTTAACTGACTGAGCCACTCAGGTGTCCCTAAATGGTATGTTATTTTCAAACTTCAGTTGTTCGGGGGAGGGATTAGTCATGTTGTTGGAAGCAGAAATCTGTTAAATCTAATACACCTCATAGGCAACTGAGCATGCTTTGCTGTATCATTTGTAGTGTTTAGTTGTTTTGGTGAGTACTTTAGATAAATGACATTTATTTATCTATCTATCTAGCATCTATCTCATTGTTTTACTGAAGTTTTAAATGATAATATTATCTAAACCTGGAACAAAGTCATTTTAAGAGTAAACATATATTCAATATTTGTTTCATTATTCTGCTTCATAAATTACATGTACCCTTTTGTATATACCAAGTATTTGATTTATCTAAAAAAATGGGTACAAAGGATCAAAAGTAGATGTAAGAAAACCTGTTGTCGGGATGCCTGGATGGCTCAGTCAGTTAAGTATCTGACTTGATTTTGGCTCAGGTCACGATCTCATGGTTCATCAGTCTGACCCCTGCATGAGGCTCTGTGCTGACAGTGCAGAGCCTTCTTGGGATTCTGTCTCCTCTCTCTGCCTCTCTCCAGCTTGCTCTCTATTCTCTCTCAAGGTAAATAAAAATAAACTTAAAAAACAAAAACAAAACCCCCCACAAAACCTGTTGGCCATTATCTCACAGAAAACCCCTGCACGCCTGTCTGTTTATGAGCATTAAGTGGTGACTTGGATGGGTACTTATTGGATAAAATGACATCATAACAAAAGGGAGGTAAAATAACATCTAAAAATAGAAAGATAAGGAAGATTGTTGGATGAAACTTGAGGAACATTCAAAGGCTTAAACTGCATCTATAAAAAAGGAAATAAAAAAGGTACTGTTTCTGAGCCACTCAACAAACTGAGCTAATCTAAGGCCAGAGTGGGGGGGTGTGGCAGTGTCCTCAGATACAGTCCAGGGCTAATGTGGCTGAATACACAGTACATCTCTTTCTAGGAATCAAGCCAGCTTATATCAAATGGCAGTTTGAAAACTTCAGTAAAACTACTAAAGTATTTTAAGTTAAAAATTTATCATTGGTTCCTATAAAACAATCATCTCCCTAAACCGTTAAAATAAACATCTTTTTACTGAAATGAACTCTTCTATTATGCTCAGTAATTACTGTGCTATGCTGCAGGGTGGGACAAACTCATATTCTCAGAAACCTGCTTTTGAGTTATATAAAAATCTCAAGGAAATCCAAAATGAAATCCCAATAAAAAGAGAAGGTTCATAATTGAGGAATCTAAATTTTATAGTTTTTCTTCCACCTAAAACAAGTTCTCAAAATATGCAGAGGTTTTAGTTCATGAGAAGGATTTAGTTCATGGAGCAACTTGCAGGAAGTAGTCTTTTCCAAAGTGCTGACTCGAATCTGTAACTGGTTTTTAAATTTTAATGGATTGAATTTTTATTTGATGATAATAGTCATATAAGGATGATGTGCTAGATCCCAAGAAATCCAAAGCAAATAAGACACAGGTCCTCTGCCTTTGATTTGCTTACAGTCCAGCAAATTATAAAGAAGTAATCAGGTGCCAATTTTATGACACATGAAGGACAAAGTAGGGGCTATGTGGGTTGTATTTCTGCATTTGACAAGATAAGTCCCAGTTAATAAACATGCATATAGATATATATTTATAAAGCTTATATTTTAATAAAGTGTGAAGGAATATACAAAAAATATTAACTGAGTGGTTATTTCTGGGTGGTAGGATTAAGTGTAAATTTTACTTTCTCTTTTGTCTCTTTAAAACATATGTTCTGCGGGGAGCCTGGGTGGCTCAGTTGGTTAAGTGTCTGACTTCGGCTCAGGTCATGATCTCGCGGTTTGTGGGTTTGAGCCCGGCATCGGGCTCTGTGCTGACAGCTAGCTCAGAGCCTGGGAGCCTGTCTTCTGAGTCTGTGTCTCCGTCTCTCTCTGACCCTCCCCTGCTCATGCTGTCCCTCTTTCTCCTTCTCTCAAAAATAAAACAACACAGGGGCGCCTGGGTGGCTCAGTCGGTTAAGCCTCCGATTTCGGCTCAGGTCAGATCTCATGTCCGTGGGTTCGAGCCCCGCGTCAGGCTCTGTGCTGACAGCTAGCTCAGAGCCTGGAGCCTGCTTCAGATTCTGTGTCCCCTTCTCTCTCTGCCCCTCCCCGTCTCATGCTCTGTCTCTCTCTGTATCAAAAATAAATAAAACATTAAAAAAATAATAAAAAAAAATAAAACAACACAAAAAATCCACATATTCTGCAATAAACATAAATTACATGTTAATAATCATTAAAATCGTATTATTTAAGCATTCAACAAGATATGACAATCCCTACCCTTTTAGGTAGGGATTAAAGTACTGTCTCATTTATTTTTAATTATTTTATTTTTTTAAGTTTATTTATTTTAAAACACAGACTCAAAAACCTAAGATGGCAGAACAACAAAATTCTTGTCTTCGTCCCTGAAATTCAGCTACTAGTTACCACCACAAGTCTCTCCTCTTGTTTAGATAGTACAGACTGTCAAGTGCTTCATAGTTTGAATCTAGGGGAAACTGGATGTAACTTCATTTGAGTTTCATTCTCTTTGCTGGTTCATCTATTTGTTTGTTTGTTTTGTTTTGCTTTTGGTTTCGTTTAAGTTTTTTAACTTTTTTTTTTCTTGGATACAGAATGAGAACCACTATTTTTATTTTCTTCATTAAAAAAAGTTAAAATTCTTTTTGCTCTGTTTTTTTATAAATTTAAAAATTCTATTTCACTTTATTCATTTCATTTTATTCTATTTCACTGTATACATTTTTTAAAGTTTTAAACTTTTTTTCTTTTCTTTCTTTTTTTCTCTATTCTACCAAGTTTCTTTCAACATCAGACAAAAACATACCTAGATTCTAGCTTCCTTTATTTGATTTTTTTGTGTTTAAAATTTTTATTTTTAATTTAATTTTATTAATTCTTTTTATTTCTCCAAAATGACAAAACAAAGGAATTCACCCCAAAAGACAAAATAGGAAGAAATCACAGCCAGGGGCTTAATCAACACAGATATAAGCAAGATGTCTGAACTAAAATTTAGAATCATGATAATAAGAATACTAGAAGGGGTGGAAGGAAGCAGAGAATCCCTTTCTGTGGAGATAAAAGAAGTAAAATTTAGTCAGGATGAAATTAAAAACACTATAACTGAGATGCAATCTTGAATGGATGCCACAATGCAAGGATGGACAAAGCAGAGCAGGGAATCAGTGATGTAGAAGAAAAAATTATGAAGAATAATGAAGCAGAAAAAAAAAGAGAGAAACTAAAGCAAAAAAGCATAATACAAGAGTTAGAAAACTCAGTGACTTATTAAAAAGGTATAATAGCTGAATCACAGGAGTCCCAGAAGATGAAGAGAGAGAAAAAGGGGTAGAAGTTTTATGTGAGCAAATCACAGTGGAAAACTTTCCTAATCTGGAGAAAAGCACAGACATCAAAATCCAAGAAGCACAGAGAACTCTCATTAGATTCAACAAAAACCGACCATCAACAAGGCATATCATAGTCAAATTCACAAAATGCACAGATGGAAAAACATCCTTAACCTATAAAGGAAGACAGATTAGCTTCACAGTGGACCTATCCACAGAAACTTGGCAGGCCAGAAAGGAGTGGCAGGATATATTCAAAGTGCCAAAATAGAAGGAGAGAGAGAGTTTCCCAGACAGACAAAATCTAAAGGGTTCATGACCACTAAACAAGCCCTGCAAGAAATTTTAAGAGCGCTCTCTGAGGGGAGAAAAGATGAAACAAAAGAAAAAATACCAAAAGCAACACAGACTACTAAGGACCAGAGTACATCACCAGAAACTCCAATTCAACAGGCCACACAATGACAATAAATCCATCTTTCAGTGCTCACTCTAAACGTCAGTGGACTAAATGCTCCAATCAAAAGACATAGAGTATCAGAATGGAGAAGAAAACATGATCCATCTATATGCTGTTTACAAGAGAGCCACTTTAGACCTAAAGACACACCTTCACCTTGAAAGTAAGGGGATGAAGAACCATCAATCATGTTAATGGTCATCAAAAGGAAGCTGGAGTAGCCATACTTATATCAGACAAACTAGATTTTAAAATAAAGACTGTAATAAGAGATGAAGAAGGGCATTATATCATTATTAAGTGGTCTATCCACCAAGAAGAGCTAACAATTGTAAACATTTATGCCCCAAATGTGGAGCACCCAAGTATATAAATCAACTAATCACAAACATAAAGAAACTCCTTGATAATAATACCATAATATTAGGAGACTTCAACACCCCTATTAAAGCAATGGACAAATCATTGAAGCAGAAAGTCAACAAGGAAATGTGGCTTTGAATGACACACTAGACTAGATGGACTTAACCGATATATTCAGAACATTTATTCTAAAGCAGTAGAATACATATTCTTCTCAAGTGCACATGGAACATTCTCCAGAATAGATCACATATAGGGAAACAAATCAGCCCTCAACAGGTACAAAAAGATGGAGATCATACCATGCATACTTTCACATCACAATACTATGAAACTTGAAATCAACCACAAGAAAAAAAGCTTGGAAAGACCACAAACACTTGGAGATTAAAGAACATCCTACAAAAGAGTGAAGGGTTAACCAGTAAATTAAAGAGGAAATTAAAAAGTACATGGAAGCCAATGAAAATTATAACATGACAGCTCAAATCCTCTGGGATACAGTAAAGGAGGTCATAAGAAGGAAATATGTAGCAATCCAGGCCTTTGCAAAGAAGGAAGAAAGGTCTCAGATATACAACCTAATCTTACCCCCTTAAAGAGATAAATCTCAAAACCAGCAGAAGGGAAATAATAAAGATTAGAGCTGAAATCAATTGAAATTAAGAAAACAACAACACTAGAACAGATCAATGAAACCAGGAGGTGGTTCTTTGAAATAGTTAACAAAATTGATAAACCCATAGCCAAATTGATCAAAAGAAAAAGAAAAGGACCCAAATAAATAAAATCAAGAATGAAAGAGGAAAGATCACAATCAGCACCCCCAAAGCAATTGTGGCCCTAACATAGATTGCATGCTTCTTGCTATCGATATAATGGTGAATAAGTTATTATAGTTCTACTTTCATTGATCCTAGTTACCCAGTAGACAGGCAATTAAATGGACAATTACAAGTATTTGATTTTAAGTATTGGATTGTACTAGGAAGTACAGGATTGTACTAGGAAGTATTGGATTGTAATAGGAAATGTACAGGGGTGTCTGGGTGGCTCAGTCAGTTAAGCACCTGACTCTTGATTTTAGCACAGACCATGATCTCCCAGTCTGTGGGATTGAGACCCATATTGGGCTCCTCACTGACAGCACAGAGCCTGCTTGGGATTCTCTCTCTCTCTGTCTCTCTGTCTCTCTGTCTCTCTCTTTCTCACCTTCTCTTTCTGCCGTTCACCAGCTTGTGCTGTGTGTCTCTCTCTATTTCAAAATAAGTAAACATACATTAAAAAATATACAGATTTTATGGGAGGTAACAATAGCAACAGCTATTAAAAATGTAATCTTCACAATGACTCTTAAGAATGCATAACTATTACCTCCTCCCCATTTTTTTATATATGAGGAAACCAAGACGTAGAGAGATTGAAGTAACTTGTTCAGGATTAATAGTTTATGTGCCCAAGTGTCATGAAGTTTGCAGCTTATTTTCAGATGGTTTGGGCCAAGGGCCGTGTTGATGTGTGTTGGTGTGTATCTGTACTTCTCTCTCTATATGTATTCTCAGTGTGTCAAAGTATTAACTGCTTATTATACTTTTCTTTCAAATTTACTAAGGGACTAAAGATCTCCAAAATTGAAAGAAAAGGTACACAACAGGTAAGAGTTGGGATTCACGGTTTGTGGGTTTGAGCCCTCTGAGCTGTCCAGCAGGGCCTGGAGCCTGCTTTGGATTCTGTGTCTCCCTCTCTTTCTGCTCCTCCCCCATTTGTGCTCTGTCTCACTGTCTCTGTCTCTCAAAAAATGAAGAAACATTAAAAAAATTAAAAAAAGAAACTCTTACACAAATCAGTGTCAGTAAACTTATTACAGAAAATGTCTTATCTGCCACATCCCTCAGAGACCCTTATGTGGGAGACAGGAACTTTTCTCTCCTGTTCTTGATTCCATGTGGAGGAAGCTGTGAAGTGTGACACTCCTCACATCTCTTTGCCCCTCACTTGGAGGGATGAATAAATCAGATTGGTGATTTGAGAAGGAAGAACTGGGCAAGGGATAGCTCATTCTTTTCCTTTCCTTTTTGGAAGTCAGTCTATCTATAAAATGTGACCTCAACTGCCCTCTTCTATTTTGGAAGCTGAGTGGTAAAGGGGCAGGCCATGCCTCCGTTGGAGGGCCCTGGGCAAGGGACTGGCTGGGAGAGTCTACAGAATCTTGGGTTCAGTTTTTAAGCTCACTTGTCTACAGATGTAAGTCACATGGTTAAGCATCAGCTCTATCAGTGATAATGTTATTTTATCTTATTGCCTTAGCCTTTGCTCCTTTCTTCTAATTTCTCAGTTGCTACAAAGCCTGAGTGGAAAGAAGCTTGCTATTTATTGAGCCTCTTCAATCCTCTATCAACAGCAACATTCATATTTTGGACATTAAGAACTATGGAATGTATGTCTCCCTTTTCATTTTCATCATACTGTTCACAATCAAATTTTTACTAAATTAGAACATTTATATATGCTTTTACAGTCTCCCTATCTGTGTTTTATTCCTCCCTGATATGGTATTTGTATTTTAATTTGTATTTTCTATAGTTCTGAATTTTAAAAATTTACAACAAACTATTTTGTTGTATGTGTGCTCTATATGCCACCTCAAATATTTCTGTGGAAATAGGCAAAGCTTAAATCACACAATATTTCCATGATGTACTGACAAGCTGGAGGGACTGGCTGCATAGAGAAAAGGAAGGGGAGAAGTGTATAGGAGGTGATTCAAAATCTCATGTAAATGACTATAAAAAGATGCCATCACTGTGAGACGTCACCATGTCACAGCCAGTAGGTGATAGTTTTCAAATGAACATGGGATATCTGAGTGAAATACCCAGCAGACAGGGCAAAGCTCAGGAGGAGCTCAGGCAAATGGGAAAATGAGAATAAAGTGCTAAAGAATGGATGCAAGGGTGGACCCCCCCCCCCCACACACAGAGAGGACACATTTATACTCATTATTTGGAGGAATCTCCATGTTGGGAGAAAGAAAGAAAAAGCAAGACAAGAATAAAATAAGAGAATCAAAGAAGGAAGAGAAAGTAATGTTGCCAAAACCATGGGAAGGAGCAGGTAGTAGACATGTAAATACTGCATGTTTTGACAACTGCAAAAGAAAGTTTTAGGAGAGTGATGATTATGAGCCCATGACTAGGCAACAGTTTCTTTGAAACATGTATTTTTAGCTTTTGTTAATTGGTTTACCCCATCCAGAAATATTTAGACAGGGCCCAGTACAATACTATATAACTTAGGCTTGGTGCATAATAGGCACTAAATGCAGAATTCAGTGGATGACTCTTGGTAGCTGGGGTGGTTTTCCCCACGAGGCTCTCCCCTAAATTGGAAGGTTCACTGTGAGTGTACAGTGGGTGGGTGTGTCAGCTGGAGTGTGTGAGCAGGAGGTATGTAGCCAAGCTGGCCCCTCTCCTGGATGATTAAGTAAGAAGCAACCAATCTACACTAAGAACCCTGTCCTTACCAGGCATATTGTTCAATTTGATTAGCAAGAATTTCTTTTATTTCAGTCTGGGGGAAAATGCTCCAGGTGCCAGTCGCTTTGCACACACGGGAAGGTGGGGGGTAGGGCTGACCTGCACAGCTGCTCAGCTGCTTTCTGCGCACTTCCCACTCTGATTCCTGAGTTTGGAACTGCTCCGGAGCTGGGCTGGCAGAAATAGCTTCCACTTCTACTGCAGCCTTTTCCTCTGCACATTCTTGCTGGTAGCCTGTCTCCCCACATTCTCGTATTCCATATGCACAATTCTACCTGCTTTCTGTTTTCTAGAGATCATTCAGATCCTGGCTCTGGTAGTGTCATTCCTTCCTCTTGAGGTTGCTATAAATGTATTCTGTTCTTAACTTTTTGCAGTAATTGTCGTTATTTCAATCATATCTTTGCAGGAGGGGGTCATCAAGTACGTGTTCAGTCTGCCATCTTGAACCGCAAGTCAATTCTCAAGTTAAAAATAAATCTCTAAGACCTTCCTTCACCTTGTTATTGTTTTCCTTGTGAACATTTGAAGTATCTTTATTTCCCTGCATTTATGATGGTCAATTAATTATGATGAAAAATATTTTCCCTAAAAATTTATTATTTTTAAGGGGTAAAATGTCTGATCAGCAAAAGTAAACTAAGGCATCAAACTAAATTGGTACAAAGGAGAAGAAATTTTTTTATTTAAAAAATTTTTTAATATTTATTTTTGAGAGGGAGAGAGAGAGACAGAGCACAAGTAGGGGAGGAGAAGAGAGAGAGGCTCCAGACTCTTAGCAGCCAGCACAGAGTCCAAAGTGGGACTTGAACCTATGAACAATGATATCATGACCTAAGCTGAAGCCAGACAGACCCTCAACTGACTAAGCCACCCAGGCACCCTACGGATATTTTCTTTTCTTATTTCTTTTTTAAAAAACATTTAAAGTTTATTTATTTTGTGAGAGAGAAAGAGTGTAAGCAAGGTAGGGGCAGAGAGAGTGGGGAGAGTCAGAGAGGAGATAGAATCTCAAGCAGGATCCCTCCTGTGAGTGCAGAGCCCAGTATGGGGCTAGAACTCACAAATGGTGAGATCATGACCTGAGTTGAAATCAAGAGTTGGATTAACCAACTGAGCCACCCAGGTATCCCTGACATTTTAATTTTATAATAGAACTGTTTTGTAGAAAAATTTATTATTAATGTCAAGAGCTGATATAGATATTTCAAATATTTATCAAACAATAGCACTCTCTTAGACTTTGGATATACTGGTGAGCAAAATAGATGCTGATAGATGTCTGTCCTCAATGCATTTAGAGACTAGTGGGAGAGAAAAACACCAAATACATACAAGTATAAATAAAATTGTGATATGTCTTTCAAAGGAAAGGTGTAGTTTATTAGGAGGAAGAATAATAAGGGTAGCCTCATTTATTTTGGAGGAGCAGGAAAAATTCTCTTTAGGGAAGTTATAGTTAGGCAGAAGCCCTAGATATTAACTAGGCAGAATATCAGGGGGAATACTGGAGGTGACAGCAGGTCAGGTGCCCAGTGGGAGAGGACTGGGCCAGGAATGGGAAAAAGTGGCCTAAGAGAGGCTGGAGAGAAGGGTAGAGACCAAGTCAAAAATCCTGCAAAGTCTTAGATTAGTCTTCAGTTACCCTAAGAGCTGTTGAAAGGTTTTACCTTTGGCATTAACTTGATCTGGTTTGTACTTATTAAAGTTTGCTCTTAATGGCTTTGTGAAGAACAAACTAGTTAGTGCTATTGCAGTAGTGCAGATGAGAGATAATGGTGGCATGGCTAGAAAATGGCCATGGACATTGGAAGAGGTAGATGAGATTTTGAGATAGATTGACTTGAGCGGTATATACATTGTGATTGAATTGATAGAACTTAGTGATGGTTATGGTGAGTTGAGGAAGGGAAGTTACCATGAATGACTTCTAAGTTTCCTATTTGGGCAACTGGTAAGATTGAAGTGCTATTTACTGAGATGAAGGATAGAGAATAAGGATGAATCATGGGGACAAAAATTAAGAGTTCAGCTTCTAATTTTTACAAAGAGACCCAAGTAGAAATATCAAGAAGGCAGTTGGTTATGTGGATCTGGACTCAGAAGGAGATCTTGGCTAGAGAAATAAATTTTGGAACTGTCATCATACAGCTGTTATTTAATACAACAAGAAAGGAGGATATCAGAGAGAAAGAGGGGAAAAAAAGAGGAAGGCCCAAGACTATGCCCTGAAGACCTCAACATCCAGAGGTTAGATAGAAGAGGAGAAGATGCTCTGAGAATTTGAAAAGAGGCAGAAAGGTAGGAAAAAAAAAACCTCACAACAGGTTAATTGATGTCAAGGTTCCCAAGAGAAGGGAGTATTTTAGGAAATGAGAAATAAATGGTACCTGCGTTCCCCCTCCCTCCCTTAGAATATTCTTAAGAGATCTTTTAAGTTCAAGGACCCATATGACCTTTTTCTTGTAAAAGTTAAAGAAGAGGTGAAATCACATTCTAACACCTGGGACAGAGATTCCAGGGGTGGAGCTGGGCAAGTGGGCAGGTGGTCTTGGTGGTGTGTGTATTCCAACTTCACATACTTAATGAAGATGAGCTTCTAAAGTATTGTGTCAGTTTCTTATATATGGTTTTTTATATCAGCATTGTGACCAAAGATTACTTTTGTAGTTCTGCAAGCATTAAAGAAAATGTTGAGTTGAATCATATGATATTGTCATTTGTTTAGTAAAAAATGGTCAAACATATGGTTCAATCTAATATTTAATATATGACTTGCAGTTTATTCTAGAAACAGCTCCTTGTTGTTCAAGTAGTTTCAGTTACTGTGAGCTATGATGTATTAACCTGCACTAAGTTTAATTTTGCTTTATAGTACTAAACATGATATTTTGTATTTTTATCTTCTTTTTACTTTCTTTGTTAAGTGGTTCATACAGCTCTAAGGAAGGAACTTAATCCAGAATATAGTGAACAGTTTTCAAGTTTTACATGTCCTCTTCTATGACTTTCTGTATATCTAGGATATAGATATGTGTTTCATAAAAACTCATCTGTTGTTCAGAGTTATTTTCTAGTTTTTTTCTTAAGGAATGAAAGAAGCAGCTCAGAAAGATTCCTGTGACTATCTTGAAGCATACTAGCTATGCTTTTATTACTCTTCTTAGGCCAAATGGTCTTCAGCTATGTTATCAGGAATTTCTTAAGGGAGCAAATTTCCAGTGTTTAATGATGGTCTACTAAAAGGTCTTCATTCTTGAGCAGAATCAGCTTTTATGTAGTTTAATTTATCTTTAAACTTAACTGAAGCTGGAATTGTTTTTTGGCTGCCAGTTTAGTAAGTTTTGAAAATTGTGAATAGAATCAGTGCTCATTAAGATTAGGTATTTTATATATGGATGTATATGTGAGGAAAAAATATTTAGAACTTTTTTATTGCTGTAAATATATTCAACGTTACGAAGTTTGAGTTATTTTTACCTGTGTGTACATGTTTTAAATTATTGAGAAAACTATTATTGAGAAATATATTTTAACTGAAGTTAGCAAGGACCTATTAGTTACTTGCTTCTAATATAGACAACACATTTGGAAAAAAAAATAGATAGATTTAGCCTTCACAATCTAGGAACTCTAAAATGATACAAACAGTTGCATTTTCTTGAGATTGTGAATATAGTATCTTTCAGAGGATTAGGAAAACAGAGAAAAGAATAAAGAAAATCAAAATGCCTTGTACTTTTGCTACCAAGAAAATAAACCCTATTAATGCTTTGGTGTATTTTCTTTCCACATATATGACAGAATGTGATGTTTTAGACTGTCTTTATTTATTTAGTTTTGTCTTTGCTGCAAATGAAAGATAGTATAAAGCTATTTTTCCTTATCTTCTGGAAGGGGATGAAGATGAAACTTTCCATACATTCAAGAAAAGAGAAGTATGTTTTTAATTGTTAGAGATATGGACTGTGGTTTTAATGGAACTTCTGGGTCATTATAAAAGATAGGAGGAGTGTAAGTTTTGAGGAGGGATGGGGTGAAAAAAGCCTGAAGGGAACAGATAAGCTAGGGAAACATGTGGCAATGGAGTGGTGAGAAGTGAGGATGAGTAAGAGATATATGTATTAGGATGGGACATTTTGTTCAAGAAAGGAGAGGACTTAATTTCTGGGAAGTGTCAAATGAGTGAACCTGACAAAGAGATGCTGTAAAGCGCGTTATTTACCTTATCAGGACATACAGTTGACCTGAGTGCCCATGGATAGCAGCCTCTCCTAACCTCCCAGAGCTCAGGGCAAGTGCTGGAGCAGCTTTTCTCTCTTTCCAGGATGGCCGGAGAAGAGTTTGTTCTGTTTGTATCTAGCATTTCACTCATTGCGCAGCAGGACTGATCTTGTTCATGCCACATGGTGGTGTTCTCTGTTCCTGTTTGGGTGTCCCACGTGGACATCTCTCTAGCAATGGCCTGGGAGTCTTTCTTGGTTTCGGTTCTTCTAGAAGTAAATCCTGATATTAATATCAAATAAAATAAATTTATTTGAGGATGATTCTAGAAAACCTAGTAAGAAAGTGGGAAGGTGAAATAGGGGAAAGACAACAGCTGCTAAAGGGAAAAAATAAAAAATTAAGCAAGTTACCCCTGGATTACTGGAAGTTACTGAGGCACTCTAGGAAGCTGTGTAGAATACACACCTCCAATGTAAAAGGGACTCTGGCATTTGTACCCCAATCCCTTTTAGTCATTGGTTGCTGATCCTGGGGGTGGATGTTAATTCCCTGATGCTTCTGATTTGCCTTGTATGTGGACCGAGAGGTTCTGGCCACAAGAGAGAGCCCCTGGACAGTTGGAGTCAGCTTTAGACACTACAGTGGTGAAGTCTGAGGATGTATATTCACTGTAGTCTGCCTCTTGTACCTCGCAGACCACTCATGCTTCCTGATTAGTTCATTCCATCCTGTCATTGATTCTTCAAGGTGGTGGCTAGCCAGGATTCAAAAAAAAAAAAAAAAAAAAAAAAAAAAAAAAAAAGTCAACAGATGCCTTGAGCTCCAAACATAACACTGTCTATATTAGGTAGAAGAAATTCTGGGTCCCCATGAGAGTCAATCACTCTTGCCAGAATACTAATTCTTTTTGTCTGTTGGTCTTTCAGCATAAATGATAAAAATGACTGGAAAGCAGTCATAGTTATAGTTTTAGTTGTCTCTCACTTTGTCCTTTGCTGTGTTTTCCCTCACATACAAACTAGGATTTCTAGTCCCATTGACCTTCAAGTTGCAAGAGAAGCAAAAACTCTTTAAATAATTTTACTGGGACCAGTAGTAATAAGGGCCACTCTTACTCTTATCTTTTGGTAGCCTAGCTATCAAATCCTATCTATTGAAATGGAGCAGCAGGTAATAGTCATTGGTTGAAAGTATATATTGCACCCCAACCTCTAGGGTATTGGGGCTTAGCTGTCACCTCTGCAGTATCTTTAAATTGCTGTTCAAATACCATAAAGGCCAACAACTTTTGGCATGAAGTATATGGTAGGACCAATGGGTCTCATGGACATGTACTCAGTGACATATCTCTTTCACCATAAAGTTTCTAGGCAATGGTTTGTAGGATATCCTTACAACAAATTAGACACTTTGTGAGCTCCTCAATCATGGTGTTGGTGGGGGCACTGGAAGAAGGAAAGGCATATCCATCCCTGGATTATGTATCAATTTTATTGAAGACCAGTTTCTGGCCCCAGCAAAATAGAAGTCCAGTGTAGTCAACTGTCATCAAGCAATTGATTGGTTTCCTCAAAAGGTGATACTATATAGAAGTTTTGACATCAGTTTCTGTTGTGGACAGGTGGCAGTAGCTAGGTCAGCTTTCATAATATGGAACCCATCGTGTTGGTTTCATGTAGGCTCCATTCTTGCCACATGGCTGGTTCATTTGTGGACCTACTGTATAAGCATTGAGATGGTTGATGATAGACTTTGATCTCCATTAGTTAAGTCATTCTATACACCTCAGTGTTGAGAGCAAGTTTTAGTGGTGAATACTTTCTACACACACACATACACACACACACACACATATACACACATACATATATATACATATTATATATATACATATATATATGACCTGCACACTTATGTCTCACTTCTGTAGGTTTATCTTCATCCTCATTCCTCAGATCTCAAAGCCTCTAGTCTCCTGATTTAAAAAAAAGTACAATGATTCAACAATTTTACACGTTACTCAGTGCTTACCATGGCAAGTGTAGTCACCATCTGCAACCAAACCATGCTATTACCATGTTATTGACTATATTCTTTATGATGTACTTTTAATCTCTGTGACTTATTTATTTTATGAATAGAATTTTGTACCTCTTAATCCTCTCCAATCTTCTAATCTGGCTTCTTTCTAACCCCTGAGTAATGAGCTAGGCTATCTGCAAATGCCTTGAGAATCCAAACATACCTTACTTCAAGCCACTCTCATTCTCTTTCCACACCTAGCTAAAAACTAGGTATATTGATTGAACTTTTGCTCCTGGGGAAATTCTCCCACAGCATTATCTTTTAGGATTACCCTTAATTTGGGCTATAGGGCAATAGCTGCCCATTTTCTATCTAAACCAACAAATGAAGCTGATCCATTCATGAACAAAGCCCAGGATTTTTCTTCCTTCACCGCTAATCATGGGAGACCCTTGATGAAGCCAGAGATAAAATAAAGATAGGTGACAGGGGGTCTTTTCATATAACTTACTCTGATTTCTGGATCTGCTAGAGCCCAATCCAGAGTATACTGCTTTCTTTATATAATGAACTGTGACTATGCTCACTTGAACTTGTGATTTGGAGAGTTAGACAACGCCCAGCTCAAGATAGGCAGCTTGGGTTGCATATTCATTCACTTGATATACCATGGCTAGGAATCCAGTGTTCAGTGGAGGTCCAGAAGCATGCTAGAAGCTACTTTTTGGAGAGTGAATAGTTTTCTGCTGTGAAGTTCTTTTGTCTTGCTTCAAGATTCAAGAGGTTTGCACTGTAAATCTTGATAAATCTTGCCAGAGACTCTACCATAGCCCTATGGGATCTGCAAGGAGAGTGCCCCTACATTAAATGTTTTTTTTCCTTCGGGCACTTGATGCCTCAGTTGGTTGAGTGTCTGACTCTTGGTTTCGGCTCATGATCTCATAATTTGTGGATTTGAGCCCCGTGTCCACTCTGACAGCACAGAGCCTGCGTGGGATTCTCTCTCTTTTTCACTCTCTGCGTCTCCCCCTTTCATACATGCACTCTCTCTCCCTCTCAAAATAATAAACTTTGAAAAATGCTTTTTCTTTACCCAATATTATATTCCATCACCTTTGGTTCAGTACCATCAAGATCCATTCCCAGGCATGTTCTTCTAGTTCTTGCCAATACATAGTAGCAGATCTTACAGTTCTTTTGATAAATAGCCCCTTACCCTCAGTAGCAGGGACTCAAGTTTGATTATCATGAAACTTGACCCTGGTTATTGGCCTGGAAGCAATCAGGGGGGGGTGTGGACAAATCTTGAGGAGGCAAATATGATCTTATGAGACATCTGCCCCATGGGTGAGGATTTTGCATGATCTGAAGACAAGCAAAGGCTTCTTCTTAACAGGGGGATTGGGCAATTTCTACCAGCCCAGAGCTTTAGAGGAACCTGGTATTCAAGTTTCTCAAGTGCATCTAACCAGATGTTCCTGTTCCAGTTTTTGAATTTCATTCCTTCTATATCCAGAGTCTTCTCTAGACTCTGGGTTTCTGAATTCAGTTTTTCATAGTAATGACTAATCTCACATTTAAGTTCTGTGACTGATATTCAGCAATTGACCTTCCATCTGCAAGAGTTAAGTGTCTCTAAAGCCTATCATAGAGGCCTTCTTTTCATTTTCACAGATTGGCTGACCTGAGGCTGGAAATATCTTTCCTTTAGTGCCTAATGACATTTAAACACCAACCAACTAACAAACCTCACAAATTATCTCTCTCTCAAATTCTTATGATATCTCTCAAATTCTTTGCATGTTTCATAAGCTACTGAAACCTCTTCCACCTTAATCTCATCCTAATTTACAACAGTTAAGAGTCTTCATAATTATGATGCCAGAGCTAACTATAAGTTATCACTTCCTGCAACTGGCCACCATCCAATTCCAGAATCCATTTTAAGGATCTGCTTTCTAGAACCATTGCAGTTACCAACTGTTCCAGCATGGGTTTCTATAGAAGCATATCTTGAGATGAAGATTTGTAATAATCTTTGGGGGTGATCTTAGGAAACCCCACCCATGCTAGAGTTGTTACCTCAGTTAGCTTTATGGGTAACTAGAGTTTAATCCTGAGACTACAAGGGGTCAATAGGGAACATGTGTCTCAAAGTTACCTCATTGGAGTCAGAGAGCTGGGTTATTTATACAACTACTTAGGGCTGTCATTGGTTAATTCTGGTAGGAATGGAAGGTGCTATCAGGCACATTCAGCTTGTTCTAGGGGCAGACAAAACAGACTCTGGATGCCAGAGAAAGCCCAAAGGCAGGTAGAAGTCAAGCAATGTACTGTGCACTTGTTAAGACCTGAAGAAATACAGTGGGGTACTGACAATTTTAGCTCCAAGACCCTGGAGACTAACTTTGCAGAAGATTTTATTTATTGGCTTGTGGGTCACGTGTATACTCTGTGGGTGTCTGAATTCAACATATTTGAGATTCCCCAAGCTGGAACACAGCTAGATGTTTTACTTATACATGATGAAGGTATGTTTTTATCCCCCCACCCCCTTAATATTATGTAAGGAGAGAGCACCTGGGTGGCTCTGTCAGGTAAGTGTCTGACTCTTGATTTCAGCTCAGGTCATGATCTCTCAATTCATGAGTTCAAGTCCTATGTTGGGTTGTGCTCTGTCAGTGCAGAGTCTACTTGAAATTCTCTCTCTGCCTCTCTCTCTGCTTTTCCCCTGCTCTCTGTTCCTCAATAAAATACAATAAAATAAAATAAAATAAAATAAAATAAAACAAAATGTTACATAGGGAATATAGTCATATCACATGAACTATTATTAAAAACAGGTTTTCTAGGTGCCAGCAGCAGTTTCATCTTCAAATTAGGAGGCAAGTGATATTCCTTTATTGACAATTTAAGGAAATTGAAAAGCATTACAGAATGTTGATAAACATCTTTTTTATGACTATCTATGGGTAGTTTTGAATCTGCAAACTTATAGTGCATCCTATATTTTTATAAATGAAAAATGCAAATGGAAGTCCGGATTTCATATGTATGTACGTGCTCCATTATTGAGGAGTGTTCACTTTACCGCCCTGCTTGCTGCTGCACCATCTGTGTGAGTGCTCCTGATAGACAAATTACTTCCCATCCCAGGCCTCCATCACTTGTATGGAGTAGTGCTTAAAAAATAATTGCTTTGGGGATCTCTAAGTACTCAGACCCAATGAAGTCTTCTGGCACCTTCTGAAGCAGTCACAGGGCTTGTGACTGAGGTACTAAAAGATTGATTTAAAAGCTTTGTAGAAAGTAAAAATGCATGACCAGGGCAGGACCCAGATGCAAGCTGAGTTTTGTGACACCCAGCACCATCAACCCTGTTTATAGACTCCTTCGGTGGGCATAATTGGATGTTCTGGTTTCTTGTATGTGGAGATGGCATGAGGTAGGGTTTCCAAGTAGCAGTGGACAAGGTGAGGGAGTGCACATGGCATATGTGACATGGCTGACCTTTAGAAACTTAATTCCCTGAAAGAATAGGCCTAGAAATGGACACCTCATAATGTACATGAAGCAGCCTTGCTTATGCATATGAAGTGCACTGAAGGAGCTCAGAGGGTCTCAAAAGCATAAAATGACTGTTTAATACAGGCTTTTGACCCTTCCCTATCCCTAGTTCCTGCCTGGCAAATCAAGTAGGTTTCATTGATTTAAAGTTATCTTTTCAATAACTTAGTGTTTTAAATAACATCACTGTTTTAGCACTAAGATCCCAGCTTTATCGAGTAATCACATAATGTCTGTCTAGTCCACTGTTGTACAAAAATAAAGAATATACCCAATGTTCTTCAGTTTCATTTTCCCAGCTCAAGCCTGCTTCAGGCTTATAAGCCTGCAGTGGGAGAGGTGGCTGTGGTCAACTTCTTGTTCTTGTTGATGTATTTTCTTCCCTCAGTGAAGCTTCTTCCTCTGACCCCTCCAGAGCTGACCTAGTCAGGAAGCAGCTCAGGAGGAGAGGGGATGTTTTATGAAGCTTGTGCAGGTGCAATCTGGGGATGGGTCCTTTGGGATTTTGTGCATGTGTGGTTGCTGGTTCTTTCTCTCCAACTGAGGCTGTCTTCCCTTCAGCTCCCAGGAGGTGGGGATGCCTCTCTTCCAGATGGAAATAACAAATCCCCCCTACCCTGGGACTCTGGGTATACTGTACTAGGCAGACCCTCTCTACTTGTTGAGGCCTCTGTCCTTCCAAGTAGTCTAGGGCCAACTTTCTTTAAAAATTACCATAAATCTGCTTCCTATAGCAGAGTCGATGTCTAGTGTGCAGAGAGACCCACATCTTTCCTGCCTTGGTAGCAGTGCAGCTCACTCCCCGTACAATCTTCTCTCTTCAAATGATCACCTTCTCCTTCAGTTTTATTTGGTGGTAATGAGGTTTTATTTTTCAGGGTTGAGGGGACAAATGTCAAACTTTTCTAGAAGTTCTTCTCATTTGGCATGAGGAAATGAAGACCCATACCCCTCCTCTTTACTAAGGAAAGGGGAGAAAAGATGCCATGGTAGCCTAACAGTTTGCTCCAAAGGAAACTTTTTCTCTGGTGTCTTCACTCTATAAACCTTGGAGGGAGATAGGCTTACAGTGACAGATTCATTTTATGTTTCATAATATGTCATACATTTACTAGTGCTCTAGACTCTTACTTGAGGACTGGGGTACTGCTCGGTACTTACACTGTTCTTGGTCTTTGGGAACTAAGCTGCAACTGAGGTAAGTCTAATTTGAGATATCAGTAATCTGAGGTAAGTCTACTACCCCATTTCCTGTGCTTCAGAGTCTCATGGGCACAGGTTTGATGCAGGCTCTCTTGCGTGTACCTGAGCAACCTTGGGCACATAGCTTAATTTCTTTCAGCTTCAGTTCTTACTTCTGTACAAAGGGAAAAACAGTACTTCTCAGATATGGGTTTGTCATGATGGGGAATGCACAGTACATGAGTTCAACATAGGGGGCTCATAGATGTTGACAATGATGATGATGGTGGCTCAATTCATTTAGGTTCCTGAGTAACTTCCTGCCTCCACCTGCTAACAAACCAAAGCTGCAGTCATTGATTAAACCCCTTGCCTACAATTATCCCCCCAGCTCTCCACTTTTGGAGTGGTGGAAATGCCAGGGTAATGGCAGGATGGCACTCCTAAGCATCTTCATCCTTCAATGGAATCTTTGGAAGAGATGAAAACAAGTAGGATATGGTCATGGTCTTTTATTCTCTTCTCTAGTTCTTCTTGTCATATGCCTATGAGCATTGAAGTGTTGGAGGAGTCGGTTTTACTGTCTCCTCTCCCTGGTCATCCATTCTATCTCCAGCCTCCCTTACCCATCAGGAAGGATGTTCAAGGAAACCCAGGCTGGTGGCAGAATGCCAGGCAGTCTCCACTTGCAGGGAAATTTGATGTGGCAGCTCTAACTTATCGTCCTTGCGGTTACCCTGCATATGCCAGAGAAAAGAGCTTTGTAAATAAGTGCAAGGAGCTGATAGCAAAAATTTCAGACTGCACTGCAGTGCTTCTAACACCCTTATAGGGCACTGATTTAGTATTGGCTCACAGAAACGAAGGCTACCTTGAGTACTGAATTACCATGTCCCCAGGGCAATCTTTGGCATTCTATCCAGGCTGCTAACCAAGTCCTCCATGCTTCATTTATGGGATCTGACACTATCACAGACTCCAGTAATATAGCTGCAGGCTCTAGTAAACTCCTAAATTAAAAGTCAACCCAGTCAAGGATATTTTGATGTCCAGGGATTTGTATGTAGCTCCCATTAGGATTTGTGCCCAGGTAACTTCTGACTTATTGAAATGAATGCAGAGCCTTCTATCTTAGCTCTGTGTTTTTGCACAGAAATTTTTCAAAGCTGAGATGAGATTTTCATGTAGGTCAATCACTCTAAGAATGCTTCATTTTTGTGCAAGAGGCATACTACACATGTAAGGCACTCATCTGCAGAAAGTGTAAAAATACTGAAAATAAACTATTCTTTTTGGCTTTGTGCTGTGTATTTTATATTCTAATAGAGTTCACCTAACATGCAGCCATTGAGGAAAAGGGAGAGGGCAGATCTGTTAATGAAGCAGTCATGGATAAAACTGAGGTTGCCAGAGAGGACTTTTTTCATGGATCTAGATGGTTCAGAGATTAAGTGGTTGATCAGAAGCTACCATTTAATTGCAGTAGTACTTTGGTAATAAAAATTGGTGGTATGCCAACCTGTTGACAAGATTTTAAAAAATAATGTATTCTTCAGAGCATTGCAACCATCTACAGTTTTTATTGGTTCATTTTTTCACCTTCTCCCATGACATGCGATTTAGATTGGAGTACTGTCCCTGTTACTCAGCGGTGATGTGTAATCAATGTGCTCAGTGGCCACTCAGTCATGTGTGAGAAAACCGCATTTAGAGGCTTTGGTCTTACAACATTTGGTCAGCTAGCAACTTACAGAAATGGTAAAAAGAAAAGAGAAAGGCAAAAACAAAAATAGAAGCAGACCTTCTGGAGCTTTTGTTTTTTTTGTTGGCCTTTTACGTATGCCAGATTCTTCTCTTTTACTGTGTTGTGCTTAGATAAGGTAGGTAATTTAGAAAACATAACTTAGCAGCAGTTCTATTGTTTAAATTTCGATCCATAGGGGAAACAAGTCATTTTTAAAATATCTTCTCCCCTACTAAAAATTATGGCATATGATTAAAAAATTCTAGCTGTAACATAAAATTACAAACTGCTAATTAAGAGTGCAAATTAAGAGTCTCAACATCAGGATAGATGTTGAACTATAAACCATAGGACTGGAAGGAATCTCAGAGAACATCTTTTTCTTATCTTTGTCCTCATTCTGTCAAAGAGAACACAGAGACTTTAAGAGATGTGGTAGCTGTCCCAGTTCATGGTGCAAGGTGACAGACCATCACCTCGTGCTATGGCTTTCTGATTCATTTCATCCAATGGTAGAATTTCTGAACTGTGAGAAGCCAGTATGGAAATATTTTTGGGAGTAAAGCAGGATGAAGAGAGGTACACTGTTTCTAATGTGCAGCATTGAGCAAAACAGCCAAGGAAACCTTCTGAAAGGAGAACAATGGTGAGAGTAGAGGAAGGGAGGTATATATACATGCCATTATGTACAGCAATGTCTATTTATCATCTGCCTGTCTGTCTATTTCAATGTTTTTAAGCATATTTCCCTGTCAATAATAGTAAAAGCTTTGAGATCAACTGAATGTCCACCATTAGGTGATGAATTAAGTAGATCATAGCACAAACATGAAGTAGCTCTTTGTGTACTGATGTAGAAAAACCTTTAAGAAATATTGTGAAGGTTAAAAAGCAGAGTTCAGAATATTGTGTGTAGTTGGTACCCTTTTCTCCTTTTTTGTAGATTGGCATGGGGTGGGGGACAATATGCATCTGTATTTACTTGCTTATGCATAAAAATTTTAGGATTACTGATAAGAAAGTAACTATAGTGGTTTTGTGTGACAGGTGGCAGGAGGTGAGGGATCTGGGAGAGGGGGGAAGGCAGTAGGAAGAAACAGGGATGGGCACCTGAGTGGCACAGTCAGGTAAGCGTCTAGCCCTTGATACTGGCTTAGGTCATGATTTCATGGTTTGTGAGATCTAAGCCTGGTGTCAGGCTTTGCGCTGACAGCATGGAGCCGGCTTGGGATTCTCTCTCTCCCTGTCTCTCTCTTCAAAGAGTGAAGAGTGTGCACTCTCTCTCTCTCAAAATAAATAAATAAACAAACATTTAAAAAGAAACAGGAAAATGTATTACCTTAGCAAATAATTAAATGTCAAAAAGAAAAAAATATTAGAATGAAAAAAATTACTACTGACCTTATACATGAGTCAGGGTTCCAACAGAGAAACAGAGAACTGGAGACTACACATACAGAGTTTTATTGCAAGAAACTGGCTGTGGAAGCTGGTTAGGCAGGTCTGTAATCTGTGGATCAGGTTGTCAGGAAGAGCTGGTTGGAAAGTCTGACAGGGGTTGATGCTGCAGAATTTCTTCTCCTTTAGGGAAACCTCAGTCTGCTCTCCTAACCTTTCAACTGATTGCATCAAGCCAACCTGGATGATGGAGGATAATCTTTATTTAAAGTCAACTGATTGTAGACGTTAACCATATCTACAAGATCCCTTCAAAGCAATACTTAGATTAGCATTTGACTGAATAACAGGGCACTAGAACCTCGCCAAGTTAACACATAAAAGTAACCATCACCTTTCTACCTCTGAAATCCAGTTTGGGATCAAAGAATTGGCAAGGTTTGAGCATATATTAAATGTGACCAAAAAACCCAAAAAGCTTTGCTTTTCTTGGATTTTCTGGGATAATCCTGGGTCAGATATATTTTATCAAGATGCTATTGATACTGTTGATTCTAAGACACAGCGTTATTTTTTGTGTCACCAATAAAGAAAAAAATGCCACCAGTTAAACTGACATGCCATTGATTGATTGCACAACACATTTTAGTGATATTAAAATAATAGAACTATATGTATATTTGAATTCATGAAAATATACCCTACTTTGCATTCTTGTTGACCATGTGCAGCTAGATCAATGTGTCAGAACAGTATATTTCAATTTTTATCCTGAAAATATGATCATATTACACATAACACATGTTAATGCATATCTTGCACATAATACTGTCTGACTCAATATCTAAAAATTAGCCCTGTCTAGAATCTACAGAAGTGTCTCCAAAGGGAAGGTGGGGTTGAGAGGCTTTTCAGATGGAGAGTGGAGAGTGACAAGAGAGTCCTTTCTGCTTTCCCTCCTCCACACCCACCCCTAAGCCAGCAGGCTGACAATAGCAGTCTGTGGCATTGTTGGTCTCTCATGCAGAGAATAATTCTAGCTGATCACTGGCATACTGGCTTTTCCCACTTCTTTTCTTTCTTTTTGACACTCAGATGCTGTGGGGAGAGGCCAATAAGAAACATTTCACATGCCAAACCTCCTTGAACGGCTTTGAGGCTATTGTATATATATATACACCTGCTTTTAGCTCATGGTAAGTAGAGGAATGTTCACTTTTCATTCAATGATTTTGGAAGAATACTAGCTCCTACTTTAGTTTAACTTTAGGACATAGGATGACAAAACCATCCAATTTAAAGAGAAAACGTTGGGTGCTGTGATTCTAGCCAGTAAGAAAAGAAATGACGTCTGGAATCCAGATGAGTTGTCATTATGGGCCGCAGTGACCGACAAGCCTCGAGGAAGTGAGTGGCCAGTTCTCTCCATTTTGCCAGGGCCAAATTTTGACTTGCTTACAGATTGAAGCTCTTACACGCAGCACATGTTTGAATATTATTTCATTGAATGCAGGCTTCTGTTTGTAGAAAACCAGTTCTGACCTCTGTCTTAAAGGTGTGCCAGATCCACCTGTTCACTGTCACTCACTGATCTTGCTATACTCTGTTGTACTGTATTTTATGAAATCCACAAAGAAATCTTGTTTTGGGGCTCAACAAAGCAAAAGGTGCTGTCTTTAACACTCAGTGTGAATACAGATTTCTAAAAAGATCAACCCAGTTTTATTCAAACTGGCAGTAAAAGTATAAAAAAGATAAAAATGCAAAAACAGCAGAATCACTTACTGACTTTTATTTCTAAAGCTCTACGCAATGATTTAGGATATACTTACGCTGTTTAAAAAGATGGCAACATAAGCTTTTTGTGCTTTGAAATTTGCCTCTTTCTTTATTGGTTTTCTTTTATGGAAAAGCAAACTATAAACAATTTTAATGCTAAATTTCCTCCTTGATTTGTGAACCACTAGAGGTATTATTGTAGATACAATGTTAAAAGAAGGAAATAAACTCCTGTAAGAAGTGCTAATAAGTACACCTTAAACACTGAGTGCTTCTGAGGACAGCTGTTAATATCTATTGTGTTGAAAATCTACTTAAAATGTACACGTATATACAATAGCCTCAAAGCAGCTCAAGGGGCCTTTTGTGTAAAAGTCATCTGAATGCCTAAAGACCTGTGTCTCAAAAATGTATTTTATAGGAAAGGCACTTGGAAAAAAAGAAGAAAAAATAATGGCTAAGGGTCCAAGGTTCTCCCATATAAAAGAGGAAAAATCATTTAGAAGGGAACCTAGGAGCTGATGAACTTTGGCATATTTTCATTATTTTTGACAAAATCCTCCCATGATGCCTCTGATGCTATTGTGAAATCTTATTTTAACTCTTATCTTCGAAAATATGGTTCTAGAATGTGCGTAGCATAGGAGATAAAATCATGAGTGGGCCCTTTAAAGTGCACTGTGACTTGAAAAGGCAGAGCACTTATTTGATGGAGACATTTAGTGAGCATCTCCTCTGTATAAGATATTGACTTTGGCCTATGCGAGATGCAAACATGAATAAGGCACAGTTCCCACCCTTGTAAGGTTTACAGAAGAGAAAAGAGAGAAAACTGTAAAAATAACTACTCAATGTGCTGAAAGTAAGTTATACAAATGAAAGCAGTGGGTGTAATACTTCCTTATGAATTCAGCTCCTTCTTCTTTTCAGACTTGAAAGCTGGTCACAAACCTAATCTCACTTTCCCCTCTCACACTGTGAATGTAATGTTCTTTGTTTTGGAGTTCTCCATTTGTAGAATCTGA
The DNA here is from genome assembly GCF_006229205.1 of Suricata suricatta. Lineage (NCBI taxonomy): Eukaryota > Metazoa > Chordata > Mammalia > Carnivora > Herpestidae > Suricata > Suricata suricatta. The sequence goes on from NC_043709.1 coordinate 87,743,432, forward strand.
ATTCCGAGTAACACTTGCTTATTTCTCCGTTTCCAGCAGTGCTTTGAGAACAAATGGGTGGACTTCTAATTAAATGAATGTGTGAGAAAGGATCTTCTTCATATCTTCCTACTTAAGGAATTCTTTTCAACAAAAGCTAACAGTGCTATCTTCTTCTCTCATAAGAATTAATGCCAAATCTTGCATCAGTTACCATCTGACTCTTCTCCATAGTTGTAGAGACCACATTAGGTTTTAAATCTAGGGTTCCTTAAAAAAATATAAAATGTAGAGAAAAGATGGGTAACTGGTTCCTCTCAATTAATTTATTAGGAATGATTCAGCTAGTTTTCTGTTACCCATTAATGGAGTCAGACCTAAGATGGTGGTGTCAGTCAGAAGCCTTCAGAATGTTGTTGTGGTGAAGGCAGGGGAGGGAGGAGAGTGGGCAGGCACCCACAGCACCTGCAGGATGCACTACAGAATCAGGGGGAGAGTACAGATTCTGGGGTGGGACAGATGGGACTTGAAGCTTGCCCAGTTAGTTGTGCACCTTGGACACAACTTTGGGCCTCAGTTTCCTGATCTATGTAAAAATGGTAGGTTTAAAACCTACCATTGTTGAAACTTAAATGGCACAACACATGAAATACCATGGGTTATTTATGTGTGTCATGGAATCTGGTATATAGTGAGTACTCAATGAATGCTCATTCTTCTTCTAGGCCAGAGGGAGAGGGCTGGAAAGCAAAAGGGTGAAGAAAATGCTAAGGGAAAAAGGAAGGAAGAATGAAAGATGGAGTCTATTGTGTGACTGGAGGTGGCCCTGATTTTGAGTATTTATTCACTATGGAAATCTGGTATTGCCTAAGACAATAATATTCTTTTTCCAAGGTTGTAGGTAGGTGAATGGAAAGACCACTGGATTGGGGTTTGGGAGACTTGGGTTGTAGGATCAGCTCCCTCTGGGCAAATCCCTGAACTTCACTGGGACTCCGTTTCACCATTTGTTATATGAAGATTTCATTTAGATGATTGCTTTCAGTCTTATGATACTTGATGAAATTGTAAGACGAAAATAAATATGAACCGGCTTAATGTATTTCACCTAAATCTAATCTTTTAAAAGTCAAGAAAATGTTTGAGGGAATTTTATTTAAAAAGAGACTATTTGCAATGGTGCAGTGTTAATATTATAAAAGCAGTGAACAGTTACAATCCCTAGGTCTGAATCTGGAATGGGGGATACAAAAAAAGAGTCTTGTAAAGACCTCTTTGAGAATAGGACCTTGGGCCAAGGACACAGCAATTGTTACTGTTATTCTAAATCCAACTGGAAGCCTTAGGATGAAAGAACTTAACAATGTAGGCCCTACCAGTTACGTCTTGAGGTGGGCAGTAGGGTGGTAGGATGGAGAGTAGATATGGAGGGAAATGGAAGACATTTGGCATAGATCTAGATTTGAACTGGAATCTTAAATGAGCCTCTGTTTTGTTAGAGAAAACCCCAAGACACTGCCACTACAATTGGCTTGTGCTTCCGTAGAACTTGTAACAGATAGCTTTCACCAGGCAGAGGCCCTTGATGTGTCAATATCTCACTTCTCTCCACTCTGAACATACTCTATCTATTTTAGTTTAGCTCTAGCAAGAGCCCTGAAATTTTCAGAGTATCAAACAGGTCTGAAACACAGCTCCAACATGCAGCTGGAGTTGTAAACCACTCATTTAGCTTCCCTCTTTTTCCCTTTCTGACTAATCATTGGTCTGATCCATGAGCTAACAATATATAAAATAGATCTAGCTATTATATGAGGGATATGGAGCCTGTCAGATTGCACTGAGAGTTCTACTCAAATTGTACTAGAAACTAAAGAGGGCAGGTATTTTGCCTCCAGCAAAGTAAGTTTTGTTCTGATGTTCTATATCCTCATCGCCCCTTCGGTTGCCTTTGGGGAAAATAAATAATTACCAATAATTGAGGGTTGTCAATGTACTAAACATTGTTCATAGTTCACACGTGAGGTGAGATAAAAATGATGTCAGTTTCTTCTAACTTGTAGGAGTGGGGCCAGTAGGACTGGGAGGTTTTTTCTTATTAAGTGAAACATTTGGAAATATAAGAAGATATGTTTGCTGTCCCTCACTCTGGGAGACAGAGTAAAATAAAAATGTACATAGAGAGTCCAGTGGGCCTTTTTTAAAAAAGGGGTATGAGAACTTTTCTTTCAGATATTTGAAATTAGGGAAATAGGTCTTTAAGCTTTGTTATCAAGAAAAAGTGGGTTGAGTAGTGGCGTAGTGTTCCCCCAAATCCCTATCTTCTTATTTGGAAGTAAGTCTTTATAGGTATAATTAGTTAAGATGAGGTCATGTCCATCTCATAGTGGACCTGAAGACCACTGACTGGTGTCCTTATAAGAAGAGAACTTACAGGGATACACAGAATGAAGGAAACATGTGGAGATGCAGGTAGAGGTGGAGTTATGTAGCTACAGGCCAAGGGACGCTGAAATATGCCAGACCACCAAAAGCTAGGGAACGCCAGAGAGTTTCTCCCTCACAGACTCTAGAAGGAACCAATTGATTTTATACTTTGAGTCTCCTGAACCATGAGGGGGTAAATTTCTATTGTTTTAAGCTACCTAGTTTTTAGTAATTTGTTATTGCAGCCCTAGGAAACTAATATAAACCTGAAGGTCTTGGAAAGGAGCTTGGGGAGGGATGTGTGTATGTGGTAGATGGATTAGTGCCCAGGAACCAATGCAAGAGTCTGAGGAAGGATTAGTTACGAGAGTCATCTGGGAGCCCAAGATTGAGACATCTTTTCTCCTGGGTAGAAATTGGAGCCAGCAAAGCCATTACTGAGGCTGAAGCATCCATCAGGAGCACAGGAATAGTCTTTGTAGATACACTGTGTAGCAGAAACTGGGTCTGTGGATGGATTGGCAGCTCCAGCTCTCTCTCTCTCTCTCACTCACTCTCTCGCTCTCTCTCTCTCTCTCCCTCTCTCTCTCTCCCTCTCTGACTAACCTAGATTTGACTTTTTCAAACTAAATAAGTCCTCAGAATTCTTGAGCTTTTTGGCATTGGCATTGGGGGTGGGTTAAGGGTCAAGAGGAAGCTACAGAACATCCTACTAATAAGAGCCCTTAGATGTTTGAGTTATTAATTCTGAATGAAAAAACACCTAGTCAATGTGTTTATCCTGAGTTGGTGAAGCTGGCTCTGCTGCTATGCCATTGTAACTAATGGGGCAGGCTAGATGTAGTTATTATCTTTAAATAGGTTTGGAAACTGAAACTTGTAGAAATTAGGAAACTTGCTTACTGTCACACAGTCTAGATTTAAGTTCAAGTCTGAATTAAAAGCCTGTACTTTTAATGGTTATAGACCCCTTTTCGTAGATCCACTGGGAAGCTACTGGATTTCCATCATCTCACATGGAAAATGTGTCCAGTAGACCAGTGTTGGAACTGACTAGGAGGGGGATGTCTGTACCCTGAACCAGAAGCAAAAGTCTGAATGTGGGCATGGAAACTAGGAAGGGCTGAATGGAGCTAGAAACCAGACAATGGAGGGCACCAGATTGAACCGGGGCGTCAGCCATTGGGACAAATTGAAACCATGGTGTGATTTCCATGGGTGAATCTTGATGTAGCAGCCAGCTAGCAAACATAGCTCAAACAAGACTGGGTTGTCATGGAAACAGAGACAGATCCAAAGGCCAGAACCTGGAATCCAAACCAGGTCAGAGCAAGACCATGACTGAAGCCCCTGCCAGAGTAACAGGGGTACACACAGGGCCCAGACACAACAGATGTCTTCTGAATGCCTGCCTGCTGCTCTGGCTGGTTTTGGTTCCTGCTTGTTACCGGGTAGAGCTCTGGCCCTAGATTGCCTTAAAGGCACTCTCATTCTTCTGACAAGTAAAAGCCTTTCTAGCACCTCTTTTTAACGGTTTACTAGCCCCTTCTTGAATACGTTCAATGACAAGTTTCCAAGGTAATGAGTCTATCTCTAAACAGTTTAACTATGAGAAAGTGTTTTCTTATAAAGTACTAAAACTTGATCCTGAATCAACAGAATATTTTCTCTTCCTCCTGGGTGTCAGCCCCTGTATGTTTGTTCATAGAGACTGGCTGGAGGAATTTTCAAATTCTCAAAGTTGAAACAGCAGAAATTCTAATTCACTACATCTGAGATAAAGCCAGAGAATCCGCATTTAGAAAGACTCCCCAGGTGTCTCCAACATGCAGCTAGAGTTGTAAACCACTCATTTAACTTCCTTCATTAATTCCTGTTGATTCTTCCCTCCCTTTCTTCCTTCACCCCCCTCCCCCCTCCCTATGGGTTCAGCCCTCTGAACCCTTCACCTGCTTGCTGTCTTGGTGTAATCTCTCAGCATTGTTTGCGTGTACTAGCTCAAAGACTTCCCAATGGTCTTTCCATCTTCCATCTTTCACCCCTTAAAAAAATGTTTATTTATTTTTGAGAGAGTATAAGTGGGAGAGGGGCAGGGACAGAGGAGGACAGAGGATCTAAAGCTGATTCTTCACTTCAGTGAACCAATGTGGGGCTTGAACTCACGAATCGTGAGATCATGACTTGATCTGAAGTCAGATACTCAACCGACTGAGCCACCCAAATGCTCTTCTAGTCTTTCACCCTTTGAATCGATCCTTCTCAAGGTTGCCAAAGTGATCTTTTAAAACTATACATATGAGCATGGCTTATCATGTGTCAAATCCTCTGCTCACTCTTCACTGCAATAATAAACGGAGTATAACAAAATAGACAACTAATGGTGTATCAGGCCTTTGGTGTTTAGGCCTTTGCCTGCCTTCCTTCTGTCCTGTGCCCTAGTCATGTCACATCCCTTGAGATTTCTCCAATGCTTCCTACTTTCTCAGCATTATACCTTTGCATTTGTTTTTCCCTCAGCCAAGAATATTCTTTCCTTGCTTGATTAATTTCCTATTTCTCCTTCTACATTCAGCTCTGGCTTGGCCCTCACAGATAAGCTCTTTGAAACTCTCCTGCACCACACAATTTTGTCTTGGCTATTTAGGCATTTTTTGCCCTTGGGATAATTTTGATTTCAAGAACATTTTTATATACTATCTTTTATTTGATTTGAGTTCACTTTGATGGAGCCTAAAAAAGCAAAAAAAAAAATTATTGACTTAAAATCTCAAAGAATTACTAAAGCATTTATTCTTACTCCTTTATTGCCCTTTTCAAGCATGATTGACCCTCCTGTCTGGGGGTGAGAAGGGAATGTGGTTCAGGGATTGGGTGAAGATGAGAGCGAGGAGGAACAGAGTCAGAGATGGAGGATGATGAGTACATGATAGAGTGCAGATTAGGGTCAGGGTTGAGGATCAGGGGCCCCTGCTAATGTAGAGTGTGACTTTTGTCACAACTATACTTATTTCTAGTTAGCCCTGTGTTACGGGTTGAACTGTCCTCACCCTCCAAATAGTATTGCAGTCCCAACCTCAGAACCTATAAGTGCAACCTTGTTTGGAAATATAATCTTGATCAAGTTAAGATGAGGCCGTTAGGGTGTGCCATAATCCAGTATGACAGCCTCCTTATGAAAAGTGGGGGTGGGATTTGGCTACAGAGACAGACACACACAGAAGAAAGGGAGGACAAACAGCACATGAAGATGAAGGCAGAGATCTATGAGACAAAGAACGCTGAAGATTGCCTGAAAACCACCAGAAAGTGGAATGGAGGTACAGAAAGATTTTCTCTTTCAGACCTCAGAGGAAACTTCCCCTCAGACATCTTGATTTTGGACTTGTAACCTCTAGCACTGAGAGATGCTGAGTATAAGTGGCCCAGTTTGTGGTACTTCATTATAGCAGCCCTGGCAAACTAATGCATTATGTAAAGCAACTGTGTCAAGAAGGCCTGGTCAAAATGTCCTATCTTAAGGTGAGTCATCTATCCTCCGAACTACCAGAACATCATTATTCTACATGTTAATGGACTGAAATGTGTCTATCTTGGGCACAGGACCATTAGCTCTCTGAGGTCTTACTTTTTATTGTATGTTTTTAGTACCTCTTTTATTGAGTCTAGGTAATTTAGGAATAAGCCAACCACAGGTCTTGAAGAAGCTGAGTTTGACAGGGTTGAGCAGCTGCCCTGACTGTCACTGTGCTACCTTTGCTCTGGTTTCCCAGTCATGTGCTTTCCATTACACGGTGAAGAGGTCTAGCAAATTCACTTATAGTTTCCTCTTCAGGCTCAATTTCCTCTGTTCCTTACGTGCACTGGTTGTCAAAGCTCTCATTATACTACTGGTCACTCTCCCCTGGATAGAGTTGATCTTGAATAGGGGCGTCTAAATAGCACACTCTTCCATCACCATCCCCTTCCTCAATACAGACCCTAAGCTGATGTTGATGTTGCTTAAGTCTGTTGGCACATTCTGGCTTATTATGGATGTTTTTTTCACACAGAAACTTGATCAAAGTCCCCCCAACTCTGTTGAATTTCTGCAAGTTTTGAATTCACATATGCTTATTTTTAAGCTGTCTTTGTTAAATTTTAATCCAGTTTTCCTTAACATTCTGGTTTATTAAGATAATTCTATATCTCAGTGTGCTGTCTTGATTATATTAGCTTTCTTATTCAGTTTTGGGACATCTGAAAATATGGTAAGAGTTTTGCTTGTTTTCAAATCACTGCTAAAAAAGGTTGAACAGTTGGATGTTTACCCACCACACAATAGCTGGGTAATCATCAACTTTCTGTTTTATTTTTTTCGTGTAGCCTTGACTCCCCTCTCAGCACAGAGCTGGAAAGCAGAACAAATCCTTTCAATATGATGCTAGGCAAGCAGCTATTTGCACATACTTGGGTTCTTGATAGTGAGATTTTTGTGAGGTACAGATTTCTTCTTCACACAGATGTTTGCCCAGTCTTAGCTGGGTGTGTCTGGCTGAGCCTCTCTCTTATCCAGCTGTTCTAATGGCACCTGGCAGGGTAATGGTTCTCTATTCTCAAATTTTTTACTTGTAGAGAAATTGGCCTAACCTGCCCCTTTGTGTTTTTCACCTTCGTTTAAGATCCTGTTGAGGATGATTTTATTATTTTTTATTAGAAAAAAATTTTTAATGTTTATTTACTTTTTGAGAGAGAGAGAGCAAGCCAGGAAGGGGCAGAGAGAGAGAGGGAGACACAAAATCTGAAGCAGGCCCCAGGCTCTGAATTGTTATGACAGTACAGAGCCCATTGTGGGGCTCGATCCCACAGACTGTGAGACCATGACCTGAGTGGAAGTAGGATGCTTAACCGACTGATCCACCCAGGCACCCCCAAAAATCCTGTTGAGGATGATTTTAAATAGTAATTTGGCCAATGCCAACTTTTCCCAAACGCTGCCATCATCTCAGGTGCCAACTAGTAGGTGGATCATTTAGCTACCTTGGGATACAATACAGCAAAGAGTGGGACTTGTTGGATTTGTCTTGGCTCCCATTTCAGCTCTGTTAGTTGACTGTGTGGCCCTAGCTAAGTTATTTAACCTCTCTGAGTTTCAGTGTTTTCATTTGTGAGAAGAGGAAATTAATGCCTGTCATTATTAATTGAATTAATTTATGATAAGTGCCTAAAACAGACACTGGCACAAGTAGGCACTTGAGAGACATCATCATCATCATCATCATCATCATCATCATTGTTTACAACTTTTAAAAACACTAAGACTGAGGGGACTATTGTGAAATAACTCAGTTGTACTAATGCCTGCTAATATAAGAGCTTAATGCCCTTATCAGTCTTTACATGAACATGGGCTTTACTGAAATTATTTCAGACATCTAAGGAATGCCTCCAAATATATTGAATGGTTCACCTAATTACACAACTCTTTTCATGCTAAACAGAATTGGTTCACTTTTTCTAGTGTGCCTTAGGGACCTATGAATGCCCTAAAAGGGGTAATCGGAACAGAAAGCAGTCTGAACTTCCTAAAACTGAAGCTTAAGAAGAAAAGAACCCTAAAAAGTCCTCAAAAGAATAAAGACTAATTCTGATGAGGTCTATCATGCACTATTAACTAAATAGGAGTGATTCCTTGACATCTGTACATTTGACCAGCACACCCATTTAAGGATAGTAAAGAAATTGTTCTTCCATGGGATTGACTTTATGGTCCAGTTTTTTCTTGCTCCATTCTGCCCACTTGCTTTTACCTTTTTTATTTTATTCTCTTGAAAAGCAGGCTTGTCTTTTTGTTTTTTGCTTTTGTCATATTAAGGAAGAATGGCAGTATAGGTTAGTAAATATTTATTTGTCCTATGATGTGAGAATTGCTATAATCATGACTGAAATCAATAGTCAAACTTCAGTGTTCAATTGAGTAAGCTTTTATTGTACACCTTTTTATATGCAGACACTGTGCCAGGGCCTCTAGGGGTCTTGCGGATGATCAAGCGTTGGTTTCTGTCCTCAAAACAATTAGAAGCGAAGAGGGACAATTTCAGTAGAAATTGCCTGAGCAAAAGCACCTGGGAGGTTGCAGGAATTTGCAAGATGCTCAGAGAATAGGGCTAGAGGAAATAATTTGTTTTGGGGGAAGGGGAAGTTGGAAGAGGAAGGCCAGGGCCTGACTGCGAGGGCTTGATGGTAATTATTTTGCGTGCTATTTTCTATTTGATAATTGATCTAATATACCAAGTGTCAGTCTTCATTGAATGAAACACTGAAATAGTGGGCCTCAAATGAGATGGAATCAATGTTAAATAGCTTTTTGTATGTGTATTTGTTAGTTTTCTTCATGTTAAATTTGCTTGTCTGACATATCACTACATATTAATTAGTAATGAAAGCACTCAAAAACTTCTAATGAAAAGCTCCACAGATTGACAACTCAAAAGTCAGGCACTTCTTTGTCCCTAAATTTTAAGTGCTTTCCCCCTCTGTACCATCTGTTCCACATCTTCAAATCTTCAACAAACTCAAAGTAGTTGGACTATGTCCCATTATTTCAGTTGGATGGCATTGAGAAGTAGATTGTGACCATGGAAATTGAATAAGAACAAAATTAAGCCCTGATTTTAGGACTAATATTTAGCATTTGGTAGTTACTAAGAATTTCAGAGATGGCTAGCCCATAGGCAAAATGAAATATTGATTAAAAAAGCAAACTAAATGTTAAACTGTTAGGACATGGTAGATGGCTGATTTCAAGGTCTAATCTGCAGCATCCTTAATCATTCAAACGTTTGTTTACTTCTCTTTCTTTTTTTGGAGATGGCGCTCCTTGGTTCTCTGGGTTCTCTGGCACTTTGTATAGGCCCCTGGCACCTTTTGGTAGTTTGTGTTCACACATCAGGTATTAATTACATTAGGCACTTCATAGCTCACACCGTCATATCTGCAGGATCTTTCTGTTGACTTAGTTTTTTTCACCCTTTTTTCTCAATTCAGACAAGAATTTATGGTGAGAAATAGAATGAACTCTCTTTTTCTAATGGTGTTTGTAAGTCTGGTCCAAATCCATAAGCTTTCCTTTTACTGATGACCATAGATTTTTAACTATAAACTCTAGTATATACGAATTGACACAGTTTTTTCTCCTTTTAAGTCAACTTAAATCTGCCTTTTGAGCTCCCATCTTGTTGGCGCTGGCAACAAATTTACTCCTTAGCATCATCTGCTCTCTACTTCACCAGATTGTACAAAATTCTGAGATATTTTAAGCTGCACCAAAATGTCAAGGTAGCTTCTTTCTTACTGATAACCTCTGTAATGCCTATTGTTCATGATCATTCTGAGTCTAGCAACTGTGCTGCTTTTATTTCAAAAGTGCAGACATGGAAATCATGACTTGTGACTAGGGCTCAGCATCCCTGACTGACTACATAGTAGTGGCTTGAGCTACCTTCTCAAATTACTGCTACAGAGCAGGGCTATTCTTGGGACAGGTGTGCCTCTGTTGACTGTATGCCTCTCTTTTGTTCTCAAGTCATGGGTTTTTTTCTCACTATCCTCCAAGATACTGGCATAGTATCTCCAGTGAAATCAGTCTTTTGCTGACTTCAAAACATTTGAATCAGCACCGCAAAACATTTGAATCAGGGAATTCAAAGGCTTTGGCCTTTGCTCAGTAACATGGAAAGAAAATGGAAGAAAGGACTAAAATAATTAAGTATCAGTAGATTACCCTGCTTGATTGTCATTGAAGGAAGTAGAATTCTTTTCAAAAAATTTTTTTAAAGTTTATTTGTTTATTTTGAGAGGTTGGGAGGGGTAGAAAGAGAAGGAGAGAGAGAAAATCCCAAGTAAGCTCTGCACTGCCAGCATGGAGCCCCATGTGGGGCTCGAACCCATGAAACCATGAGATCATGACTTGAGCTGAAACCAAGAGTCAGATGCTTAATTGACAGAGCCACCCAGATGCCCCAAAGGAAGTAGGATTCTCAGTGAGATCTACAGTCTCTTCTAAAATTTTTTCTCTGGGTTCTGTTACTTTCAATATTTTTCAGACATCTTAGGTATTTTTTAACATTTTAAAGCTGCTCTAGAACTTTACTAAAAACACTGTTGTTGTCATTTCTCTGCCTGAATATCTTATACTTTTTCGAACAATCATAATTGCACTATAATAGTATAACTCCTCTGTTATGTGTGTGTGTGTGTGTGTGTGCGCGCGCACACACACACACACACACACGCAATGTATTACTAGAAAGAAAACAATTTTACATTAGTTGGTCATAAACATATTAAGTCCAGACAATGGGGGTGGGGCACGAACAAACATTTCTGTACTTCTTTCCTTCTCCTGATGAGTTGCCACTTTAGAGTTATTCTTACTTGGGTTTCTGAAAAATTTTCCCCTCTCCAGTCTCCTCTATCTTGCCAGGTCCCAGCTCTGCTTGTACACAGAAAATTCAAGGTCATGATCATCTTTGGCCTGGACTGGAATGGCTGCCATCAATTCTTATTCCTGTGGTACTGATTAGGGTTGTTTCCCCTCAGTACTGGCACAAGGTAGGATCACACTTCCTTAACAACTTTGTAGTTAGACATGACCACGTGACTTGCTTTGGCCAATCGAATGTGAGCTGAAGTGATACGTGTCTCTTTACTGGCTGGTGCCTGGTTCTTGCTGTCCCACCCCACGCTCCCGCTATTATTCATTAAGAAAGGCTATGTTAAGACAGACCTCCCCTTAACATCATCTTTGAATAACTATAGTGAGAAGAATTCCAGTGTTGGTTCACATGGCACATACTGGGGGGAAGGGATGAGAAATATATGTTCTGTGTATAGCTACTGAGATTTTCGGGCTGGTTTTTACTAAGCGTAACCTAGCCCATGCTGACTGACACAGTCCTCTTTAGGAGTGCCAATTGTGCCACAATTGGTTTGGCACTGGCAGTCTCCGTTTTTTCACAGCTTCTTGTTTCTTAAGTGATCCACACATAACAAACACCTTATACTTCACTTTTTTTTTTTTCTAAGCTATTTGATTGTTCTGAGATTGGAAACTTGAGGAATTCCAGTGATCCAAGAGCAAAAAGGCAAGATAGCATTTTTCCATACTGATGTGGTTGCTCTGTGTTAAACACAAAATCTTTAGGTCTTGCACAGGTGCACAGTCAGATGCTTTTCATTCATCCTCATAAAATGATTTTCGATGGGTTGTTGTGTATTAGAGGTATTCCTAATTGTAATCATTGATAGTTGCTCTGAGTAAAAATTGCAAGGATTTATGAAGGCATACATGAGGGAGAACTGATCTATTTGGGGGCATCAGAAAGCCATTTGTGAGGAACTGACATTTGAGTTGAGAGCTGAAAGAGGACTTACAACTGGCCAGGCAGATGATGGGAAGGTATTGGGAGCCCAGAGCTTTTGCAGAGTAAGTAGCTTTTGCAAGGAGGCTGGAGGAGTCATGAAACATTGGAAAAAGAAAAAGATTTGTGTAAGTGGAGCACAGAAGTTAGTGAATGGTGTATGATGATTGAACAAGTAGCTGGGGCCAGACTTTATAGAGCCTCATAGGCAATGTTGAAGATTTGGTTATTTTATTTTATTTTATTTATATTATATTATTTTATTACTTTTATTTAAAAAATTTTTTAATGTTTATTTTTGAGAGAGAGAGAGAGACAGAGCATAAGTAGGGGAAGGGCAGAGAGAGAGGAAGACACAGAATCTGAAGCAGGTTCCAGGCTCTGAGCTGTCAGCACAGAGCTTGATGTAGGGCTCAAATTCATGAACTGTGAGATCATAACCTGAGCTGAAGTTGGATGCTTCCCCAACTGAGCCACCCAGATGCCCCTATTAATTTTATTTTTAAAATATTTATTTATTTTAAGAGAGAGAGAGAAGAGAGAGAGAGAATGAGAATATACACACACAAGTGGGGAGAGGGACAGAGGGAGAGAGAGAGAGAGAGAAAGAGAATTTCAAGTAGGCTTCATGCTGTCGGCGCAAAACCCGACTCAGGACTCTTATCTCATGACTAGTGAGATCATGACCTGAGCTGAAATCAAGAGTTGGATGCCCAACTGACTGAGCCATTCAGATAACCACAGATTGATTATTTTAAAAGTTGTGGAAATCCTTCGAAAGATGGATATTTTAGACTGACTATTGACACTATGGGATTTGAGTTTGTGACTGAATTTAAATTGCCTTATTTATTTATTAAAGTTTATTTATTTATTTTGAGAAAGAGAGAGAGAGGGCAAAGACAGGGAGAGAATCCCAAGCACATTCTGTGCTCTCAGCACGAGGCCTGATGTGGGGCTCAAATTCAAAATCTGTGAGATCATGATCTGAGCTGAAATCAAGAGACGGATGTTTAAGTGACTGAGCCACCCAGGTTCCCCCATTCACTCATTTAGATTTCATATGGGGCTTAAAAATGGGGTGTTGCATTGGCTAGGGTGATCTTTATAGAAACTAGAGAAAATACAAGGAAGTTGCATAAAACAAGCAGAATAATCTGTAGCTTGCTTTGATCTGGCAACCAAATTGTAGGGCTTGGGGTAGGATAGGGTTATCTTACTTTATTGGACCAAGACTAGGATGGACAATAGAAGACTTTATCTTTTTAGTATATTCTCCCAGGGACAGGGTGCATCCTAAATTATAGATTTAGAGAGTGAAAATAAGACAGGGATTTATATCTATCTATATCTATATCTAATCTATATCTACCTCTCTATCTCTGCTATATCTATATATTGATCTATAGTCCAAGTTTTTATGAGCCTGAGGCCAAATGTAAGAAAAAGTAAATGTGGATAAGTAGTATACTTTACAAGGGAAGTCTACCAGTTCATTTATTTATTTATTTTTCCAGTTTTATGGAGCTATATTTGACATATAACATTGTGTAAATTTAAAATATACAACATGAGGATTTGATAGATGTATATTTTGTGAAATTATTACCGCAGCAAGTTTAGTTAACATCCATTACCTCACATAAATAGAAAGATTGTTTTCTTCAATGAGAACTTTTAAGATCTACTATTTTAGAAAGTTTCAAATATACAGTACAATATTGTTAAGTATAGCTAGGTCACCAGTTTATATTGAAATATATTGCCCAGGACTGATACAAACTCTCCTTGATGTTTGGTAGCAGCTGAATCATATTTTAAAATAGTCCAAACTCAACCTCTGAGATTTTATGGTAGGAAGCAATTCCGTATTGTCAGGAAGCTGAATTGAATGCCCTATAGATCATTTCAACATATGACTTCTCGTTTTACAAAACAAATCCATATTCATTCCAATGATTTCCCTTTCATTCTTTTCAAACTCCCAAGCAGAAAAGATTAGATTCAAGTTTCCTCTCATAAATTACACAGTTTTAACTCAGTAAATTTGCATAAGCCCCCAGCACCAAAGTTCCTACTAGTTGAAAAAATATAACATTTATGTATCACATTATTTATTCATAGATTTTCAAATTATAAATTATCAAGCTTTTTATAGGATATAACTATGAGAAAGATCAGTTTCCATCCTCACAGCAAAGATAGAGCCAGAGGTGTGGCTTAATGAGCCTAGGATCCATGAATCAGAGCCCAGAAAGGATCAGGAGAGGTGAAGAATAAGCTAGAATCCCAGAGGAGCCAAATTTAAAACAGAACTTTGCAAGAGTGTCCTGACATGAGGACTTGTGTTAAGCACAAGCACAAAGCCATTAGCCCGTGTTCACTCCATACTTAGCTGATATTTGATTTTCAAAATTGGTGACAAACTCCTTTAAGGGACTCCCGGGAGCCTTGCCTGGAGATTGGATGTTGGACTCAGAGGTGTGTAGTTGCACGTACCCTGCCACAGAGAAGACATAAGTTTATAATCCCCATTCTCTGACTTTGACTTAATTGCACTTCACTCCATTGCCCACCAAGTGTTCTCATTCCTCTCCTCCTGTGCTTATCATTTCCTCCATTCAATTTAAAATAATGGCCTTATTTTCTTTATACTATCAATTTTCTTCTTCTGAAATCATGTCTTTCTTTGTCCTCTAAGCGGTCAGTATCTATCCTTCTTGGATTTATTCGAATTCTTTCTCCTTCAGAAAGCCTGTTATGACTGTTATTCAGTCCCCCTCTTCTCCCACCTGCCCTCTTTCTCTGAAGATCTATTTTTCATGTAATCAATATCACTAAATTTTATGCCTTATTGTTCTCTCTCTTTCTCTCTCTCTCTTTTTTTTTAAAATGAGTCTTGTTGCATCTCTTCAGTGAGCTATAATGTTTCTTAAGACAGGGCCATGTCCCGTACTTTTTTCCCTTGAACAGGCTTCAGCTGGGCGTAAAGCAGGTACTAAAAACCTGTTGACGAATTATATTGCTTTTTCTTTTCTTTTTGTCAAGATTGTGCTGTATTATTTGAAGTTTTTAGTTCAGCTGCTATAGGAATAATTTAACTGTAACAGCATAGGTCTTGCCAAAATACATTAAAATAAAATGCTATGCAAATATAAATCTTCTAGTAATACAGCAAGTGAATTCTACATTTTATAGATCACCAGTTTCCCAAGTATTCATTGCACTTATGTAAAAATCACATATTTACTAAAAAAAATAATAAATATGTATATTTCCAGATAGAGGTGATTTTCATGTCTATTTTAACAGAACAGGTTAAGAGCACTTAATATAATTTAAGTAGAGAAATCTTAGGTTTGCAAAAAATGTGACTTAAAAAATCTGAAAAAGATAAACCCTTAGTTCTGTTAAATACTTAGGTTTTAATGTATTATGATATATTCACAATGATTACTATATAAATAAATAATTCTTATTATCTGTTTCAACATGTAGTGTAATTCTTTCCAGCTTATATTGATAATTTCCATGAAATTTATTAAGTGAAATATTGGGCTGCTGATGATTGCCAGGAAAATGAGATTTTCCTAAAATCCCTGATGGTAAGGGCTTGGAGATATAAAAAATATGAAATTAATTTAGTTCCTTTAAATAGAAAAATAGATGTTTGGTTACTTGGAATGATCTAAAACATATTTTGAAAGTCCTTCAGAAGCCTACTAGAACTGATCCATGAATTCAGCAAAGCTGCAGGGTACAAAATCAACGTACAGAAATTGGTTGCATTTTTATATTCCAATAATGAAGCAATGGAAAAAAATCAAGAAACTGATCTCATTCACAATTGCACAAAAAGACATAAAATACCTAGGACTAAACCTAACCAAAGATGTAAAAGATCTATATGATGAAAACTATAGAAAATTCATGAAGGAAATTGAAGAAGACACCAAGAAATGGAGAAACAGTCCATGCTCATGGATTGGAAGAATAAATATTATTAAAATGTCAATACTACCCAAAGCTATCTACACATCAATGCAATCCCAATCAGAATTACACCAGCATTCTTCTCAAAGCTAGAGCAAATAATCCTAAAATTTGTATAGAAACACAAAAGATCCCAAATAGCCAAAGTAATACTGAAGAAGAAAACCAAAACGGGAGGCATCACAATTCCATACTTTAGCCTCTACTGTAAAGCTGTAATCATGAAGACAGTATGGCATTGGCACAAAAACAGACACATAGACCAATGGAATAGAATAGAGAACCCAGAACTGGGCCCACAATGTATGGCCAATTAATCTTTGACAAAGCAGGAATGAGTATCCAATGGAAAAAAGACTGCCTCTTTAACAGATGGTGCTGGGATAACTGGACAGTAATATGCAAAATACAAAAATGCAACATGCAACATACATACAAAACCTGGATAAAGAACCTGAATGTGAGAAAGGAAACCATTAAAACCCTAGGGGAGAAAGCAGGAAACAGCCTCCTTGACCTCAAAACACAGCAATTTCTTACTCGACACATCTCCAAAGGCAAGAGAATCAAGAGCAAAAGTGAACTACTGGGACCTCATTAAGATAAAAAGCTTCTGCACGGCAAAGGAAACAGTCAAGAAAACTAATAGGCAACCAACAGAATGGGAAAAGATAGTTGCAAATGACATATCAGATAAAGGGCTAGTATCCAACATCTACGAGGAACTCACCAAACTCCATACCTGAAAAACAAATAATCCAGTGAAGAAATGGGCAGAAGACATGAACAGACACTTCTCCAAAGAGGACATCCAGATGGCCAACAGATACATGAAATGATGCTCAGTGTCACTCATCATCAGGGAAATACAAATCAAAGCCACACTGAGATATCATGTCATACTAGTCAGAGTGGCTAAAATGAACAAATCAGGAGACTTTAGATGCTGGCAAGGATGCAGAGAAATGGGCACCCTCCTACACTGTTGGTGGGAATGTAAACTGGTGCAGCCTCTCTGAAAACAGTGTGGAAGTTCCTCAAAAAATTAACAATAGAACTTCCCTTTGACCCAGCAGTAGCACTGCTAGGGATTTACCCAAGAGATACAGAAGTGCTGATACCTAGGGGCACACATACCCCAATGTTCATAGCAGCACTTTCCACTATAGCCCAATAATGGAAAGAGCCTAAATGTCCATCAACTGATGAATGGATCAAGAAGATTTGGTTTATATATACAATGGAATAGGACATGGCAATGAGAAAGAATGAAATCTGGTTATTTGCAGCAACATGGATGGAACTCAAGGGTGTTATGCTAAGTGAAATAAGTCAGGCGGAGAAGGACAGATACCATATGTTTTCACTCATATGTGAAACAGGAGAAACTTAACAGAAAACCATGGGGAAGGGGAAGGGAAAAAATAGGTAAGGAGAGGGAGGGAGGCAAACTATAAGAGACTCTTGAATACTAAGAACAAACTGACGGTTTATTGGGTGGGGGAGAGGGGTAAAGAGGCGATGGGCATGAAAGAGGGCACTTGTTGGAATGAGCACTGGGTGTGATATGGAAAGCAACTTGACAATAAACAGAAAAATAAATTAAAATTAAAATAAAATAACATTTGAAAGTAATATATACAGAAAATTAAAAAAATACAAAAAGTGTAAAGTGGAAAATAAAATGTCATCAATGACCCTAACATCTGAGATAACTGCTATTAACAATTTTGTGTTTTTAGCTTTTTTAAAGTCAGAATTTGACCTTACACATAAAAGATATCTTATATTTTTGTCCTTAGCTACATGGAAATAAAGATAAGTGAAAACATTTATAAAATTTTTTAAAGTTATGAAAATATGAGTGCATCTCATGGACTTTAAAGATAATTTTTTTGCTCTGACAATTAGTAAAATGTCTAGCTTCTAGCCATTCCCAGAGTTTTAACTTTTGGCATTATATCTAGATGCAAAGTTACTAATTTCTGACCTTGAGGATGGTTGTGTTTTTGATAAATATTTTACAGCCTTTTGAATAAATTGTTTCACAGAAGCTAGAACATATGCTCTACTTAGGATTAGGGACACAGTGATTTTTCCCTTCAAATTTGTGATGAATTTTAAGTTTTCGAGAAACATGCCAGATTGAGAGATGCTGCCTTAGAAGACATCAATAAACACTCATAAGGACACAGAAAAACCTATCTGCTTTGAGCACTCTCAGAAATATCAGGCACAAACTAGAATGCTCAAAACATGGGATCAGCATATCAGGAAAAGATGCTTATCAAACAACTGAGATAGAGGACGGTTATTAAAAAGTTGTGGTGTAGTGGACTGTTAGCAACTGTACACACAGAGGCTCTTTTCACACCTGTTATTTTGGAATGATTACATGTGCAGTCGAGTAATTAATCCTTTTTTTGGAAATACATACATATGTTGGCGGTGGCTTAGAAACAAATGACAAAATATTAACATCACCAGGAAAATCAGACCTCAGGATCCAATTACAAATACGTTTAGATTGATGTATAAACGTCTGTAGCATTTTGCCATTTAAGTGAATTGTATAAAGTTCAACCTCAGAGCATAAGTTAAGGTGACTCAAAATCCAAACCACGTTGGTATTTATATCATATAAATTTCATATATGCTGAATGCCTCTTTCAACTATGTGGGGCTGACATTATAGTAAGGCATTTTGCAGAAGAAGTTTCCACAATTTTCTTGTTTCCTTGCTTCCTTGATGTTCATTCTGGCAGACCGAGTATTCATTTTTGTTGGTTTCAGCATGGAGGGAAGAGATTCATGCTTGCTCACTACATATTTGTGAAATAACTTCGTTAACAAATATGATTGAAGGAATGAATACATGACGAAAGCAGACTCTTTAGATTACAGCAGTCATGCATATGAAGGGAAATGGTGTATACAACCAGAAATAATGCTCTGGTTGGGAAGAGTATAGATGTCTTCAAGAATCATCCAAAAGTAGTTCTTGAGAAAAATTTAAAGGCAAGTTAACGAGAAATGCAAAACAGAGAGCAATTATGATAGGGAAATGGGTGGAGTAATTTGATAAGCTTTAATTATATCCCAGCCCAGAGAAAAACGCTTTCTATAAATGCAGATTACAAGAAGATCAGAGGCTGGGAGCAGAGGCTTATTTTTACAATCCTACTGAGAGTCACCCTTCAAGTCAAGATTGGCTTGACTTCTACACGTAGCCCAGCTGTGTCTCCACCCACTGGGGGAAGAGGGGTATCAAGACAATTATCCTGCTAATTTATCTAAAAAAGACAAAATTGCAGACACAGTTGTCTCATTTCCCCCTGAATTATCCAGGTGGGGGGTCCTGCATGATTAAGTTTCTGAGGGAATCTTCCCTCCTCTTTATTTTGCATCTGCATCTGTGCAGGCTCGTCCCCCAAACTCGGCAGCTGAAATTTGCCTACTGCTAAATACTTTGTGTCTTGTACCTTTACAGTTTGCTCCAGAGGTCACAAGCTGTAGAGCTGAGGAGTTCCATTATTCAAACACATCCACACACACACTCACAAAGTGGAGATCCGTTCCCACAATACTGCTTTGATATATATAAGTGCCAAATGAAAAGTAGAGGCTTCTATTAGGTGGACCAAATTTCAGTGCAGGTTTAATTTAATCTTTTTCTTCTTTGATGGGAAGGACCATGCCATAATATTTCTCATTGAAACCTCCTTAACACTTAACATGGTGCTAGGCACACAGCTCTTTTTAAATAAAGTACTTTTGAAATGGAAATGTTCATTTAGTGTTGATTTAATGGGACATCAGTCTTTAGCAGAGTTTTGTAGAGTGCTTAACATGCGTGAAGCTGATGTAGGGATGGTAGCATGTTATCTTAGTCCATTTGGACTGCTATAACAATATGCCACCGATTGAATGGCTTATAACTTACAGAAATGCATTTCTCATGGTTCTAGAGGCTTGAAATCCAAGATAAGGATGCCAGTATGGTCAGGTTTTGGTGTGTTTGCAGGTCTCTTCTGTGTTTGCAGACTATGGACTTCTTACTGTGTCCTAACAGAGGTGGAAGGAGCTGGAAAGCTCTGTGGGGGTCTCTTTTAAGGGCACTAACCTCATTCATGAAGGCTCCATCCTCATGACCTCAGTACCTCCCAAAGGTCTCACTCCTAATACCATCACACCTTTGGGATTAGAATGTCCACATATGAATATTTTGGGGGGAACACAAACATTCCATGTATAGTACACGTTTTATAAGGACTGACTGAGCCTATCATAATCTCTTCATTCTGTGTCAAGGACAGCAGAAGCAAAGCCAGGCTGAAATGTGGGGCTCCCTTGATGATTATAATTTAGTGATTCTTCACATTGCTATTCTTTGAATATTCCTTCAATATTTACTTTGAGAAGTTACCGGTTACGATATGAGAAAAGGCTAAAGAAAGAGAACCAGTTGTGACAGGTCTCAGCTTTTCTTGAATAATCAGTCAGTCAGCTTTGGACAAATTTGCATTCCCCTCTTAGCAAAGGAAAAACAAACAAACTGTGGTCAATCAGATGTAGCTTCTGTAGAAGGAAGGCAGTATCAGCTGGTTGTTACAATGTCTGACCTTTTTGAATCTTTCACCTTCTGAGTTTATTTATTCCTTCCATCTATAACCAGTTTTCTCTGAGAGGAGTTCAAGTAAAAACAAATTTCTACATCTCATTCCTGTCTAGGGACACTTAGTCACTCTTTAGAAATGGTCACTATGTATAGTTGACCAGCCACTCTGTTGTTTGGCTTAAGGGTAGAATTTGAGATGGAAAGTTTGGATAAACCACTTTGCTTCAGGATAGGGATGACTCTGTTACAGCACCACTGAAATATGCTGGGCTCCCTCTAAGGTCTCTCCTTACCTTTGGAGATGACTTTTTGGAGATAAGCAATAAGAGATGAAACATAGGAAGTGCATGGGTTGTAATTATTTTTTGCCATCTTCCTGAGCTTTGCTTGAGGAAAAGCCTGCCTTATTGAAGAGTCTGTATTCTAGGTCACTCTCCACGATGAATGTGGCTGAGAAGCTGCCGCAGGTGTTCAGTGCCCTTGGGCTTCTGGAGGATACATTTTCAGCAGCATGCAATCAGCAGCCAGGAACAGAAGGGCCACAGACAAAGTTGCACTTCGCTTTCTTTATAAAATTTTACATTGTTAATCCTTAATCATAACTCTGGTATTAAAATGTATTGGTTTGAATCTACATTAGCATCCTCTGGGATTTAGAAGCAATTACATTTAAAAATGGAATTGCAGTCCACCCATAAACAGGAATGATCTTTAAAGCAAATTAAACAAAGGCTCTAATTACAAATCCATTTAATTTACAGACAGAGAGAATTAACCTTTGGTTCATTGGTAAATAAATATGCAGAGAAACAATAATTCACAATTTAATAACATGAACAAAGTATTTCTTATAAGCTTCAATGCTGATGTTTGATCATAGTTGCCATGTTTCCATATCATTTCACCTTTTGAATTTTAAAAGGTTTGAGAAGAAATTAGTATATGGAAAGAAAAGAATGAGTTCTAAGTTAGATTCTGGGTACTCTTCCTCATTTATTATGTCTGGAGATTATTATCTCACAGGATGATGAATGGTGTAAAAACTATTTTAAAAAAGTTTCTTTCGGGGCGCCTGAGTGGCTCAGTCGGTTGAGTCTCTGGCTTCGGCTCAGGTCAGATCTCACGTTCGTGGGTTCGAGCCCCGCGTCAGGCTCTGTGCTGACAGCTAATTCAGAGTCTGGAGCCTGCTTCTGGTTCTGTGTCTCCTTCTCTCTCTGCCCCTCCCTCTCTCATGCTCTGTCTCTCTCTGTATCAAAAATAAATAAAAAAAAAGTTTCTTTCACACTGCTTTTATTTTATTAAATGCCCTCATCATGTAGAGTGTCCTAGAATTAGGAATAATTCAATTTGGAGTCTCCACCAACCTTTCCCACTCCATATAACTTGAAAAATTGTCCTGAGTTTGTAAATCTCCGAGGTAACTTCATATCAGTCATTTTGTTACACTCAATAAGATAGTTAAATAAAACTTCACTTTTTTAGGAGTAATTTTTAGAAAACTGAGATTCACCAAATGAAGATGTTGAGACTTGGATATAGAAAGTCAATGTACTGTGGTGCCTGGGCAGCTCGGTTGGTTAAGTGTCCGACTTTGGCTCAGGTCATGATCTCATGGTTTATGGGTTCAAGCCATGTGTCAGGCTCTGTGCTGACAGCTCGGAGCCTGAATCATGTTTCAGATTCTGTGTCTCCCTCTCCCTATGCCCCTCCCCATTTGCAAGCACACATGGAGTGATCTCTCTCTCTCTCTCTCTCTCTCTCTTAAAAGTAAATGAACACTAAATTTCTTTTAAAAATCCAATGTACTATAAAATTTGGCTTCTACATTTTACTAAAGTCATTCCCTTTATTCCTAAACTAAATATTGTACTGTAATTAGGTTGGACTGAATAAACTGAAGTTAACAAGCAAGTTATGATCCCTTTCACTAGCTAATAACTCACTTAATAATGGGAATGCATGTTTGATCAAAAAGAATTAAAAGAAAAACTATTTCTTGTTCATATCATGAAACAGCAGTGACAGGAAAAACGTGGTACAGATATATACTCAAGCTACTTTCCTTTAATGAATATTTTCACCATGTTCATATGGAATGAGTGCACAAATATAGTCTTACAGATTGATAGATTTTGTTTAAGGCTGCCCACAAAAATTCGACTTGGCTTTGTTACATCTGTTAGTGAGGCAGAAATGCTATCAGCAATCTTTTCAATGAGTGTTATAGTTTCTTTTAAACTTTGGAAATGATTTTTGGAGGAGTCCAAAAAGTTTGTTTACTTATTGCTGTATAATAAAACCACTAACATTTCACTGTCTCTGTACATTTAGTGAGCTCAGCTGGAGGGCTCTTCTGCTCTATATGATTTTGGCTAGGGCTGTCATTCTGGAGACTTGACTGAGCTGGAACATCCAATGTGGCTCACTGACATGACAAATATCTTGGTGATGGCTGGAAGGCTGATGTCAGCTTGAATGTTGGGATGATGCTGCATCTCTCTCTCTCTCTCCAAGTAGTCTCAAAACCTCTCTTTCTCCATGTGTGGAAATTCTCCATATGTGGCCTCTTTATGTGGCCACTCCAATAGGATCACTAGACCTAGTGGCTCAGAGGTCCTAAAAGTACAAAAGTACCAACTGCCTAGTGTTCCTAAGGCTTAAGCCTAGAACTGGCGCAATGTTATGCTGCATTTATTGGTTAAAATGAGTCACAGAAACAGCTTATTTTTAATGTGGGAGGGGACAACACAAAGGTAGAAATACAAGGAGGTGTGAGTCATTGGAGTCATCATTAGAGACTAGTTACCACATTCATTCATATGTATATGTATATGTGCACATATATACATTCACATATAAACATACATACATATGAGTGAATGTGGTAACTAGTCCTAATAATACATATGTATATAAATGTATGTGTGTGTTTATCATTTATCTATGATCACAAAGGTGTGTGTGTGTTTGTGTGTGTATATATATATATATATATATATATGTAAATTCAGTGTACTACAAAATTTGTGTGTTCACACATACACACACTCACACCTTTATGATCATAACATTTTTATTGTAGGCCATCAATCCTACTTGATGAACTCATTTGGCCTGGCTAAGTTGTGAAGCTGTCCATATGAAATAGGTCATGGTATGGCTAAAGATTTTAACCATGTGCCAGTCAGGGTGCAGTCAGAAAATAAGATTTACCAAAAGTAGTGTGGACAGAATTGTGTCCCCCAAAATTCATATACTGAAGCCCCTGTATCTCAAAATGTAACTGTATTTGGAGATGGGGCTTTTAAAGAGATGATTAAGTTAAAATGAGACTATTATGATGGGTCCAAATCTAATGTTGCTGGTGTTCTTTTAGAAGGACCTTTTTAAGAAGAGAAAATGTGGACAAGAGAGACACGAAGAATGCACATACACAGAGAAAAGACCATGTAAAAAGGTGGTACGAGGGCAGCCATATGCAAGCCAAGGATAGAACCTTTGGAGGAAACCAGTTCTGCAGTTACCTTGATCTTGGACGTCCAGCCTCCAGAACTGTGAGAAAATAATTCTGTTGTGTAAGTCATCCAGTCTTTTATATTCTGTTATGACAACCCTAGCAAACCAACAGAAGTATTAAGGGAACAAGAGGTTTTCCATAGAAATTGAACGTAAATGGGGCACATGGGTGACTCACTTAAGCATCTAAATCTTGATTTCGGCTCAGGCCATTATCTCATAGTCATGACATGGAACCTGGAGCCCATGCTTAAGATTCTCTGGATCTTGCTTAAGATTCTCTCTCTCCCTTCCCCTGCTCATGCATGTGTGTGTGCACACACTCTCTCTCTCTCTCAAAGAAAAAAGAAAAAGAAATTACAGCTTATACAAAGGTGAGAGAGGAGCGAGGTAGAGAAGTGAAAGGCTGGAAAAGAAGAGTCAAAGGATCAGAAAAAATCATTAATCACAATAGTTTGGAACAGGGGTTCTCAAAGTGATATCTGGGGACACATTGGCATCTTGAGGCCAAAGACTCCTCCAGGAAGTCTACAAGGTCAAAAATATTTTAATAACAATATTAAGATATATTTTCTTTTTTCTCCTTTCATCTTTCATTAGTATATGGTGGAGAATTTCAGAGGTTACACTACTTGAGATGACACATTGAGATGGAATGTGTGTGTGTATTTTGTGTTTTAACATTTCTCAGTTTTAATTTATAACTGTGATACAATCCACATATACTAAAACTCTTTGGGATCTTCAGGACTTTTTAAAAGTATAAAGGGATGTGAAGGCCTAAGAGTTTGGAATCTCAGACCTGAAGCTTTGGTGAAAATATGCATGTTGAAGTTTGTTGTCAATCCGAAAAGCTGTGTGTCTCGTCAGTGAAATGGAATTGCACAATGGGAGCTTATGGAGAAATCTGTGGATTGTTGCTACCTCCATGGTGACTCTAGTCAGACTTTTGGTGAGTGGCTTGGAACCCCCAGAAATGGGCAGGACAGGAATCAGGAAGAGCAGCAGGAACCTGGAGCTTATTCTCGACATTTCTAAATCTGTCACTATGTCTGACATGGCTTGTTGAAAGTAATGGCCTCCACTTCACTTCTGCCTAACAAAATTTTTATAAATTTCTGTCCTGGTCAACTTTAATCCAGAACATACTTAGTTCCAAGTCATGGACAGGAGAGTAAACATACTAATTAGACAAAGTGAAGCTTAGCATAACCTCCTTATTTTTCAATTTTTCATTCCATATCCCTTTTTAAAATCAAAGTTAACTTCCAGTAAAGATGATAGAAAAATCATGCTTCTGTATAGCATGATGAAACTATTCCTTGTACAAAGAAAAACATGTTAATCTTAGCCTCAAAAAAATAAAACCAAAGTCTCATGTGCCATTTTATTCTTCTTTTATTCTTCTAGCTGCACCACATTTTCCATTTGATAATTTGTAATTAAATCATGATATATGGGGCAAATCATTATAAATACTTTAAGTAAGTCAATTCGTATCTATTTGAATGTATTCATATCAAAGCAAGGAAGAAATATTGTTGCGTTCCATTTCTAGTGTCTGTAAGTGATAACATGGACAAAGCTGGTATTTAAAAGTTCCCTCTTCTCCTCCTCATTCCCTATCCTCTTTATCCTTAGCAAATACTTGAGCTAGTCAAGGTTCCTGGTGATCCACTGTGTTAACCCAAAGGGTTTCTGATATTAATAGTCTTGCCTGTATTGGGTTGTTGTACTGGTCCATGAACTTTCACCATAGAATGTGAGATGCTAAATGGCACCACTGAGAGCTTTGTAGATTCCAGGCATATTCCTCCCTGCCCATATGGTATAAGTAGAAATCCAATTTCCCTATCATAATCAGAATCAATCACAGTCAATGCCATAACTCCTTCTTTTCTTTGTTATTTTAGTGGGATAAGAGCCCAGAGTGTCCAGGTAGCAATCTCAGTCTTCAGTTCAAAGGAACTATTATTGTGTCCCCTGGTGGAAGCAGTCTTCCCTTGGAACTAAGACTTCCAAACCAATAGACACCAAAATTGTAGAGGAAAGAGTAGAAATTTTGCTAATGGTTCATTAGGTATAATGGTGAGAAGAAATGCTCACATTTGTGCTTCTTGACTCCCAGTCCATGAATCCTGGCTATCATAGAAAGAGTATCGTATTTTGGTCATTGAATCAGATAATATATTGGCTCTTGAAAGCAATACAATATTCTGGCTTCAAAATGTATCATCTCATAACTGGCATGAAAACTGAGTCCTCAGGCCATTCTACTATTTTATTAAGCCAACAGTTTCAGAGTGATAGAGAACATGGTGAGACTAGTGAATTCCTTGATTATGAGCCTAAAGCCACATTTCACTCACTGTAAAATAAGTCCTTTGATCAGAAGTAATGCTGTTTGGAATACCATGGGGGTGAATAAAACATTCTACAAGTCCATAAACAGTTGTCTTGCCAGGAGTATCGAGGGCAAATCCAAATAGAAGAAATGAAACAAACTGTTGTCTCTTCCCTGATGGTTATTATCCAATTAACCAGTGTATCTTAAGTTCCCCTTAGTTGCCATCTTGTGGGCTCAATGTTGGTCCCTGCTATTGGCAGATTATGATCTCAGCTGTGACTACAAATAGATTGACCTTGCTGAGTGTAAGCCCAAGTTCTGAACCCTTGCCAATCTCCATCCCTGTTGCTACTGCCATTTTGTGCAAGAACCCATAGGATAATGATAGAGGTAACTGGAGAAAGAGTGACTGACCTCCACAGTTGGGTCATGTTTTCCACTTGATTAAGAGCTTTTTCTGCTGAGATGACTTTTCAGTGTGCAATTACATGAGGCACAAATATCCTCACACTACCTACCTTCTGAGAGGTCTATCCAAACAACTCTTCCCCTGACTTTGTTGTCATCAGTGTCAACAATTGTGTTCCTTTTAAGTCCTCCATTAACTAGAGAAATGATTAGCCACTGCTTGTGAATGAGTGTAGATCTGTACCGCTGGCAATCTTCTCTTCTGGATAAAATGAATATCCAGTTTTCTGCTCTAAAGGTCTGCCTGCTGGGAAGGTTACCCCTCACTGCTACCCTTCCTAGCCACCCCTAAGTGGGGCTGGAGAGCTCCAATTGGCCACTTTTAGGCTGTATTAGTATATTATACAAAACCATCTGTAAAACTGTTCCAAGGTTTTCATTTATCAGTTAAATGGTCACCTATTTCCACAAGCTTTGAGGTTTTGACAATACCCAGTGCACACTGGGTAACTCAGTTTGAATAGTAAATTGATTGTCAGTGTTTAAGGACTCGGTTTCTATTACCATCCATAAGTAAGCAGGAGGCTATTTCTCAAAGGGAGAGTTAATGTGTGGGAGTTGACAGCTTTTCTCCAGAATATTAAAGTCCTCTACTGTGATTCACCTGTAATGGCCAGCCACAGGCTTCATGTAGTATTCCTTTAAGCTCTATTGGGTCCACTGGATGATATGGCCCAAACAGTAAAGCAGCTTGCATGATCCAGCAGCTTGCTGGGTCTGGCATAGAGCTTCCTCTTCTTCTGCCTCTTCCTTAAAACCACTGGCTCTATAGATTACTTAGTAAATGGGTCAGAGCTGTCTCCCCAAATAGAGTATTTATGTTGACTCCAAAACCGGAAGAGACCCATTTATTCTTGCTCCTTGTTTTTTGTGGCAAGAGGAAAAAGATCAGCAACATATCTGTCTTGGAGGGAATATCTCAACAAGCCTAAGACCAGATCATGGCACTTTTAGAAATTTCAGACATGTGAGTTTTTGTAACTGTCCTACCTCTGGCATGAATTTTACCAAAACTTCCAAGGTTTCTATTCTTAGATGCA
This sequence comes from Suricata suricatta, assembly GCF_006229205.1. Classification (NCBI taxonomy): domain Eukaryota; kingdom Metazoa; phylum Chordata; class Mammalia; order Carnivora; family Herpestidae; genus Suricata; species Suricata suricatta. Next base: position 87,771,218 of record NC_043709.1, read on the forward strand.
ATCATCATGATATTATCAACATAGTACATCAGTATGATATTCTATATAAGGCAAGATGATCAAGCTTCCTGTGGACTAGATTATGACTGAGAGTTGGAGAATTGCTGCTACAAGAACAATGGTGTATTACTTACTGATCTTTCAAGCTGAAGGGAAACTCTTTATGATAATCTGTGCATGTAAAGAAAAAATGCTTTCCAGATCAATAGCTCTAATATCTGGAATCCAGACTGTGTTTATTTGCTTCAGTCCAGAACCAAACAAAAAATATCATATCTAGAATAGCAGTTGAAATTGGAGGTAATGGGGGGCGCCTGGGTGGTTCAGTCTGTTAAGCATCCAACTTTGGCTCAGGTCATGATCTCACAGTTTGTGAGTTCAAGCTCTGCATTGGGCTTTGTGCTGACAGCTCAGAGCCTGGAGACTGCTGTGGATTCTCTCTCTCTCTCTCTCTCTCTCTCAAAAATAGTAAACATTAAAAAAAAGAAATTGGAGGTGATGACTGATTAAGTTGGTAATAATCCATTGTTATTCCCCAAGAGCCATCTATTTTCTGCACAGTCCACATAGGTGAGTTAAATAGGGATTCAGTAGGAATAATCATCCCTTCATCTTTCAAGTCCTTGGTGGTGGCACTAATTTCTGTGATTCTTCCAGGTATGCCGTTTACCTTTTTTGTGGGTAGAGGCTTTTTTTTCTTTTTAATGTTTATTTATTTTTGAGAGAGAGACAGCACAAGTAGGGGAGGCAGAAAGAGAGAGAGACACAGAATCTGAAGCAGGCTCCAAGCTCTGGGCTGTCAGCACAGAGCTTGAGGTGGGGCTGGAACTCACGAAACTTGAGACCATGACCTGAGCCAAAGTTGACACTTAACCAGCTGAGCCACCAGGTGCCCTAGGTAGAAGTATTTATAGAAGTTTTCACTTGCTCTTTTCTTTAATATCCCTCACGGAACCAATATGGTTATTGTATTAGTTTGTTAGGGCTGCTGTAATATAACCACAAACTGTGTGGCTTAAACAAGAATTTATTTTTCTTACAGTTCTGGAGGCTGGATACCTGATCAAAGTGTGGTTTGGGTTGCTTTGAAGGCTCTCTTCTTCACTTGCAGATGGCCACCTTCGTGTTGTGTCCTTCACACGGCCTTTCCTCTGTGTGCTCATCATCCCTCACACCTCTGTGTGTCCTAATTTTCTCTTCTTATAAGGACACCAGTCATATCAGATTGCTTTCACAGCCTCATTTTAATTTAATCACCTTCTTATAAGCCCTATCTCCAAATACAGTCACATTCCAAGGTACTGGAGGTTAGGGATTCAATGTACGAATTTAGGGGAGGGGGATTCAAATCCATACATAACAGTTATTCTGTCAGTTACATTCTGGAACTAAGGAAATAGTCATGGGGAATCACTGAATTCACTCCGGGAGAGATTCAAGCCAAAATTCAACTATCACCTGACTTCTATAATTCTGTACTCTGACTGAATCACTAGGAGCTTATATTGGTACAGTTATTGAACAGAAATCTCTGAAAAATTTGGGCAATTTCCTTACCCAATGCACAGTTACTCTGGTAAATGGGTGAATGGCTGCCAGTTCCTTTAGAAAAGTGTACAAGGAAGATGAACAGTATCACTTTCTTAAAGGGTAGCAAAGATCTTTGTAAAGAGGACCTGGCCTTTTCTTCATTCATGAGGCTCTAAGTCTGGGTACAAGCTAAAGTCTGGAAAGTGGTTGAGGAGCCACAACTCTATGGAGGTGATTTAAGTCAGATAACTGCTTACCAGAACACAAGTCAAATTAAACTTGTATAGTTTTCCCATTTATTTCAGTCCTAGTGATGGCATGATCAATTAGCCAACATCAAAGTACTCTGCAGGTAAAAACTTTCTGATTGCTTAGCTTTGCTGTCATTACAATAAAACCTATTTCCACATATATTTTTATTCATCATGTTTCCATTAGTGTAAAAAATGACAGAATCTCGTAATTATTTTGGCGTGTGTGGGACCTCTTTCTGGGTCATTCTTTGTACCTGGCCCCCTGACTCCTGCTGGGACTTGAGGCTGGTTATCTGTGTAGAAGCAGTGAGAAGAGGGGATGGGCCTTGAGGCGGATCATCATTCCCCTGCAGTGTCACTACCTCAGGAAAGGTCATTACAGGCTTTTCACGTGAGAGAAGAATAATCTCAGGAGATGAAGAACTGCCTCTTTTAGAATGGAAAATTCTTCAGAATTTGGGTTTTCAAAGTTCTCAGCTTTTTTCAATCTTCTCAATCTTTCAGGATTCCATTATTTTTTCCGATCAATATCTTAACTTTAACATAACCTCGTAAATCTATGAATTTAATTTGCACTGTAATTTAAACACCTACATATCTGATTCTGGGTTTGGTTTTCAGAAATATTGGCTCTGTGTGTACAGGAGATGAGGATTTCTTTCAGGGAAATCGTAAGTGCTTTCTGGTTCCTTACTTGTATCATAATTGGGGAATTTTAAGTTTGAAGATGATCATACTCTTTCTCCAAACACCATTAGCAGACAAAGAGCTCCATTGTCTTAATTTTCTTTATTTCCTCTAGAATGTTTGATCAATGCAGTAACTCAGTCACCGATAGTCTTGACTTTTTATAGGCACTCAATAGCAGGTGTCCTCCGTTGATTATGTAAGTGACTCTTGACCCTGGATGTCACAGACTATCTCATTTACTATTAGCAATAGGGTCATTACAACCTTTATATCTAATTAGAACAAAGAAGAAATTCCTGTTCTTCTGAAGCCACATTTAGTACCAAAACTTGAACCATCAGGATTCCCTTAAGAAAACAAGCAGTAAAGTTTAATGGGGTTTGCTATAGAAATTAGAGCTTATATACATGCAGGAGGAGCCAAGCCAGTGGAGATCTGGAAGGGAGGAATTAGAGGATCCATCACTAACACAGTTGCATGAAAGGTTAGTGTTGGTGTGCAGGCCAAAACTTGGGGGAAGATACCCCAAGTGTTGGTTTTATGCAGAGTTGTAAAAAAGAATCATACTGAAGTGCAATGCGAAGGGGGAGCATGTGGAGAGGTCTGTGGAAGCTGCCCCATCTGTGGGGAAGGCAAGGGAATATTTGGTGGTTGTCTTGAGTTACTCCTGGATGGTGCAGCCAGAAGTTGGGAAAATGAGCTAAAAGCTGGAGCCCTTTAGGCACATTTGTCCTGTCTGTCACAGTGTCTTATTCTCACAGTCTTCTCAAAGGAATGGCTTCTGCTTCACTCTGCTATCCAAATTTTACACAAGTCCCTCTCGTGGCCAGTTTTAAACTAGGCCATTACAGTAGAGTGTTTTGGAAGATGTTATTTGCTGCTTTGGACAAGAGTGATAATGCCATGTTGACAAAGCGCAATCCAGCATACAGACAGTGGAATGTGGGTACGCTGCATAATTTTACAAGTACATATGCAATTTAATATAATAAATTAATGTAATATTTATTTTGTTAACATTCATCAAGGTTGTCAAGAAAGGTGATACCAATAATAATTTAGACTCCTCATTCCCTTATTTGGTACCTAGAGATTTACTTAGGTCTAGAAAAATAGATATCCATGTGGTCAGCCCTGTGGGTGCTCTCAGCCTGGATTTCAGTTTTTTTCAGAGACAGGCAACTGTTGGTGCAGAGCTTCACCATGGGAACTTTCGTACTTCATAGTGGCGATCTTTAGGCATCTATGCACTCTTTCCAAGTGAATTGCTGTTTAACTTTGGGGCAGTGCTTTGCAGGAGTACTGCTCCCTCTATTTCAGAGAACCTCAAACTTTTGCTTATCCTTTAAGCTTAGAAATCTGTAATCTCCAAATTGTTGTCTTCTTAGGGAATTCAGCCTCATTCTTTTGAGGAACTTGGCCATCCAAAACAAAGGCCAGTGTGGAGTTGTCTTTAGAATTGCCCCATTCCTACTGATGACAGCTCCTTTGAATACCTCCAATTGGAGGGTTATCTTTTTTATTTTCCATTTTTTAATGGAAATAAGACAAAAGTAAATTTCTCAATTACTCTGTCAATTAGTAAACAGTAATAAATGTCTGTTGACCAAACTGAGAAGGTTACAGTTTCAACTAGATTTCTTAGAAATTTTACATTTTTTTATTCCATACTAACTTAAGAAGATGTTGGTGGGCTTTGATAAAATTTGGAATAGTTCTATTAGGCTATAGGAAAAAAAAATTAATTCTGATTCATGGTTCGGTCTTTGAGGATGAAGTCTTATATGAGTTTATATTTTGTAATTTGAATTTCAAAGATATTTGATATGCCAACAGATATTATAGAATTCAGTGATTGTATTATGAAGACTGTAGTATACAGAACCACTAGTTTGTGCCTTGAAACGCTATAGGCTCTATTTTGATATGGGGGGTGCTATGTGTATAAGCATGTGCATGTGTTTGTATATATGCCTTTGTATTTACTTATATTAGTGTAAGGGACATGATCTGTTATGGAACCACACTAAGTCTACTCCTCACATTCTGGTTCACCACAGAGCAATCTTGTATTTTGTCATTATTAACATAAAAGAGACTCCAGATTTGATCTCACTGTAGGGGAGTTTTGTATCCTCAGGCTCTGAACAAAATGATAAATAAAAGAAAAGAATGACAGATGGAGGACAAAACATTACCTTCACTATTGGCAGTGGCTTAGAGACTGTGGCCTTAGTTCTGTTAGCAAAATGACCTATTGGTATTAAACTCCAGAATTAGGCAGGCTGATGCAAACAGACACATGCAATGTTGGACGAAGGCAGACATACACTTCCGCCTCCACTACTGGGCGGAGCTGGTCTTAAGAGGAATTTATGCTGTCTCTGGGCAAGCTGCTCCCTAAAAAGGAAAAGGAGGCTGAGCTGGGCTAAGCATTCCCAGTTTATTATTCCCAAATTCACCAATAAGGTGACTCTTTCCAGGAGTTATACTAACTGAGCAGTCATTTTAGAAAGGAACTAAGGAAAGGAGAATAAATTTTTATCTCCTATCAAGCTAAGAGGATTACAAAGTTAGCTATGGGTAAATAAACAAACTGCTTCAGGCTGTTCTTTAATCTGATTCCTTTAGGCCCCAACATGCTATTGGCTGCTAACTTGTGATGAAAATTCAGTTGTGGTTGGGGGTAGTAGGCATGTGCATTTTGAAAAGGGTGCCTAAATCTAAAATGTCTCATCTACATGGTACCCTCTGTTAGGAACCATTGGCTCAGATTCCAAATAAGCCAACTTCTACTCCTTCCTGCCATTCATGGATCTTTGATTCCTGTTGCTCATCTGTTTCTGACTCGAGGCTTCATAGCCCCTGCAGGTTTGCAGATGGTCTACTTTTCTGGTCCTGGAGTTTCATCCAGGCCTTAAGAATGCTGCCGTACATATGATAACCAAGCCCAAAGAGAATGGAACTGACGCAAGAACACACAGGAGAGGAAGGAGCTGCCTTCACAGCTGACTCTGACTGGGAACAGAACAGTTGGTTGCTGTAAACACTCCAGCTTTAGGTCAGCAGCTTGAAGCCCTGCACTGCTACCAATCCAAAAACTGTCTGGACACGGTTGGCAAAAAAGCAAAGAGGAAAAGGAGGAAATGTCATGGGGCACATGGCAAGGACATCTGTTCAGCAAATGTCTGAAGTATGTAGCAAAGAGGTTCTTCATCGTCAAGTTCAAAGCTCACAAACTAGCTGATGCATTTGAAAAAAAAATGGAGTTTGATTGCCTTCACAACATCCCCTCTCCAGTTCACTACTGCCTTTCTCCTCCATTTGCCCTTTCTTTCACATCAGGCTGGAGCCCATTGATGTTATCTGTTTGGACTGGAAATCATTTGAGTTTGTTACCCCAGGTCTAGTTTGAACTTGAACTACTTTTTTTTTCAAAACAATTTAAACTCGATCTTCAATCGGAAAACTTTTCTGGTTTCCTTGGGGGAATGAATGATCCTTAATATGGTTATTGTTCTGCTTAGTTCCCCCCTTTCCCTCAATATAATCCTGAAATACCCAAGCATTAAGAAGTTAAGTCAATTCCTGGGGCTCCTAGGTGGCTCAGTTGGTTAAGCATCCAACTTAAGGTCATGATCTCACTGCTTGTGAGTTTGAGCCCCACTTTGGGCTCTCTGCTGACAACTCAGAGCCTTGAGCCTGATTCTGATTCTGTCTCCCTCTCTCTCTGCCCCTCTCCTGCTCCTGCTCTGTCTCTTTCTCTAAAAAATAAATAAACATTAAAAAAAAAGTAGTTGAGTCAATTCCCTGATTAGGATGATACTATGGCTATTAAATTCAAAGAATATAGTATGCTTTCATGTTATAGGCTGAACTGAATCTCCTCCTCCAACCCCAATTTACATGCTAAATTCCTAGCCTGGGACGGGGCGGGGGACGAGGGTGTGTGTGTAACTTAGAATGTGACTGTATTTGGAGATAGGGCCTTTATTAAGTTAGATTGTTAGGATCCACCCCTAATCCAATCTGATTGGTGTCTTTTATCAAAAGAGGTAATTTGGACACACAGAGATACAAAGAGTGTGAACACCCTAAGGAAAGATCACGTGAGCCATGATGAGAAAGTGGCTCTCTGCAAGTCAAGGAGAAAGGCCTCAGATGAAAGCAACCTCACCCAGCCAGCACCTTGATCTTGAACATCCAGCATCCAGAACTGTGAAAAAATAATTTTCTGCTGTTTAAGCCCTTCAGTTGAAAGCATTTTGTTATAGCAATTCTAGCAAACTAATACAAACCATCTACATAGAAACCTGCCACTGTGTATGTATCCTGGGGGAAGGGAAGGAAGGAGCTTCTACCACCTATTATATTTTTGTCCACAAAAGCCTTATATAACAGTATCTCCATTTATGCCAAACTTCCTGTCTTCCTTTCTTTAATATATGTCACTAAGCAGACCATATTTCAAGTTCCACTTCTCCAGAGACTTTTTTTTTTTAGATACTCTAGTCCTGCCATTCTTTGGTCTGTTTATCACTCAAATCATATGGCCTAGATCTAGTGCAAACCAGAGGGACCTGAAAAAATAATCGAGGTAAAAAGTAATCTAGATCACTCTGCCTCATGGTTTCATTCCTTTTTTCCCTATAGGCTCCTGTGTCCATATTGTATCCCAAATGAAGTGGAGGGATAAATATAGTCACATGGACACTGTGGAAGCTGAGCTTGTACAGGGAAATGCAGGAGAAAGCTGAGCAAACACCTAATAAGTTTGATGGACATGGACAGTTCATTTTAGCCTCTTAGGTAAAGCACCCTGTCTGCTGTTTACTGCTCCACACTGGATTTCTAGGTAAAAATAACTGTTGATTTGAAAATGAAAACTATCTGTGTTTCCCATTTCAACATGGCATTTCCATTCCTTCATCTTCAAACAGTCCTATTCTTGTGATTATGTGGTCATTCACATAGCAAACACTTTTGAAGCCTGATATTGTTCTTGGTATTAAAGATAGAGAAATGTATGAGACATATGACCAATCCTCAGGGAAGTATAGGACAGAAGGAGTGGACAAAATGTAAATACATAATTGTAGTAAGGTGTATAAACACTGTGCAGTTTATCCAGATGAATTTCGTAAGCAACAACCAAAGGAAAACCATTTGGCACTCTTTGTAGGAAATGCTACTAATATCCTCTATGTGAAGGTCAGCCTATATTGAAGACCTACAAGAACCTTTTCCTGAGGAAACATGGTGATTTTAACCCCCTCTTTTTGCTTTGATTGAAAGGAATCCCAGTGTAAAATTTATAACACAATTTTATTAGATGGAGAGTGTGATTTGCTTTCCACCTGAGAACCGCTTCACCCTTATACAACCTCCTAAATAGACACGTACACACATCCACATGCATACACACACAGGGGTAGGAGGAAGTAACTTGGGCTAGGCTTTCTTCATTGTCAGAATTATGTGAGAAAGCATGGTGTGGGGATAGGGTGGGAGAGTATATGTGGAACACGGGGTGGGGGAAGGATTGACAGGAAGGGAAGATAAGAGGAAGGGACCTTGGAACTCCTGGTTCCTCATTTAGAGTGAGAAAACAAAATTGGGCCAAGGTCATAATTTCTATCTTTTTTTTAAGGTTATTTATTTATTTTTGAGAGAGAGGGAGAAAGAGAGAGAGAGAGAGAGAGAGAGAGAGAGAGAGAGAGCAAGAGGAAGAGAAGCAAAGAGAGAGGGAGACAATCCCCAGCAGGCTCTGTGCTGTCAGCAATGAACCTGACATAGGGCATGATCTCATGGACAGGGAGATCATGACCTGAGCTAAATTTGAGAGTCCAGTGTTCAACAGACTGAACCACCCAGGCAACCCAAGGCATAACTTCTGACCCAGGGCTCTTCCCTTCTCCGCTTCTCCCCCATCTCTCACCCAGAAGCCATTCTGTGCAGCTCTGGAACTTTTGTGGGAGCCCCTCTGGTAAAGAGTCATTTAAATCCTTAAGGCCAGTGTGTATTTCCTTCAGGGAGAAATGAGTGCTGTGGTATTCATCACGGTGGAGAAGGCACATCCTCCTCCATTCAGGGTTGAGCAGCGGCCTCCTGTGGATTACCAGGCAGTGAGACGCAGCTGAGGAAACAAGCTCTGTCTACCCATAGAAGTGGTTCATGGAAAACCTCATGGGAGCCTCTTCCCTGGGCCAGAGCCCTTGACCAGAAACATACAGATCTCATTATGAGCTTCTTAATTATGTATTTCCCAAATTTGCCACATATATACCAATTTCACGTTTTTGACATTTACATTTGACACTTCTGCTATTTACTTATTATTTCTCTGAACAAACTCATTTGGAAATTCAAAATAAATTTAGCCTTCTAAAGAATTCGTATTTGTGAAATCATAGGTTATATGTGTTCTATTTTAAAAAATATGGATAAAAATGTGAATAAAATTTCAAAAAGAGTTAATTTATGCACTAACAATCTTCTTGGGTATCTGTTCGGATAAAACTATAATCATGTATTTAATTTTTTCAATTTTATTTTTCATTATTTAAAATAATTTTTTTAATGTTTTTGTTTATTATTGAGAGACAGAGAAAGACAGAGCATAAGCATGGGAGGAGCAGAGAGAGGGGGAGACATAGAATCTGAGGAGGCTTCAGGCTCTGAGCTGTCAGCACAGAGCCCATTGTGGGGCTCGAACCCACAAACACAAGATCATAACCTGAGCCGAAGTCAGACAGTTAACCAACTGAGCCACCCAAGTGCCCCTTTATTTTTTATTATTGTATTTTAAGTAGGCTCCACACACAGCATGGAGCCCAATGTGGCGCTTGAACTCAGACCCTGAGATTAAGACCTGAGCTGAGATTGAGAGTTGGATGCTTAACTGATGGAGCCACCCAGGTGCCCCTACATTTAAAAAAATCAGCTTAAGAAATGTGTTTTCCTAAACTGCCTTAGTTCCTTTGTGGCATGTGGTGGCAGAAACACATATGGGGAGCACACATGGGTACCTGATTGGGACTAAGAAGGAAGGGGGTCTCAGGGTGAATCTTGTTGGCTTGACACCAGTACCAGTACTTCCTGGGGCCGGAGGCTTTCTCTCACTGAATGCAGGCTCTGCTCCTGATTCTCTTGCCCTCCACCCCACCAGCCCAGGTAACTCCTGTGGCTGGGGGAATCTGTCCTGGTCAGAGCATAACTTGTTTCAGGAGATCATCCTTAATTTGTCTTTTTCTGATACCAGGTGAAACACTGCAAATTTGTCATGTTATCTTGAAGAACACACAAATGGGCAGTTTTAGACACCGGCGCTGCCCGGTAGCCGGTTTTAAATTTTCGATATTTTTATGGAGTTTGGCCTACTTTTGACTATATTATTTCAGGCCTGCCTAGCAGAAACCATGCATAAATAGCAATGCTTGTTTTTGCCTGAATCACTATGGTGATTGCAAAACCTTTCCTTGGCTTTGGCTGGAGAGCTGCAGAGGATGAAGGACGGTTTGAAGAGAGTCCTGAGCAAATTCTTGAGCTCCTTTCCATCCCTCAGACTCCCTCTGGCATGAGCCTCACCGTCAGCTGTTTTTACCTGTGCCAGCCAGGCTGCTTACAAAGCAACAAGGCAGCTTCTTTCCCGGAGAGAGGTTTTATTTATTTTTAAAGCTTTTAGAAGCAAAAATAGCTTGTTTCCTTACTAGGTGGACCCAGATGAATAGTTGATCTCTCTCTCTCTTTTCTTCTTTTCTTATTTGTGAAGTTCAATTGCACTTTTTCCAACATATGTGGTCTGGACAAGCACAGCTTGAGGTGGCCTCGAATGGTCACATTAGTGAAAATAATCTGGAAAAGAAGTTTGCTTAAGAAATGGAGAAGAAGTGGTGGGCAATTCATTTTAGGACCCTAATTGGCCAATGTTCCCTCCTCATGTGTGGCAGCAAGTTTTACTGTTGTGCAGCAAAAGCCACTGATACATTTCCCAGGCGATTTCGTAGAAATATTCCATGGCTGCCTTGCCAGCTACAATACACACAGAGTTGGCTGTTTAAGAAAGCCAAGAACTGTGTATAGTAAGATTAAGTAAAGAACTGTGACATTTTCTGTGAGCCAAACAATGGGAGACTTTCCTTTCAGAGGAAGCACATTTTAATGGCAGAAGAGGAAGAATACCTTGTGGGTTTATTTTTCCAACAGTGAGCCTTGAAAGATTCAAGTCAGCTAAAAAGTGTTTGCCTTTCAATTGCATTTAGCTTTGTCCAAGCGGCTCTGTGAGTGAGCCATATCTCCTCCATCATCCTTAAACTAATTTTATAAGCATGATGCTCTGGGATAACCTGAGATTTCAGAGAAATACAGAAATGGAGACTTTAATTGTGTGTACAACCAGAGCCTAACTCACACCTTGACCTGCTGACTGCTGTTGAAATGAAGTTGATGGACTCTGTGATCCTGTATTAGAATTCTGGCCTCGGCCTTTGAGTGCTTGCCATGTGACAGCACACGGCTCATTCTGTGGGTTCTCAGTTATTACATCACTTAATATAATCCTTGTAATCCTTAAAATGTCTGAAAAACAGTGAGTGCTTTATTCCTTGTTGTAACAGGAAACTGAAGCATGATAGATACTAAGCAACTTACTCAGATGATCACAGCTTGGAAATACCTACCTCTACAACTCCTTTCCTTCCACACGGCTACATCTGTTGGTGGAAGTAGCTGGCAATTTCACATGGGGTTCAAAGTGCCATTGGCCTCCAAATATCTCTCTTGACATGCTAATTGACTGGAAACTCTCCTCTAATCAAAGGGAAGGATTTGTCTTTTGCTGATTCCTGAAGGCTGTAGGAGACTCTTGTCCACACTTATTGTTGAGATTCGATTTACAATGGCTCTCAAACTTGAATGGCTGTCGAACTTGTTCTGGATGCAGATACTGTACTTGAGTCAGAATGCTTTTCTGTATAAAACAATGAAACATGGATATATTAACTTTGTACCTCTGAAATACAATTTTTTGGGAGACGATAAGTCAAATATGAATTCCCAATGTGGAAAAGAGAGAACAATTAGGGATACAGGAATGAAAACAAGACTCTCTCACCTTATTTTATGGTTCTGTCTTTAAGGGAAATTCTTTTTTTCAGCATTAAGAATTTTTTTTAGTCTATATTTTTTTTAAAAAATGATTATCCCAGTGTATTTATTATTATAAGAAAATAAGCTTTTGCTAAAATATATTCTTGATATGTAGACAGCTCTAGGTATGTTTGCATTATCAAATTGAGATACACATCAGAGTACCCTTTGGTCAGACTGTCACTATGTATTAAACTACAAGTGTAAGGGCTTAAAAGAGAAGTTCTGATACTCGTTTTCCCAAGGTTTCAGGTTGCACAGTCTTTATTGCAAAGGAGGACCTTTGTTCCTTACAATTTTTTTTAATCTTTGGCTTTTTAAAAATTTTATATATAAAAAGAGAGAGCACACAAGTGAGTGGGGGGAGCGGGGCAGGGTGGAGGAGAGAGAGAAAGAGAGAGGGAGAAAGAGGAGAGAGGCAGTGTGTGAGCAGGGGAGGGGCAGAGATAGACAGACACAGAATCCAAAGCAGGCTCCAGGCTCTGAGCTGTCAGCACAGAGCCTGATATGGGGCTCAAACTAATGACCTGTGAGATCATGCCTGAGCCAAAGGCAGATGCTTAACCAACTGAGCCACCCAGGTACCCCTGAAATACATACTTTAAATGCTCCATTAGTAGAGGTCTGTTGGTGGCAAACTCCCTAAGTGTTTATTTAATCTGAAAGTATCTTTATTTCACCCTCATTTTGAAATGATAGTTTTGCTGGATTTATAATTCTAGATTGACAGTTATGTTCTCTCAGGACTCTGAAGACAGTGAAACTCCGTCTTTTGGCTTTCACTGTTGCCCCTCAGAGGTTGGCTATCAGTATAGTTACCATTCATGGTAAATGATCTGTCTTTTCTCTCCATCTAATTCAAAGTTTCTTTTCTTGTCCTTGGCATTCTGTAGCCTCATAAGAAAATGCCCAAATGTGGATTTCATTTATTTATCTCACTTGGCATATGTGGAACTTCCTATTTCTATATATACATGTCCTTTATCAAAAAATGTTTCAGTGGTTGTCTCTTCAAATCTATCCCTACTGCATTTTTAAATGTTCTCTCCTCAGGGACTCAACTGAATGTGTGCTAGAATCTCTCATTTTCTCTGTTCTTTTGTTCAGTCCTTATTTTCTCTCTGTGCTGTACTCTGTATGTCTTCAAATTTACTAACTGTCTGTTCTGATGTCCCACTCATTCATTGAGACTCCATTTAACCCAATTTATATTTTGTTCCAAATGTTGATTCTCCTTTAATTCTTTAATTAGTTAATTTTATTTAAAAATTTATTTTTATATTTTTATTAAGATTTTTTAACATTTATTTTTGAGAGGGGGGAGGGGCAGAGAGAGAGGGAGACACAGACTCCCTCTGAGCTGTCAGCACAGAGCCCGACATGGGGCTTGAACCCACAGACTGCGAGATCATGACCTGAACTTAAGTTAGATGCCCAACCACCTGAACCACCCAGGTGCCCCTAAAATTTTTAATTAAGTCTTTAATTTTAATTCCCATATGGTTAATTCTTCATTCATTCTTCATGGCTATTTCTGACAGTTACTTCTTTCTTGATCCTTTTTTGGATCATGATCATATTAAGGCAATTGTAACATCTTATACATGTTTTTTTCCAAGGTATATCTAAGAATTCTACAAGGTGATTCTTAGGTGTCCTAAAACTGTTTCTAGCTCTTCTGTCTTCATTTATAGTGGTCTGTATCCTTTGTTTTTGTCCATCTCTGATTTTGAGGTCTAATTATTTTGAATTTAAAATTGTAGAAATCCAAAAACATCAGTATAAATTGTAGAAATCGCAGATCCTGAATTTGGGATATGTTTCTGAAATTTTTTATTATGTTTTACTGGCTATATTTCTTAATGAGAATATAAGATACTTGAGGTCAGGACCTCTATCTTCTTCATACTATGTTCTCAATGTCTTGAACAGGGCCTGACATGTAGAAACTACTAAATATATATATGTGTTTTCTTATCTTTTTTCTTCCCCTAACCAACACATATGCACATGCTCGTATTTTCTCATTTAATTTCAGAGCTTCTATAGTCCCAGTTTAGTAACTACTGCTTTAAATTCATTTTTTGGTCATATACATATAACGTACTCAGCTTCCAAGAAGGGAAAAAATATGTACCACATATTTTTACACATTTTTCTAATTTATGCCTATAAAATGCATACTTTTAAACATATGTCTCTCTTAATTTTGGATCAATAAGGGCTCAAAACTGCAAGCTAAAAGGTTTGGCTAAAAGGGTAAATGTAGTTGAGGAGTCCCTACTTGATCCTGAAAATAATTTAATGTGTCTTCTCAAAAGATGTTTGTAAGTAACCATAAGTTGTTAAAATTCTTAGTATATGGGATAAATGCACAAACATTGCAGTTATTGAACTTGGTATTTAACAAAAAGTTTTTTAATGTTTATCTATTTTTGAGAGAGAGAGAGAGAGAGAGAATGTGAGTGGGAGAGAGGCAGATAGAGAAGGAGACACAGAATCTGAAGCAGTCTCCAGGTTCTGAGCTGTCAGCACAGAACCTGATACAAGGCTCAAACTCATGAACAGTGTGATCATGACCTGAGCCAAAATCAGACGCTTAACCGACTGAGCCACTCAGGAAACCTGAACTTGATATTATTTAAAGTATGAAAAATGAAACATGTTTTATGATGATACCTCAGGAACACAGAGAAAATGTAACCAAATTAATAACTTATTTGTAAAACTGATATTGACCCACAAGTTTTTGTATTTTACTTCAAAGACAAAAGATTTAGTATTTTAAAATAGTCTTATCAGGCTCACACTTAACTTGGAATAAACAATTGTAAGCTATTTCTAACTCCCAAAGACTGAGCTTTGTGAGTTAGATCTTCTTTAGGCATTTATTAAATACCCATTTTAGAGTAGTAAGTAGAGCCTGAGAAATTAAACATTTCTCTCAATTTATGTGCTAGCAAAATAGGGCATTTTACAATAACCACCACCCCATCTGTAGTTCATTAAGGTCATAAAAGAATACAAGAATGAGAGCTATGGAATCACTTGAGAAAAATCATCATGCCAGTAGGGAAATGGTTTCAGGAACTAGTGCTATGTTCATTGTTAATAAGTATTACGGTTTACCATCAAAATATCATTCATGAAGTTCTAATCTGCTATCAGAAGGAGTGTTTACTTGTAATTAAAGTCATTTTATAAAAAAATTTGAAACCCTAGGAGGGTCACAAAAGGTTTAATGTTTCTATCGGTTTCTTCTCTAAGAATCACAGAGCCATCAGAAATCCTACTCCTTCACCATCCCCTGTGTGTTCCCTGGAGTTCATTGAGCAAGAATGATTTTATTGGACCTCTTTTAAGACCAAAGTGTTTAAGCCTTTGGAGAGCCCCCAGATGCTGGGGGTACTTAACAGGGAGGGGAGTCTGACTGAACCGGCTGTGGCAGCACTTCTGTTCTCTCTCATCCTCATGTTGGAGTTCCAGCTTCTACAATCCTTCTTGTCATTTCTTCCCTGTGCTTTATTCACTCTGACAGTCAGGCTACAGGTGACGGAGATTGATTGAATGTTTTTTCAACTCACACCAGGCGAACAGTATTTGAAGTAGCTGGCAAGAAGACATTATGCATTTCTGAAAATATCAAGACTCTCGGGAAAGACATTAGTCTTGGAACAGTAGGGTAAGGATCATGTTATGCTTGGTTTCATAAATAATGACATGTGTAAGACACTGGTAGACCTTCAGAAAATGCTTGTTGAAGGAAAGACTTAACTGAATGAAGTTATTACACATGGAAAACAGGATGCCAATAGATTTGACTACTTCCATGTTAGATAAAAGTAAAGTGTTTTTGTTGTGGTGGTCAAAGAATCTGAATTGTCTTCTAGGATTTTACTCAGAGATTGAATCTTCAAACCAGAAGTTGAAAACATACTAAAAAAACCTTGCAAAGTGAAACAAGGAGCCAGTATAGGTGGGTTTAAAAAATAAATGTACACTGAGTGAGTATCAAGTTTGTAGCTATACAAATGACTAATGAAGCCACTACCCCAATAACACAGAACAGAGCCTGGAAAATATCCAGGTGGACTTGATTACATTACATTTCCTTTATATACTTCTTCAAAGCCCAGTTTGGCCTCTTTTATATTCAGATATTTCCCTCTGGATGAGATGGTTGTACTTTTTTGACTTTTCCTCAGATTGCCTGTTAGATTCTTTTAAAGGCCAAGGTCTCCTTCAACACATTCAGGCAGATGAATCTTTTATAAGATATTAGGCAGCAGATAGACTGCTACCCCTCCTTTTTGGGGGTTGATTGTAGTGAGGTCTTTTATGCTCTCCATGTAAGTCCTTTCTCTTCCCTCTAACGCATATAGAAATATTCTACCAGCATATTACCTTCTAACCAAATGTACTGGAAGAAATTGTTCAAAGCAAAAGGTGCATGAAAAGAAGGATCACTATGGGTACTGACATCTGTGGACTGTGCTTGTTGGTGAACAAAGAAACTGAATTTACAAGCAAAAAGAGAAACTTTTTTGATGTGACATCTCAGTGGAGGCTTCATTTGTAATTATGGGACATTAAAGGACTTAATAATTATTACCATTATTAGTAATAATGTCACTTGAAGAGCCAGTCACTCTAACACAGTCATCTGGAAAAATCATGGCAGCTTCTTATCTAATTAGTACCTTGAGACCTTTATAACACAATACAAATCAATCTGAATTTATCAGCGTTTTAGGTTCCAGTGTGTCCCAGATGACAACTGCAACACCCGAAATTCTGTCAAGGATTAAAATTGCATAACTTTTTTTTCCTGTCATTAAAATAAATTTATTTTGTAACCATGTTATATTTTGTTCTTAATGAAAAATTTATCAGAATTTGGGGTATAATAATAATAATAATAATAATAAAATAACTTAATGCTTCTTATGTGTGAGGCACTAGGTTATGTGACTTACATGTAATTTCTCATTTATTTTTCTACTTATCAACCCTCTGAGTAGGTATTATTCCAATTTTACAAGTGAAAGTTGAAGCTTAGTGAGTTTAACTTGCCCAAGGACATGTAGCTAATAAGCAGAAGAGCAGAAACCTCTGATGGCAAAACTCACTTTTTGGCCATGTTGTTATTACGCTTGTGCATGGGGCCAGGGTGGGGGTGAGAGGAGAGGAGGGGATTGACCATATATACAGCTCAATCGATTATGAAATACAATAAAAAGCTGATGTTGTAGGGATACCTGCCATGGCTGGAGCAGGCTTACATTTAAGAGACACAGCTCTTGACACTGATTCGTTCCTTATAGGCAGGCATGATGTCTATGCCTGGGAAGGTGTCATCAAGCAGTCGATAATGCCAGCTCTGGGATAAGTTGTCGCTAATTAAGACTTTTCCCCAAGCATCCACATTTAAGAATTTCAGAGATAGGCACATATAATTCAGCAATCATGCTATGCACTTAGGTTGAAATGTAACTGTTTCATCCATATATTTATGGTTTATTGAATGTTTTCTATATGCAGATTATTGGTTTGACTTCTAAGAGCTATTATTTTATCAGTTTTACTGATGAAAAGTCTGATGCACAGAGAGTTTAAGTGGACTGCCCTAACCTGTAGAGATTATAATTGGCAGAGCTCTGGCAGTAATTAGAACACCTGACCAGGGAGGGGCGCCTGGGTGGCTCAGTCGGTTAAGCAGCCGGCTTCGGCTCAGGTCATGATCTCACAGTTCGTGGGTTCGAGTCCCGCATCGGGCTCTGTGCTGACAGCTAGCTTAGAGCCTGGAGCATGCTTCAGATTCTGTGTCTCCCTCTCTCTCTGACCCTCCCCTGCTCGCACTGTATCTCTCTGTCTCTCAAAAATAAATAAAAGACATTAAAAATTAAAAAAAAAAAAAGAACACCTGACCAGGGAGCCGTGGCTTACTCTGTGACAAAGCCACTGCTATGGGGAAGCCAGAGCTGGAGATTCAGTGGTGAAAAAGGCTCTTTAACTCTCTCTCTAAAAAAGAAAGATACAAGTAACCAGTTATTCCTTCAGCCCATTAATATAGACTAATTTTCCAAATCAGAATTTCAATGTATTATTAAAAATTCCCTGTAAGTTCTGAGGAAACTTTTTCTGTGACAAATTTGTTTACTAATGGAACCTTGAACGGATACAGGTAAGGCTGACAATAGGTGCCTGCTTAATTCATGCCTTTAAACTTAACTTGGCTTGAAATACTGTATCTGTACCGTAGTCATCCCAAAACAAGTACTTTTAAGCCAACATTTCCCAGATATTTAGCTTAGAATAGTGACTGATAAATACCTCCTTTGTGTTGATATTTTTCCAAATCTATTCTTTACTTGAGTTTGATTAAGAAGGTTTGCATAACTCTGATAAAATGAAACGTGTATGTCTTCTAATAATAGCTTTCAATCCAATATTCCATGAAGTATCTTAGTCTGTTTGGGCTGCTGTAACAAAAGACCACTGACTGGGGTGATTATAACAGCATGCATTTATTTCATACACTTCTGGAGACTGGGAGATCTGAGATGAAGGCTCTGGCAGATTTGACATCCAGTGAGAGCCGGCTTCCTGGTTCACGTGTCCTCCTCATATAGAGGAAATAGGGAGGAAGCTCTCTGGAGTTTCATTTAGATGGATACTAATTCCATCATAAGGGGTTCATCCTCCAGACAAAATGAAATCCCAAAGGTCCCACCTCCAAATGCCACTACATGAGGGATTTTGTTTCAACATATGAATTTTGGCAGGGAGAACCGCTACTAAAGTCTGTAGCATGAGGTCAAATTGTAAATGAGGAAGTAAAAATGAAAAAATAATCTATGAGCTTGAAATCAGAATAGAAATCAAGACATATGGTTTAAGTGACTAGGTAAAGACATTTTGTGACTTCATTTATTTCTTTTAAATTCATAGCATTCTACAAAGGATTTAAGGTGGCTTACACAAAACACATAGTGAAATGTGTTAAGAACAGTAAGAATTTTTAAATAAAAATATCAAGTAAATATAAATTAGAAGACCAAGGCCAAATTATAGATAGAATTAAGCAAAGAGTCTGAGTTAATTATGCATTTGAGTCAGTTCTTAAATTGCTATATATGAAAAAATAAGAACTTATACTCCCAAATTAACTACAGTGGGTATCTCCAACAGATAATTTGTCTGGATAGAAGCAAGTTTCACCGGGGATTCCAGTATAATTTTTAGCACATGTGTATGTTACAACATTCCTCTGAAAAGCACAAGCCTACTCATTTGTAAGACAAAAGCTGGCCAGACATAAAATCAAGGGATGATGTCACAGTCTTGGTTAAAACATCAAGCCTGTCTCATTTGTTTTTTCACTTCCATACAGTAAATATGGGGATTTTGTGTTAACAATTGTGTTGTGATTGACTTGGGGTACATTATCAACACAGATTTCATGAGCTACAATGCATTTGCCTGCATTAGACATTTCATCATCAGAAAGATTGGCAGGAGAATGGTTCAAGCGGGCTGCTAACTGGGTACCACCCACACTCTCCCACCTGGCTCACTGTGGCCCAAAAATTCAGTCACAAGTCTTGGGAAGCCACCTGTGACCACTAAGGGAAAGTACTGCTTTTTGTTTGTTTTTGGCAGTGCAGTCAGCTAGCCACTGCTTATTACTGTTGTTCATCATCATCATCATTTTTGAACGGTTTGGGGAAGAAGGAAGAGAAAAGGGGGAGGAAGGGGCTAGGACAGAGATGGTAGATATTCCAAAGGAAGGCAAAGAGGAGGAAAACACCAGATAGAGGGAAGAAACTTTTAACAAAGGAGACCTGAGAGGAGAAAAAAAGAATATGAAAAAAATTGATAGTGAAGAAACACGTTTGAGTAGTAGAACCCAAGACAGAATCAATATGGCATCTTTATGTCCTGAGATGACCCAACCACTTCCCCGTGGATGCCAGCTTGTTTATTTCTGGGATGCTGGAGGAGAACAAGCTACAAGATATTAGAGGTCACTGTCTCGGTCACTGTTCAGTAACTTTCTATCACCTACAACCTAAAGGCAGCTGTGGCCACTGCAGGAACAAAGCAGGTGGGGAGGAGGAAGAGAGTCTGTTTGTTGCTGACTCATTCTGGCACTGACTTGGCCTTCTGAAAGTTATTTAGCTCCACTGGGCTGAACCTAGTCATAATTAATGACAGGATACCTGTTTATATAGTAGGTCCAGTATTACCAACAAAGTGCTGCCTGAGGCAGAGGCAGAGGAGAAGAAACAATGGCAAAAGAAAAGAGAAAAGAAAAGCAAGAGAAAAAGGAGGGAAGAGGACAATGGTTTCCCATATTTTTTAGGTTGTCGGGACCTTGTGGTAGGTTGGTGGGTCCATATAAACAACACTGTTGAGGTTTCATGGAGCTAATATTTCAGGGCCTATCGTGCACCAAACCTAGTGCTGGACGCTTTTTCTATGTGACCCATGTAATCTGACCCATAGTGCTGTGCAGTAGCTGTTATTATCCTCCTTGAACTGAGGCTAGGAAATAGCTTGCTTGATACAACAGGTTTAAACTCAGGTCTACAGGACTTGAATCCTGGTAAATATTTTTAATTTCAAAATAACTGTAAAATCTAGGTTATACCTAAAGAGACATAGCTTGCTTATATATTTAAAAGCAACTAGGCCTTCTATCAGAATCATTATCTCTTTTTTTTGGTGTCTAGCTTTGTCTTAAAATTCAATGTATCAATCTATTTTTCCATCTTTTCAAAATACTCAATGATTTGTGGTGGGAAGAAAATGGATGGAAGTGGAAGAGAAATCTGGCCTGAGATCCTAGTTTCAGGGTTTATTAGCTAGATGATTGTAGGAATCTGTAAAATAGAATAAATACACTGTTTTTTGTTCTTGTTTTCATTTTTGAGGATGAAATGAATTGTGGTAACATAACTAGCATAATGTTTTCCACTTAGGTGGCACTGAATTATTGGTTTCCTTTCTTTCTCTTGAAATTTTAGGTAGAAGTCACTGATTCCAGAATTTCCCAAACTATGCTCTGCAGAACATTAGAGGCTCTGAGAGATATAATTAATGTTCTTCAAAGAAACATTTCTCATGGTTAGATATGTTGACAAGAAGTGAATTGCTGCTGTTTTTTTCTTGATTCAACCTCCTTCCCCAAGTATTCTGTTATACAGTTCTCATAGATCAATTTCAGAAAAATTAAGGAACTAAATGTGAAGAGTAAAACTTAAAACTATGCAGAAAAAAATATAGGAAAACATTTATATAATTATTTGATAGTGATAATTTCTTTAAAAACACATAAAGGTGTTTTGGTTTGTAGGGATGGAGCTCTGTGCTAACAGTGGGTTGGGCTCTGTGCTGACAGTGTGAAGCCTTCTTGGTATTCTCCCTCTCTCTGTCTCTTTGCCTCTACCCTGATCATGTGTGTATGTTCTTTCTCTCTCTCAAAATAAATAAATATACTTAAGAAAATACATAACGATTGAAAACATGAAGGAAAGAGTTTTGACTACATTAAACTTCTGTAGGACATAAGATACCATTTAAAAAATATATACAAGCCATAAACTGTAAGAACATATTTTAATGCTTTTAACTAGCAAAAGATTATTATCTGAATATATAAGTACTCATACATATTATGAAGGAAAAAACTAGCAGTTCAACAGAAAAATAAGTCAAAGGTACAAACTGATAATGCACAAAAGGGGATGTTGCCTGACGAAGAACATCTAAGCAAATGAAAAAAGCTCAACTTCACTAGTAATTGAGGAAATGCCAAATAATATAATATTGAAATATTCACATTAATTAAATTCACAACAATGAAAAGGGATGGCAATACATATCTTTTTGTTATGATTTATTATTTCTTCAACATGATGCTAGAAGTTCTAGTCAGCGCGGCAACATACCTTAACACACAAACACAAACACATGAAATAAACAGGAGAAGGATTGGGAAAGAAAGCACATAATTGTCACTATTAGTAAACAGTGGAATATTTACCAAGAAAATCCAAAAGAAACTCCAGACAAACTAGATAACCAGTTTAACAATTATTTAGCAAGTTGACAGAATTTAAGATTTTGATTTTTTAAAATTTAATATTTATAAAATGTGATCAAATTATGATGACCATGGTATCCATTAATGCTAATCTCTTTGGTCCTGTCTCAGTGCATGGTAGGATTTTACTTTCCTGTCTCTTGAACTTCGGTTGGATTAGATGCCTTGTTATGACCAGTGAATGGAAGCACAAGTGATGTGCATCACTTCCAGATGAAAGCTTTCAGAGCCCTTATGGGACCTGCTACATGTTTCCATTGATTCCCATTATGTGGCAATCTTCCAGATAATAGCTGGTCTATCAGTTTGGGTCCTGGGGTGACTGTAATTTAGAGCAACCCCCCCCTCCCCGTTGCATGTCACACATGCAGCATAAACAAGAAATAAACTTTGTTGCTTTCAGTCACTCACTGAGATTTTAGGGCTGCTTGTTAATGCAACTTGCCTTACTCCATCCTGATCAACAAATTCGTTAAGCATTTACTGTGTTAGGCAATGTTCTGAGTCTCTCTCTCCTCTTTTATATAATTATTATAACAATCCTGAGGCAGGATTATTATTACAATCCTTGATTTTATGCATGACTGAACTATCTTCCAGAAGTTTAGTAACTTGGTTTAGGCAATACACCTCATAAAAAGGCACACCAAGATTAGAACTCAAACCATTTTGGTTTCAATACCCAAACTTATGCAATTATTAATCACTTGATAGGCTGTTGTCCTTAGACAAAGTACTATAAAAGCTTTCTATGTTATTTATAATGGAAAATAAAACTACAAGATATCTAGAAAAATGAATTTTTAAAAGCATATTAGACTTTTGTAGAGAATATTATAAAACTTTATCAAAAGAAGACTTTACTGGTTGGAAAGATACAGCATGATTGTGATACCATCATTTGTGGATGGGAAAGATCAAAATCCTAAAGATGGGAACTTACCCCAAATTAATCTATAAATTCATGAACAGCAAACAGCACGTTTATTTTAAATTATTGTACTATGTATTCTCACATAACTATAGTAGTTGGTTTCTTTACTTGAATATCTCAACAGGTGAAAACACACTGGAAATAACTCCCTATTTCTTGATTTAGGTGTTTTGTTTTAATTTTTTTATCTGAGTGTAGTTGACATAACCAGGTTACATTAGTTCCAGGTGTACAACATAATGATTCAGCTTCTCTACATGTTATGTTCACCACAAGTGTAGCTACCATCAGTTGCCATGTAACACTATTACAATATCACTGACCATATTCCTTATGCTGTACCATTTATTCCTGTGATATATTCATTCCATGACTAGAAACCTGTAAAATTCAATGCACTTTTAATGAAAAGTCATCAATTTTTTTAATGGGATTTCACAAACTAATCCAAATATTTATGTAGAAATACACAGGGCCAAGAATAGTCAAAACA
The DNA here is from genome assembly GCF_006229205.1 of Suricata suricatta. Taxonomy (NCBI): domain Eukaryota; kingdom Metazoa; phylum Chordata; class Mammalia; order Carnivora; family Herpestidae; genus Suricata; species Suricata suricatta. The sequence continues at coordinate 87,794,374 of NC_043709.1, forward strand.
ATCCTGAAGAAGAATAATGGTAGATTTGCCTGGCCAGATATTAAAATTCTGTAAATCGATAAGAATAAAATCTGTGAGGCCTGACACAGAATAGACAAACCAATGGAAAGGAAAAGAAAACTTAGAACCAAATCTATTTATTTGATAAACATAGCAATAAAAATTTGGAGAAATAGGATGCCATTATTAAAATTTTTTTTAATGTTTATTGATTTTGAGGGAGAGAGAGAGAGTGTGAACAGGGGAATAGCAGAGAGAGAAAGAGAGAGAGAGAGAGACAGAGAATCTGAAGCAGGCTCCAGGCTGAGCTGTCAGCACAGAGCCTGCTGTGGGGCTTGAACTCATGAACTGTGAGATCATGACCTGAGCTGAAGTTGGATGCTAACTGATTGAGCCACTCAGGCATCCCGAGGTTGCCATTATTAAATAATACTTAACAATTATTGATATAAAAAATTTTTTGTACCTGTACATATATACACATTGAATTCCAGATAGAATGAAAGTCTAAGTTTAACTGACTGAGCCACCCAGGCGCCTCAAGTCTAAGTTTAAAAGTAAAACAATAAAGTATTTAGGAGAACACATGGGAAAATAATATGTTAATCATATCAGGTCTTATAATTATGATTTGGCTCCTTATATATGATGCAAAAGCACAAATTTATTAATAAGGAAAATATTAACAAATTTGACTACATACAACTTCTGTAAGGTACTAAAAGCAATGTGAAAAAAAGAGATAAAAACTACAAAAAATTTTTAATGCATATAACCATCAAAGTGTTTGTATCCAGAATATATAAAGAGTTTCTACAAATTAATGATAAAAAGAAAGCCAACCCAATAGAAAAATAGGCCAAGGCCATCATAGGTAATTCATAGAAGAAACTGGATGCCAACAATAATTTGTAAAGATTCTCAACATTGCTACTATTCAGGGAAATACAAATTAATTCATGACATACCATATCAAACCTATCTAATGAGTAAATTGTAATAATTCCGATGACATCTACTGGAAAGGTTTTATATTACTAATGGAGTTATAAATGTGACAATGGATTTCTGCTATAATCCAGCAATTATACTTTTAGGGGGAAACTTTTATGTTTATAAGGAGACACATACAGCTCTTTTTCAACATTACATTATGGAGCTGTACAACTAAACAAACTAGATCTGCAGGTACCAACCTGGATAAACCACAGAAACTTATTTTTAAGAGAAAAAAGTCTTAAAGGATTTTTACTGTATATGTAAAGTGTCACAGACTAGGAGTCTGGAGTTCTCTCTTGTCCAGCAAGAAAGCAGACACAGAATTGAATATTAGAGAGGCTAATGTCCTGGAGGAGACAAGAACCTTGAATAGGGGTTTCATCTCCATATGTATTGAGCTCTCAAGATCTTATAAACATGGTGAACATGAAGAAAACAGTCAGACAGTAATCATTAACTTGTGTGTGTAAGAAGCTAAGAGTCTGCGGGCAAGTGGAGTTTGTGATCAAGGAATTGGCTCAGATGGAAAGTAGTTTCCTGCAGGTGATATAACAAGTTACTCATGATCCCATTACAATATCTTGCTAGCTAACCTTCGACCCTTTCACCCCACAGTGGCAGCTTTTCTCCCTAAGCTTTTTTCTAACCCGTTTATGTAAGTAGAACCTATTTCCCCACAGTAAAGTTTAAAAATACACAAATATTGGTACATTTTTCTTTAAAAAGGTAAATGTCCCAAAACTGTATATGGGAACGATATACAATAATTTCAGGAAAGTGGTTGTTTGCATGGAAGAAAAGAAGCAAAGAAAGGAGGTAGGTCTTTAGTTTTAGCTGTAACATTTTATATCTCAACAAAGGGGAAAGATCTAAAACATATAATGTAAAATGTTAACATCTGTTTAATGTTAGTAGTGTGTTAATATGTAAATATTAAAACATTTTCCCTTTTTTTTAGTTTTGAATTATTTCATGATTAAAATATAAACTTAAAATATCCTTGAATGGTATATCTTCACATATATGTTGCAGTACAAGTAATCTTAGATCTTATAATTATGCCTTAAAATTACTTCTTTGTCTTCATAAATAAGACATGTTCTTTGTTTCTAGGCTTTTCTCTCAATCCATGCTTTTAAACAGGTGGCCTAATTATTTCTAGGATCCTCAGTAATAGTCATGTGTATTCTTAAAACATTTTAAAGTCTATAGACATTTCCGAGATGTTAGCTTTATTGTCACACATCCCCCAGGAAGTAAATGTTAAAATCTTATATGGTGAAATTGAGACCGGGCAAATTGCCTCAGTCATCCATTAAAAAGTAGCAAGGATGTTTCTTGTATGTAGGATTTCATTCTCCAAATCAAATGCCTGTTTTATTCTTTTTTGCTTTCAACTGTCTTTATTTTTTGTTTTGTTTTGTTTTAATGCGTGATAGGTTCCACATGGGGTCAAAGGTGATGTAGAAATACGGCACGTTGGCCATGGCCTCAATGATTGTCTCCTTATCTAGCACACAAATCTACCTCCAATGGACAGGAATACTAATAATTCATATAAATAGGCCTAGTATAAAAACATAGTCTATAACAATTAAAAAAATACTTTTGGCAAATATAAAATCTGATGGGCATGTTTTCAAAGTAATTCTTTACCAAGGTAGAAGTGAAAAACGTAATGGTGAAGTGAGTAAGGGAAGAGGATGGTGGAAGGGCTTTTGGTCAATGACTACATATTTCGGTAAAAAAGGTTAGGAATGGAACTCACTTATTTCCTCCTCCTGATTGAGGAGGAGGAAAACAAGGTTGGAGGGGAGAAAGAGAGAAGAGGTACAAGATCTGGGATGATGAAGTGCTGCTGACGACTGCCGCATGGATTACTCAGCGACTCTAAGCCTCCTCTGCATTTGTTATAATCCATCCTTTCTGGTCATGCAGAGTTTTCAAGGTGGGAGCCTGACATTTAGGAATGAGGCATGTAACCCAATCTGTTGCGGTCCATGCACTGACTTTGTGTAGAGCTAGCAATTGACATTATTGAAAGTGGAACCAGACAAGATATTAGAAGGGCAAAAAAGGGGGAAAGACTTGGACATGTGGGAGCTGCAGGATGAGATTCACTGAAGTGTGTGACATGAAGGTCTTCTGCCTGCCAAGCAGAGTTCATTAAGTGGCAGGAGTCTATTACTTTCAGCTCACAAACAGAAAGATGGCAATGACAGCTCAGTTGTCACTATTAGAAAAAACAACTCTTTCTTGACACTATTCCTCCAATTTAAAAAAAAAGCATTAAGTCAGACATTGGAATGAATATAATGAAAATGTATAGCATGCAAACTTTCTACATAAATTACATTTAATAATATCAGAAGTTAAGGCATTTTATCTAGGTTCTAGTGGACATTTGTGTATGAAAAAGAATAAACAAGCTTGGTGCAGGTATTTTTCACAAACATGCATTTAAGAATGAAAGTTTTAGAGACACATAGATTTTAAAATATCATGCTATTAAAAGAAAGGAAGAAAGAAGAACAAAAATAAATATGCATGGAAAAAATCTCTAATGGCATTTATTTATCAAAATACCCATCTTGCTGCACGAGAGAGATCCATTTAGTGACTGAACTGATTTTTCTACTTATTAATTTATAAATCCATAGATTAAACTTGTATTTATTGAGGGCCCATTATGTGCCACCTATTGTTCTAAGCATTTGAGATGTACAAGTCCATCAAAGACACAAAAACCCCTGCTGTTGGGTGTTTTGCATTCTAGTGGGGAAAGAAATAAACATAATAACTAAGTCATTTATATAATACATATGGAGTGATAAGTGCTACCAAAATCCAGCAGAGATGGGGCCTGGGAGTGTGTCTATATGGGAGGAGTAAACTAACTATCATTTTGATTAGGGAAGGCCTCATGAGAAGGTAGTATTTGAGCAAAGATTTGAAGGAGAGAGAAAGACTGTTTCAAGCAGAGAGAACAGCTAGTGTAAACCCTCACTTTGGGAGCATGCCAGGTGTGTTCAAGGAACAGCATGGAGGCCAATCTGAGGATAATATCAGCAAGGTAACAGGGGCTGGCACATAGAACCTGTAGACTACAGTAAGGCTTTTTACTTCAGGGAGCTATCAGAGCATTCTGAGGAGAGGAATGACATAATCTAACTTACAGTTTACAAGGATCATGCTGTTGAGAATAGGCTGCAAAATGGCAAGTGTGGAAGCATGGAGACTGGTGAGGATGCTACTGCAGTAATCTAGGTCCAAGACGATGGCCAGAGCAGGTGATCACAATGGAGGTGGTGAGAAGTCATTGTATTCTGGATATACTTTATAGGTAGAGCTAACAAGTTGCTCAGATAGAGTGGATATAAAGGATATGGAGTAAAAGAGAAAGACACAGAAATCCAGGATGACTCTGAGGGTTTCACAAGAACATCTGCAAGGATGGAATTGCTAGCAACTGGGGTGGGAATTCTGCAAGTTTGGATGGAAAGATTAGCCTTTGATTTTGGACATGTTAAATTTGAAATGGCTGTTAGATATACAAACAGAAATGTTGTGAGGTCAACTGAATAAAAGAGTTGAGCTCAGAAGAGAAGACTGGGGTGGAGATACAGAAATCAACCCAAGACCCAACATGATGGGACCAGATAAGACTACTTGGAAAATAAGTGTGAATGGAGAGGAAAGAGGTCCAAGAACCAAGCACTGGGGTCTACTAGTATTAAGTGGTTGGGAGAAGAAGAGACTCTAACAGGAGATACTGAGAGAAGGAAATCTTCGTGAGGTGGAGGAAAATGAAGAAAATGTAGTATCCCCAAAGCCAAGTGAGAAAACGTATTAAAGAGGAGTCAAATATGTTAAAAGCTGGTGATGGGGATTACTAATGGGGACGGGGGGGGGGAGGTGGGGAGAAGGAGTCACTGGTGACATTATGTCAGGAAGATCTAGGGTATAGTAGTGAGGGCAAAAGACTTGTTGGAGTAAATTTTTAACAGCTCTTATATTAAAAAAAAACATTTTTCAAAACTCTACTAAGAAAATCACTTATAAATCTGTCATTTAGAGTGGACTTTAAAACATGAACTTACATGAATTTATCCAATTTTGTTTTTTAATTTTTTTCATAGTGCAACCAAGGATACACAATACCCAGATCATGTCAAAATGATGTTGTTTGTAATTGCATGATATTATTGAGTTAATTATTTTCTCATTTGCATTTATTTTTCTTCACAACAATAACTATAGTAATTTGGGGACAATTATGTAATACTTATTACTTTCCAAAATATGATAATACATTAATTGAAAAACCTTTGGTTTAAACACACCAAGAACCTTGGCTGGAAGCTTACTCCCAACATGTTATTTTTATTTATTTTAATTATATTTTTCTCATTTTCAGTTTTATTTCATTCCCCTTTGAAATGTAAAACTTTGGCTTTCCTTGAGACATTCCCATCCTATTGCATTTTTCTAACCAGGCCTTGGGTCACATCCAGAAAATAAGGTGCTGGACTCACATAGCCAGCACTCAAGTATTGGTTGTGAGTTACATGTTTTTTTTTTTTTTAATGTTTATTTATGTTTGAGAGAGAGACAGAGACAGAGACAGAGAGACAGAGTGAGAGTGGGGGAGGGGCTGAGAGGAGACAGTTTCTGAAGCAGGCTCCAGGCTCTGAGGTGTCAGCACAGAACCTGATGCCAGGCTCAAACTCGTAGAGTCAAAGTCAGATGCTCAACTGACTGAGGGCCCCAGGGGCCCCCCAGCATGTTATTTTTAAGGATACAAATATTGAAATATTTCATCCTGAGATGTAAGGTTACTGTGACAACACATCACGTACTCATATCTTTATTTACTAGGTAAAAGTTCAGTGGCAGTGATCAATTCTTTATTCCTCCCTTTATCTATATCATTGCAGTGCCCTTCCAGCATTAGTGGGGTGACCTGTCCTACTCCTTGACCGTGGGTTAAATCAGGTGGCTCGGCTTGAACTGGGCTTGTGTGTTGGGTTTGCTCTCTTGTGCTTCTGCCATCACCATAGGAACATACTTGAACTCTCCTGCCAGAGGATGAGAGACATGTGGAACAGAACCATGCCGCCCATTTTTCTAGTCAAGAGGAGTCTAGATCAGCCAACTGCCAGCTCACTCCCAAACATGTGAGCAATGTAACGCTGAAGTTTTGTGGTGATAGGTAACTGATACTGTATCCTTTTCTGGCTCTTAGAGTCAAATGTATTTCTCAGTACAGTCATGCAATTAGGAGTAGGTACTTGACTTATAGGCAATGCAGCTTTGAAACTTTTATGTTTTTCTATCGTTGACATATTTCCAATTTTCCACTCAATTGTCTGCAAGTCTATAGACTTAAAAAATTTTCTTTTCATGTTTATTGGAGAGAAAGAGAGAGAGTGCAAGAAAGCATGTGGGAGGGGCAAAGAAAGAATCTCAAGCAAGCTCAGTGCTCTCAGCACTGAGCCTGACTGGGGGCTTGATTTCACGAACTGGGAAATCATGACCTGAGCTGAAATCAAGAGGTGAATGCTTAGCTGACTGAGCCACCCAGGTGCCCTATGTAAGTTCCAACCTATAGTTAAAAACCTTGTCCCCATTTTAAGCAAGTGGCCTCAGCTTCTACTTTTCTGAATAGGTTAAATTTTTAAAAATATAATTTCTTGTCAAATTTGTTTCCATACAACACCCAGTGCTCATCCCAACAAGTGCCTTCCTCAATGCCCATCATACACTTTCCCCTCTCCTCCACCCCCATCAACCCTCAGTCTGCTCTCAGTATTCAAGAGCCTCTTATGATCTGCCTCCCTCCCTCCCTGTAACTTTTATTTTCCCCTCCCCTCCCCCATGGTTCTCTGTTAAGTTTCTCAAGATCCACAAACATATGGTATCCGTCCTTCTCTGACTGACTTATTTCACTTAGCATAGTACCCTCGAGTTCCATCATGTTGCTGCAAATGCCAGATTTCATTCTTTCTCATTGACAAGTAGTATTCCATTGTATATATAAACCACATCTTTAGATGGTTTAGAGTCATTTAGGCTCTTTCCATAATTTGGTTATTGTTGAAAGTGTAGCTATAAATATTGAGATACATGTGTCCCTATGCATCAGCACTTCTGTATCTCTTGGGTAAATTCCTAGCAGTGCAATTGCTGGGTCATAGGGTAGCTCTATTTTTAATTTTTTGAGGAACCTCCACACTGTTTTCCAGAGAGGCTGCACCAGTTTGCATTCCCACGAACAGTGCAAGTGGGTTCCCGTTTCTCCAAATCCTTGCCAGCATCTATAGTCTCCTGATTTGTTCATTTTAGCCACTCTGACTGGTGTTAGTCAGTCTCTCAGTGTGGTTTTTATTTCTATTTCCTTGATGATGAGTGGCATTGAGCATCATTTCATGTGCCTGAATAAGTTAAATTAAGTAAATGTGAGCTCTCTTAATTTTATTTCAGAGAACACTCTAATCCAATTTTCAACTATTACCTTGTTTTCCTTCTTTCAGGCTTAGAAGAAGAAACATATCTGCTTTCTTAAAAAAAAATGTTTATTTATTTTTGAGACAGAGAGAGACAGAGCTTGAGGTATGGGGAGGGGCAGAGAGACAAGGAGGCACAGAATCTGAAGCAGGCTCCGGGCTCCCTGCTGTCACCATAAAGTGCAATGAGGGACTTGAACCCATGAACCGTGAGATCATGACCTAAGTTGAAGTCAGACGTTTACCCAACTGAGCCACCCAGGTGCCCCCAAACACAACCTGCTTCTCCTGGCTTACCCTGCCACACTGGGCTTGCGATTCATCCCCCTTATCCTCCCCTGACTTTGCTCCATCTACTATGCTTTTTATTTTCTATCTTCGCTCTATTTTATTTTACTTGCTCTTTCCCTTCAGCATACAGATTCACTTATGTTTTTTCTGAGAACAGAACCCCACCTTTTTCTCAAGGCTTTCGTGACCTGAAGTTACTATTGAAACTCTTTTCATAGTTTTATTGTGTCTACTTTCTCATTTCTTGCCTTTTTTTCTTTTTTTAACCTGGAGCTATCTTAATCCTGCCAACAAAGATCCTGTCCAGGCTTATGGGCAAAGTCTTCCTTTCTTTTAAGCTTAATTAATTAATTAATTAATTAATTTAGAGAGTGAGAGAGAAAGTAGGGGAGGGGCAGAGAGAGGAGAGAGAGAATCCCAAGTAGGCTCTCCTCTGACAGCACAGAGCCCAATGGGGGCCTTGAGTCAAGAACTGTGAGATCATGACCCGAGCTGTAATCAAGAATCGAACACTTAACCAGCTGAGCCACCCAGGCGCCCCAACATCTTAAGATCATTTAACACAGTTGATGACTTTATTTCTTTTATGAAACTCTCTGTCCTCAATTCATGAGATATAGAAACCAGCTATTTCTTTCCTCATTTTGCTTCTTGATTTTTCTTTTTTAATCTCTACATTTCTATTTCCCCCAAAGCTTACCTTTTGGCTTCCTCCCCTCTCCTGTCCATTCCCTTCCCTTTCCCCTCTTCTCTTCTACTTTCCTCTTTTCCTCTTGTCTAGTTCACAGGCTCCCGTGGTGAGAATTATAATCTCATTGCACAGGACTAAAAAAACTACCTCTTTAGATTCTATCTGACTTTAATCATATATTTCCAACTCTTTGCAAGATATTTCCAGTACTTAATACTCACATGTCCCTAATCAGATAAGTTATTTTCTCTATTTCCACACATTTCTGGTGCAGTGTTACAAATTGCATCATCATGTTCCTGAAATGCAAACTTCTAATCCGTCTTTAATTTTTCCAGCATTTTATATTCAACCTCTAATTTTTTGAGACATTCTGTGCTTTGTGATATCTCTTTTCTCCATCCTCTTTTTTTCTGATCTTCCAGCCATTACTTTCTTTTTACCTTTACTAACTTTCAACTGCATGTTTGCAATAATTCTCTAACTGGTGTTTTTCCTGATCTAAATTCTAGAATAGCACCCCCCCCTCTCTTTTTCCAATTTTTATAAATGTTTTTATTTATTTTTGAGAGAGAGAGAGCATGCGCACACACACACGAATGGGGAGGGGCAGAGAGAGAGGGAGACACAGAATCAGAAGCAGGCTCCAGGCTCTGAGCTGTTAGCACAGAGCCAGGTGCGTGGCTCCAACCCACCAATGGTGAGATCATGACCTGAGCCAAAGTCAAATGCCAGACGCTCAACAGATTGAGCCAGCCAGGTGCCTCCCTCTCTCTCTATTTTAATGTTTATTTACTTTTGAGAGGGGGGCAGAGCATGAGCGGGGGAGGGGCAGAGAGAGAGGGAGACACAGAATCTGAAGCGGGCTCCAGGCTCTGAGCTGTCAGCACAGAGTTTGAGCTGAAGTCAGATGCTTAACTGATTGAGCTACCCAGGCGCCCCTAGAATAGGCTCTCTAAAGCAGTGCTCTGATTAGTTTATTTTTCTACTCTGAAATCTTTATTGTTTCTTTATTATATAGATGCTAGAGTTTAGATCAGGGTTTCTCAAGACAAACTAAAAGGGATCAAGCTGGGATAATTATTGAAATGCAGATTTCCAGGCCCATGCACAAGCCCTTTGAATCAGAATCTTTGGGAATGGAGACCTGAAGTAGGCAACTCCCTGTTCCCAGAGTGTTTAAGTGCACTAAACTTGCAATTCACTATTTTACATTTGCTTGCATCTTGAGTTTGGCACATGGATTATGTCTTTGAATGGAGTTCAGTGTGTAATTCCATTAGGACATTTCATTAGCAGATCTACTTGGGTTTTTCATATTATTTCAAAAATAATAAAAAATGGTCTTATTCTATCTTTCAAAATTTCAAAATTTGAAAAATAGAGTAAGAACATTTTTTCTTATTTTTGAGAGATGCTTTGCTTTGTGATGTAGCATTTTGATTTCAATAGTCTCTTAAAAAAACTGTTACATATATCTAGAATGAGTTATATTACAAACTACTATTTGCTTATTAGGAGTGAACAAGACTTACATATATCTATATGTATCTATTAAAAATAAACTTTAGGGGTGCCTGGGTAGTTCAGTAAACTTAACATCTGACTTTTGATTTCAGTTCAAGTCATGATCTCATGGTTCATGGGTTGGAGCCCTGTGTCGGAGTTTTGCATTATCAGCACCAAACCTGCTTGGGGTTCTCAATCTATTCCTCCCCCATTCTTGCTCTCTCTCTCTACCCCCCACCCAAATAAATAAAATAACTTATAAAAAGAATAAACGTTAAAATATATTAAAGGTATGTTACTATTTATGTAAATTTTTAAGTATATGCTTACACTCAGTATCCATCTAGTTACATATCTATCATCTAACTAATCTCCTCTGCCTAACTAGATTTTGTCCTTTATAAGAGAATAAAAACAATTTTCCTGTCAAGTAAATTGAAACCCAAGGAGTCTGAAACTTTTTGAAGAACAGGAGAAATACCCTTATACATATTGTTAGGTTAGTAGTTACAAGGTTTGTGAAGACATGTATAGCTTAGATGGCCAAATTTTAATTCTTATTACAAATATATTGTTTGCATGAGAAATAAAATTTCTAAAACAAGATTTGGAGTTATCATATGCCTGGAGTGAAAGATCACATATCTTTTTTTAAGTTAAAAAAAAGTTTAT
>NC_043709.1:87805141-87932268 GCF_006229205.1 Suricata suricatta
AGAAATACCCTTATACATATTGTTAGGTTAGTAGTTACAAGGTTTGTGAAGACATGTATAGCTTAGATGGCCAAATTTTAATTCTTATTACAAATATATTGTTTGCATGAGAAATAAAATTTCTAAAACAAGATTTGGAGTTATCATATGCCTGGAGTGAAAGATCACATATCTTTTTTTAAGTTAAAAAAAAGTTTATGTATTTCAGAGAGAGAGTGTGTGACAAGGGAACGGAGCAGAGGGAGAGAGAGAGAATCTGAAGCAAGCTCTATGCTTAGCACATAGCTGGAGGCAGATGTCAGTCCCACCACCAGGAGATCATGAGCTTAGCCAAAATCGAGTCAGACATTTAACCAACTGAGCCATCCAGGTGCCCCAGATAACATTCTGCTGAGTAACCAAAAATGTAATTAAACATTGAATAACTGAAAACAAAGCATTTGCTTTAAAGAAAACAATAAGCAAACCTTATATAGTTTAAAAAATTAACATTTATTTATTTTTGAGAGATAGAAAGAGACAGAGAGTGAGCAGGGGAGGGTCAGAGAGAGAAGTAGACACAGAACCTGAAGCAGGCTCCAGGGTCTGGGCTGTCAGCACAGAGCCCAATGCAAGGCTCAAACCCATGAATGTGAGATCATGACCTGAGCCAAAGTCAGTTGCTTAACTGACTGAGCCACCCAGGTGCCCCAGATCTTATATAGTTTTTATATTTAAGTGATATCGCTGCCTTACTTATCCAGTTTCATAGCTGTTTGCTCATTTTGCTCCAGTGGTTGGTGAAATCTTAATATTTTGTAATGGTTTCCTTCTCTTCCTGAGGACAATAATGGCCAGTACAATGCTTTGACCCTCAAAGTACTTATTCAACAGCATTTGTTCAATCCAAGATATCTCTCAAATACTAATGAGACAGAGATATTCTCTTAACTTGACCTAATGCTGAATTCAAATTTTTTTTCCCTCCATAATATTTTATTCTCAAATTGTTTTCCATACAACACCCAGTGCTCTTCCCCTTAAGTGCCCTCCACCATCACCACCACCTCTTTTCCCCCCTCCCCCTTCCCCCTCAACCCTCAGTTCATTCTCAGCATTCAATAGTCTTTCAAGTATTTGTGCTGTAGTAAAAGAATAAAAACCATCTTGAGACTGGTACCCTCTGACATCAGCAGTGCACCCTCTGGGGAATAGAGTGAAGAGCAAATCTTTTTTTCGGGGGAGAAGTGTATCTAATTCTATATATACACCAATTTATCTCTTTAAAAAAGACAACAATCCAAAGCAATTATAACAAAGTATTCACATCTGCTTAATCCCCTGTGGAGGTTACATACATATTGTATTATTTTCTGTTCAATATGTTTTATAATTAGACATCTTATTTATTATTATATTTTTATGTTTTTTAAAATTTTATTTTATTTTTGAGAGACAGAGACAGTGCAGGCAGGAGAGGGTCAGAGAGACAGGGAGACACAGAATCTGAAGCAGGCTCCAGGCTCTGAGCTAGCTGTCCCCACAGAGCCAGATGGGTCTTGAACCCACGAACCGTGAGATCATGACCTGAGCTGAAGCTGGACGCTTAACCGGCTGAGTCACCCAGGTGCCCCTATAATTAGACATTTTAAAAGGAAGGGATGGAGGAAGAACAATTGCTCTCAGGAATGTTTTAACCACCTCAGATTAAACACATTAAATCCAACATCTCTAGGTGATTTCCTTTTCTTTTGCCAGTTTTTGTCTTCTTTTAATTGAGGTATAGTTGACATACAATATTGTGTCAGTTTTAGGTGTTCCACATGGTGATTCGACATTTATACCTTACAAAATGATCACCACCATAAATCTAGTTACCCTCTGTCACCAAGCATAATTAGCATTACCTATATTCCCTCTGCTGTACATTATATCCCCCATGACTTGTTTATTTTATAAATGGAAGTTTGTATCTCTTAATCCCCCTAGGTGATTTCTTTTATTAGTTTTTATAGGTAAACTGACAGAAAATATAACCCTTTAAGCCTCCCCATCTGTGGACAGGCTAACCGTTTGCGGACTGCCTTAGCACTATACTCTAGCATTTCATAGTCACCTGAGTCAATACATTTGTAGCTTCCCATCTTGCTCCTGACCAAGCTCTTGCCTCACTTCTTGCTCCTGTCTAGACCTGCAATTTGCTTCACAACCCTTTGCTCATGGCCCCCAGTTGTCTTCACACAGACACTGACTTCAGTCTTTAGGATCTCTGGGTTGGATCAATCTACTTAATCACTAACTTTATGATTCTGAAGCAGATGCCTCCTGGTTCTCAGTATGTCTCTTATATATCCAATATTATTCTGTCAGGGCATTTTCCCAACTGCCAGAGTCCAGCTCCAGCAGGTCCAGGGTTCTCTGAAGGATGGACGGTGTCAGTGAAAGGGAGAGAGCCTCAAGTTTCTTTCTAATCACCAGGCAGGCATCTCTGCTCTGATTCTCTGGCTTTATTTATAGTGAAAGGTACAAGGAGAAGAAAGAGCAGTGTGTGTTTAGTAAATGATTTCTCATAGATAATTTTTACAATTTTCCAGAACATAGATTCTGCAGAAGTTACAATTCTAATCTTAGTAAAGATTGTCGTAAAAAACTCAGCTATAGGCACACGTGCTATTATATGGGAAGGACAGATATTTTTTAAGTGTACATTTCCCCCACAGGATGCTTAAGACCAAGATTTACAAACCTCAGGTATAGCCCTAAGAAAGCGACCTTTAACCATGAGGCAAACAGTATCATTTAGTAAAGGTCAGTTTTTTATGAGTAAGGGTCATTAAGCTGTTTACAGATCTAAGAGAAAATTTCTCAGAAAAACAGTATCCCCAGGAGACATAATATCTGCTTTCATAGTCCCAAAGACGAATGATACATTTGTGGCATTTATCACAGTAGTGACTTTTCAAAGACGTCCAGGCCTAGGAAGTAGTGAGTTATCAGTTAATTGCTCAGCTAGGAGGAAAATTATATGTTGCTTCTCTTAGTCGCATTAGGGTGTATCTAGGTTACTCATCTTTTCCCTGACCAGGTGCAATCATGCCTCAGGGACAGGGCAGGGGGACAGGCTGCTCCTGACACTAATCAGCAAAGCTCTCTGAGGTTGGGTGCCCAAGCGAGGAGATAGTTAGGATGGGGTAGATACTGGTTGCTGCCCAACGGCAAGGACCTTGCGAACTTGCCTTAACCTCACTAGGAGTATGCTCAGCCAGTGAGTTCAGGATGGCTCCCAACACCCAACCTTTTCCAGACTTTACGTGAGCATTTTTCTCACACCCTTTTCTGCTGCTCCAAGTTTACTAAATCCTTGAATGCAGCTATTTGGTGAGCACCAGAGGTTGATGGCCACAGTTAAGGAAAGAGGCCAGGATTGGAAATAAATACTTGGGAATTATAAAAATATAGTCAGTGGGAAAAGAAATGGGAATGGATGAAATTATCCCAAAAGAAATTCTAGAAGTAAAAAAGGAGAAAACAAGGACTGAACTCTGGGAAAACCCAAAACGTAGGGCCCAAATCAGTGGAAAAGGATTCAGCAAAGAAAACAAAGACAAGTGAGTAGGAAGGGAACCTGAAGGGAATGCTACCTTGGAAGCCAAGAAGTAGAAAGCTACAAGAAAGAAAGTGTGGAAAAAATGTTCATTGTTTTAGGATAGTTAATGAAAATAATGCAGTGGGAGCTGAAAATTAAGATGTCACTGGATCTTTCAGCAAGAGGACAGAGCGGGGGAGTAGAAGCCAGACTAAAATGAATAAGCAGCATGAAGTGAGGAAGTGGGTACAGATTGTACCAAAAAGATTCTCTAAGGTGCATTAAAAATCATCTGGATGGAGTGGTGAAGCTGTTAAACTATAGAGAGATTGGGTCTTACTATGCCCAGATCGCGGTACCTCAAAGATTACCAGGAGTCCAGTCATGTCTGCTAAAGCCAAGGGCATTTATTCGGGCTTAAGGTCGAACTTGCAGACTTCACCAGCGCAGTGGATCCATGCCGAGAGCCCTGATCATCAGCCAGGCAGGGTTTTTATTACAGTGGGGGCAAGGGATGGGGTAAAGGATGGGGGGAGGGGCAGGGATTACAAAATGATTGGGCGACATATGGGCATGGTTGGCGTGGTGCAGGGTGGTTGGCTAACTTAAAACTAAGCAGGTTTGCTGAAAATGGTGGGAATGTCAGGGACTTTCCCGGCGTTCTATGATAGGCTCGAGCTAGGGGTGAAAGGGTGGTATCTGCTCAAGCTAGGGCTGGTATCTGCTTGGGTCATAAGTGGGTTGTTTTTCTTCCCGTGGCTGCTGAGTCACACCTGGGGAAACGGAAACTTAGGCCTTCTAGTTTCTGAGGCTTATTTGAAGCCTGTCATGGAGTTAGTTTGGTCCTTCAAGTCTTAGGCTTAGAAGTTCTAATTTAGTTTTAGCCAAAGCCAGAAATATGCATTAAAAAAATTAAAAAAAAATTTTTTTTAATGTTCTTTATTTATTTTTGAGAGACAGAGAGAGACAGTGGGAATGGGGAAGGGTCAGAGAGAGAGGGAGACACAGAATGTGAAGCAGGCTCCAGGCTCTGAGCTAGTGGTCAGCACAGAGCCCGATGCGGGGCTCGAACCCAGGAACTGCAAGATCATGACCTGAGCCGAAGCCGGTCACTTAACCGACTGAGCCACCTAGGTGCCCCTAAAAATTTTTTTAAAACATTTATTTATTTATTTATTTTAATTTTTTTATGTTCTTTATTTATTTTTGAGAGACAGAGAGAGACAGTGGGAATAAGGGAGGGTCAGAGAGAGAGGGAGCCACAGAATGTGAAGCAGGCTCCAGGCTCTGAGCTAGCTGTCAGCACAGAGCCCAACGCGGGGCTCGAACCCACGAACTGTGAGATCATGACCTGAGCCGAAGATGGACGCTTAACCAACTGAACCGCCCAGGCGCCCCAACATTTATTTATTTTTGAGAGACAGAATATGATTGGGGGAGTAGCAAAGAGAGAATCCAAAGCAGGCTCCAGGCTCTGAGCTGTCAGCACAGAGCCAGATGCAGGTCTCAAACCTGTCAACTGAGAGATCATGACCTGAGCCGAAGTTGGACACTTAACTAATTGAGCCACCCAGGTGCCCCAGAAATGTGCATTTTAAAAAGCATCCCAGTTTTAATAAAGTCTGGACTATATTAAAAAATTGGACATGAAAAAGAAGGAAGATATGGCGGAGAAGCCTATTTGCTGGGGTGGGGGAAGTACAAATACTTTGTAATTTTAAGCTTGCTTCCCTGAGAAAGCTTCTTCCCTGGGGCAATACTGTGTCACCCAGCCTTTACAAAGACCAGCCTGTTTAATAGTTGTGCTTTTCATTGTAAATTGTTTGTCTTTTGGTATAAATCAGTTTGGGCATCTTGACTTAATATATCCTAGGCCCTGATGATCCTTTGATTAAACTGAATGTTGATATTTTAGCCTTTAATAAATATTTATTGTTTGATGTTACCTCTGCAGAGACTGTAAACAAAGTACTTGAGCATTAAAAAAAAATTCTGAATTCCTTCCCAACTGTCATTTTATCAGCCTCCTTTCTGGTTTGCCAAGAACAAAGACTACTACTTGTGATAACCTTCTAGGCATTCTTTGCAAAAAGCCTTTTACTATTTTCAAGTCCTCAAAGCTAACTCTTTTCAAGCCTTGACATCTGAATTCTACCCCTCCTATTCTACTGAAATTATACTATTTAAGATCACCCAATGATGCTAAAAATCTATATTTAATTATGTATTTGGTTTTTAATTTTTGACTACTCTGCAGCACTAAAGATTGTTAATCCCACTTTCCTAAAATTATCTGTCCTTTGTTTTTTATTCTCCATCCTGCTGCCTTTGTGGATAACCACCAAGCATCTGTTTTTCAACATTTACATAGTGCTCTAATCTACTCTTACATATACAAATGTAAATTTTATGCGTATTAGCTAAGATTTCTGATGTCCAGCCCTTCCTCTCTTTTAGTTACTATCTTAAGTTGCTCCCTGTCTGTTAGGTTTTTTAACTTGATTGCCCTACAATGACAGAATCTCAAGTTGCAGTGGCAAAAGTTGAAATAAACATTCATCTCTCTTTATTTTTCAGGTATTTTGTTCTTAGTGTATAGCAATGCAACTGATTCCTGCATGTTGACTTTTATCTTGCAACTGTATTAAATTTGTTTATCAGTTCTAAGTGTTTTGGTGGAGTCCTTAGAATGTTGTATATGTAAGATCACATTATCTGTAAGCAAAGATGGTTTTTTTTTCTTTTTTTTTTGAGCTGGATGTCTTTAATTTCTTTTTCTTGCCTCTTTGGTCTGGCTAGGATTTTTAGTGCTATGTTCAATAGAAGTGGTGAAAGTATGCACCCTTGTCTTGTTTCTGATCTTAGGGAAAAAGCTTTCAACCTTTCACTATTGAGTATGTTATTAGCTGTGGGCTTGTTAATATGGTTATGATGTTATGGTACACTCCTTGTATATTCACTTTGTTGAGAGTTTTTATCATGAAAGGATATTGTATTTTGTCAAATGCTTTTTTTTTGCATCTATTGCAATGATCATATGATTTTTATCTTTCATTCTATTAATGTAGTATATCACATTTAGTGATATTTGAGTCATTCATGTATCACACACATAAATTCCACTTGCTCATGGGGTAGGATCTTTTCAATATACTGATGAGTTTGGCTCACTGTATTTTGTTGAGAATTTTTGCATCTATACTCATCAGGTATTTTGGCCTATGGTTTTCTTTTCTTGTAGTATCCTTATCTGTCTTTGCTATCAGGGTAATACTGGCCTTGTAAAATGAATTTGAGAGTGTTCCTGCCTCTTCATTTTTTTGGAGAAATTTGAGGATTAGTATAAATTCTTTTTTGAATATTTGGTAGAATTCACCAATGAAGGAAGCCATCTGGTCCTGTGTGTTTCTTTGTTGGGAGGCATTTGATTACAAATTCAATCTCATTACTTGTTATTGATCTGCTTCAATGTTCTATTTCTTCACAATTGTCTTGGTAGATTGTATGTCTGTAGGAATTTATCCAACTCCTCTCGGTTGTCCAATTTATTGGTATATAATTGTTCATGGCAGTATCCTAATGATCCTTTGTATTTCTGTGGTATCAATCGTAATGTCTTTTCTTCCAGTTCTGATTTTGTTTACTTCGTGTTGTCTCTTCTTAGTCTTGCTAAGGTATTGTCAAATTTGTTTATCTTTTTAAAAAATTTTTGTAATGTTTATTCATTTTTGAAAGAGAGAGAGATGTGTGGAAGGGGCAGAAAGAGAGGGAGACACAGAATCTGAAGCAGGCTCCAGGCTCTGAGCTGTCAGCATAGAGTCCAACACGGGGCTCGAACCCATGAACTGTGACATCATGACCTGAGCCAAAGTTGGACACTTAACCAACTGAGCCACTTAGGCACCCCAATTTTGTTTATCTTTTCAAAAAACCAGATGTTAGTTTCACTATTATTGTTTTCTGGTCTCAATTTCATTTATTTATGCTCTAATCTTTGTTATTTTCTTCCTTCAAAGAGCTAACTTTGCTCTTAGTGTGTTCTTTTTCTAGTTCCTGAAAAAGAAATAAAGTATTCCCATTTATAATAGCATTAATATCTATAAGAGACAGAGCACAAGCAGGGGAGGACCAGAGAGAGAGGAAGACACAGAATCTGAAGCAGGCTCCAGGCTGTGAGCTGTCAGCACGCTAAACTGACTGAGCCACCAGGTGCCCCTGTAATAACATTAAAAACAATAAAATATGAGGCATAAATCTAACCTAGGAGGTGAAAGATCTATACATTGAAATCTATAAGATTTTGATTAAAGAAATTGAAGAAGACACAAATAAATGAAAAAATATTCTGTGTTCATGGATCAGAAGAATTAACACTTAAAATGTCCATACTACCTAGAGCCATCTATAGATTCAATGCAATCTCTATCAAAATTCCAGTGGCATTTTTCACAGAAAATAGAGCAATTCTGAAAATTTGTACGGAACTACAAAAGATAGGAAATAGTCAAAGTATCCTGAGAGCAAAACTGGAGGCATCATACTTTATGATTTCAAAATATATTACAAAGCTAAAGTAATCAAAGCAGTGTGGTACTGGCATAAAAACCAACACATAGATAGATGGAAGAGAATTAAGAGCTCAGAAAAAAAAAAAACTCTTGCATTTGGGTTAACTAAAATTTGACAAGGGGACCAAGTATATTCAATGGAAAAAGAACTATCTCTTTAATAAATGGTGTTGGAGAAACTGGATAATTACATGCAAAGGAATATTGGACCACTGTCTTACATCGTTCACAAAAATTAACTCAAGTAGATTAAAGACTTAATTGTAAGACCTGAAACTGTAAAACTTCTAGAAGAAGGCAGATAAAAAGGTCCTTGGCATTGGTCTTGGAAAAATTGTTTTTGTTTTGTTTTGTTTTGTTTTCAAATATGATGCCAATGCACAAACAACAAAAGCACAAAATAACAACTGGACTACATCAGATGAAAAACTTCTGCACAGCAAAAGAAACAATCAACAAAGTAAAAAGGCAATCTATGGAATTGGAGAAAATATTTGCAAACCATCTCTCTGATGAGTTAATATCAAAAAATAAAGGGAGCTCATACAATTCAGTAGCAAAAAAAAGCACAATAATTTGATTAACATATGGACAGGGGAACTAAACAGATATTTTTCCAAAGACATACAAATGGTTAATTGGTACCTGAAAAGATATTCAGCATCACCAATCATCAGGGAAATGCAAATCAAACCACAAGGAGATATCACCTCATACCTGCACTGAATTATATACTTGAAAGTTGCTACAAGAGTAGATTTTAAATGTTCTCACAATAAAAAAGGTAATTATGTGGGGTAATGCAAGGGCTAACTAATCCTATGTAGCAATCGTTTCACAATACATATATATATCAAATCGTCATACTGTATACCTTAAACTTTATATCAATTATATCTTCTTAAAGCTGGAGAAAAAATAACCCACCTCAAAAATCACTTTCTTTTCCTGGAGTCTTTGTTTTGTTTTAGTGATTCTACCATGCTTTCAGAAGAAATTTACTCCATTGATTTTACAGATTACAGACTTACAGATTTATTCCTTTTTGGTATATTTTAGAATCTTTCCCTTAATCTCTAGTCACCCTGCCATCAGATTTAATTTACATATAATAAAATCTACTCTTTGTAAGTATACATTTTAATGAATTTTGACAAATGTATACAGTTGTGTAATCATTATTATAATTAAGATATAAAACATTTGTATCACCCCAAAATGGGCAATCAATGTTGATTTCCCCTCCCCCCAGAACTCTAACCTCTGTCAATGCTGATCTCTTTCTTGTCTTTAGATTTATCTTTTCTATACTGTCACATATGGAATCTTTCAGTTTGTACACTTTTTAAAGTTTATTTATTTATTTTGAGAAGGGGACAGAGGGGTAGAGAGAGAATCCCAAGCAGGACTCGATCCCATGAACTGTGAGATAATGATCTGAGCTGAAATCGAGTGCACTACTCACTGAGCCACTCAAGTGCTCCTCATTTAGTATGTAAATTTTTGTTTGAGGCTACTTGCACTTAGCAGAATGTTTTTGAGATTCATTCATATTGTGTGTATCACTACAGTTTAGTCTTTTTTATTGCTGAGTAGTATTCCATTACATGATTATACTACAATTGGTTTATTCATGACTAGTTAATGGATATTTGGGTGTTTCCATTTCTTGGCTACAATGAAAAAGCTTCCTGCAAACATTTACATGTAGATCTTTGTATATATCTTGTCAATAAAACAGCACATTAGTTAGCCATCTCCCTGCATACTGTTTTTCAGGTTCCTTGTGCCAATAACAAAAATTAATAGCTGTGATAGTGTTTTCACTCAAACCAATACTTTTAGTGGCTTTCCCTTACATTGGATTTATTAGACAAACATAATTTACTAGATACCTTTATTTATTAGTGTTATTAGATATACTTCAAACCACTTGTCTTTGCTTCCAAAATTGATCTTATATACCTTCTCATGTATATTACTACTTTATGCTCAACTATACCCCTTGATTATTTACCATTACCAGCATGACTTATATTTTAATACTTTCATCTTCTGCTTATACCATTAATTCAAATAGAATTTAGCTAAGCATTCATTAATTACCTACTATGTATAACTTATAATGCTTTGTAGATAAAAATATCTCTTGCTGATCAAGTCTTACTGTTCCTGAGTTTCAAAGAGCAATTAGTGAGAGTTCAGCTAGTGAAGGATATTGGCCTTATCTTAAAAATGTATTTGAGTCTTTTTTGAACTCAGATAGTGACAAGAGAGTCTCTAGCTCCAGGCAAATCTCTTGTATATAATGGGTGCTTAATAAATGCATATTTAGATGAAATTAATTTATATTAATGGTGCGAGCAGTTAAGTAGATTTCAGGTGTGTATGCTGAGTTTATTTTTAGAGGACTGAAATAGAGGCATTATAAAAATGTGGGGTGAGGGCTAAAGAGAGATCACATTTAAAGACATAGCTTGAAAAAGCAATTAAATAGATGTGGTGGTAGCAGGGGACTGAATAAGGTCTCTTAGGGAGAAAGTAAAGAATGAGGAAAGACAAAGCTGGGAAAGCTTGGGTGAATGCAAGCATTTCATACCTGCTTGCCAGAGTAGAACTGAGATAATTAAAGAATGAGTGGAGCAAAAGCTATAGCAGAAAATATGCTGGGTAATGGGCAAGGGAGGGGAGAGGGAAAGTATGGTGAGAGACTTGAATATTTATCGAATGACTATTATGCGTCTGAATGAGGTGAATCGGCAATTTACATAATTTGCCTCATTTAATCTCCATAATATTTCCCATGAAATAGGTATTATCATTCTCCCTTTATAGGTAAGAAAGTTTATGCTCAGACAATTTAATAAATTTTTTATGGTAATATGGCTGGGAAGTAGTGGCTGGGCTAAATATTAAGCAGAATGAGGGCATCTTGTTTCATGTCTGTCTTGTTTACTATTGATCCTCAGAACCTAGTTTAGTCCCTGGCACATTTTGTGCATTCTGTAAATACCTATTGATTGTAGGTCTGTTTGACTCCAAAGCTCATGATCTTTGCACAATACCTCATTGAATGGTAACAAAACCAAGGAAGGTGAAAGTTTGAGTACAAAAACATACACTAGGTTATTTAGAGAAGTTGAGTCATCTAAGAATTGAGAAGAGTGCACCGAATTTTTCAGCATGGAGGGTAGTTATTGGCAACTTAAAAAAAAGCATTTTCCATATAATATGCTTATAAGTCAATGTAGCAGGTTGGAAAATGCCTTGCCTCAGCAAATGCTGGGATTGCACACTGGTCCCTACACATAGTGGCAACACTCCAGCGTTCTGAGTTCACTGCAATTTAGTTCATTCTTAGTGCTTCCTTTCTGATACCGGCCTATTGTGCTCCTCCCAACTTAGGCCTCACAAGCTAAGCTTCAAAAGCAGACTCGCTGATTATCCCTTCTGGCTTGAGAGCTTCCCATGAAGGATATGACTCCAAGTCCAATCTTAGAAAGAAACTCAGAAATTACCCCCATCCTCATTTTTATTAAAAAAAGTATTTTTGATGTGGATGAGGGATTCAAGAATTGTTTCTAGTAAACTATCTTTAAAATAATATTAAGTGGCTTAGCACTTCCTTTAGAATATAACATCTATTGTGTTGGTGCCTCCATTGAAACTTATCATTTAATACCTTGTTGCATCAGTAAATATTTGCAATATAGTATAATGTGTGTTATATAAGGAGTATAAAAAAACATGGAGCAGAAAAAAAGACCAATCAGCTCTCATGTGGAGTGGGAATGTGGTTAAGCAGGACTTCATAGAAAAGGTGATGTTTGACTTGGGTTTTGTTTTTTTTTTTTTTGTGGTAACTTTATTTTTTATTTTTTTTAGAATATAACACTTTTTTTTAACATATGCAATTATGACTTGGGTTTTGAAGGACGACAGCATGTGAGTGGCACAGGCTTTGACAGTGGATGGTGTGTAATGTTCTTTTTGTATCCATATCTTTCCCCTACTGGCCTCTTTTCTGAATTCCTTTAATATCCATGGTAACCTATGAGTGCATAGCATTGCATTTTTTTATTGGTTGAAATAATTTTTTCCCTTCCAGTTTATATAAGAAGTTGTTTTGCTGCTACTGGCTTGCCTCAAGGTTTGCTCATATGCAGCTGGTGGAATATAAAGACAGAAGAGATGACTTAAAGTACAAAGGAAGCATAATTAGGTTAAAAACAAAAGGCCCAGGGAAGAAAGCTTTTCAGGAACTAGTTATAGGAAAGGTTACTATTAAAGAAATGGATGACTATCAGGAGTGTCATCGTGCCTACTGAATTGCTTTATATAGGCAAGTTGAGTCATAGACATAATTTGATGTGTTAAAATAAATTCTCACAGACTGAATCCAACCAGATAACATTAATATAAATGTGGTAATAGAATAATGTTTTAATTTGAATTTCAGACTGTGCAGATAGAATG
This sequence comes from Suricata suricatta, assembly GCF_006229205.1. Lineage (NCBI taxonomy): Eukaryota > Metazoa > Chordata > Mammalia > Carnivora > Herpestidae > Suricata > Suricata suricatta. The sequence goes on from NC_043709.1 coordinate 87,817,751, forward strand.
AAAGAATGTTGAGGGTATTTGTCACTAGGTGATCACTGAGGACTGTTCTGAGGTGAATGGCTGTGGTGGAGAGTCTGGTCTTGGAGTGCAGACCTGGGCTCAAAGTCCAATTGTGCTGTGTTTTGACTTTGGGAAAACCACTCCATGTAAGCCTTAGTTTGCTCATATTTTAAATGTCAGTGACACAATCTTTGTTACATTTAGTTATGTGAACTAAGTGAGTTCATGTACCTAGAGCACCTTACAGAGTGCCTGGATCAAAGTAATTGCTCAGGAAATATTGGTGAATTTCTCCCTTCCCTTATTTTTGTTTTCATCCTCAAGTCTTCTTCTCTACCTGTTCTCCTATTGAAAGAAGATAAAAAATAGGCTATGTGAATTAAAGGAAAGTCTCAGTGATCATTAAAGATTCAAGAATTCTGAGTCAGCATCTCCATAAAAAAACTTAACACAGTAGACTTCACATCAAAAATTTTACTATTATCACTCTCATTGTGCATATAAGGAAATTAAAGTTTGGAGAAATTAGTAACTGACCAGGCTTAATCCTTAATAACTGTCAGATCCATGACTTTCCATCTTCCCATTTTTTTTAACTGTCCATCTTTTTGACTCTAAAAAGCTTGTCCCTAATCAAAATTCATACTATTGGCCAGTAGTGAGTTTACTGTGAACTCAAATAAATTCCTCAGTCCTCATTTTACCTGCTCTCCTTAAGCCACAGATCCCTCAGCCTGTAATTGAATAGCAGGGTTCCTTTCATTTTCTTGTTGTTGTTGTTGTTTTGACCTTACATTTATCCTTATTAAATTCTATCTTGTGAGTCTTGGCCAGTCTCTCTAGCCTGTCAAGATCTTTTTGGCTTGTGATAGTGGCATACTGTCATCCGACATATTCCCTATCCTTTTGAGCTTTGTATCATCTGCAAATGTACACACATATATTTGCTGTCTTCATTCAAGTCATCGATAAAATTGTTGAGCACGACAGGGCTGAAAGCAAAGCCCACAGACTGTGACATCATTTCATTAATCAGTATTTTCAAGAAATGGCTTTTCAATTCATTTGAAATCCATCCAATTGTATTAGCATTCAATATCTCTTCTCTATCTCTTTCGTAAGGGTATTAAAAAAGACTTTGTCAAGACTTTTAGTCTTGAAGAAATCTGGATAACTGATATCTACTACATTTCTGTGATGTATAAGTTAAGTAATTCTGTTGAAGAAAGGACTCTTCAGTTTTCAACCTAACTCTATGGATACATGTTGTTTGTAAATTATTTCCTTTTGAAAAAGGATAAAGTTCCATTCAGTATTCTTATTTACACCTATGTAGTTAGAATGACACTTAAATTCCCAGATAACAGAGCTCCTGATTGTATCTGTTTTTGAACAAAGGTTCTCACTTATGCCACTTTCAAATAACCATAGGCTTAGAGCTCATTTTCTTTTTTTTTTTAATGTTTATTTTTGAGAGAAAGAGATAGAGCACAAGCAGGGGAGGAGCAGAGAGAGAGAGAGGGAGACACAGAATCCAAAACAGGCTCCGGACTCTGAGCTGTCAACACAGAGCCTGACACGGGGCTCAAATTCACAATCTATGAGATCATGGCCTGAACCGAAATTGAATGCTCAACCTATTGAGCCACCCAGTGCCCCTAAAGCTCATTTTCTTAGGCATGAAATTAAATATAAATAAGTATATCTTCTGTTAATTTTTATAATTCACACATACTTAAGAGAGTTATGTTTAAAGCTTCTAATTTTCCCTAAGTGAAGAATTTCAAGATCAATTCCAAAAACCTGACAAAAATCATAAAATTCACACTAAAAGTAACTGACTTAAGACAATTACTTTAAATCAAGAGCACTTAAAATCTAAAATCTATGTGACTGAATTTACATTAGAATAGGAATATTAGGGCATGACATGACCAAGATGGCAGAATAGGAGATCTTTCCACAAAGATCAACAACCCCCCCTACAAAGATCAACAATTAGACAGCTATCCATGAATAAAAGCATCTCTAGGAGAGCTCTGGAGTCTACTTACAAAACTTTAGCAACACAGTGGAACAAAAACAAAAGAATAATTACAAAAGAAGGGAAGAAAAAACAACTTCATTTTGCCTTCATCATTCATTCCACTTCCCATGTCACACGGCCCAGTGCCAATAGTTCCCCTTAGAAAGAGTTCCCCTGCCCACTTCACTTTCACCCCAGGCAGAGACTGACAAAGCTGAGACAAAGTGATAACTAGGAACAAGGAAGAGGGGCAGGGACTGCTGGTATCAAACACTTTGTGTTACTATTGTTCCAAGTGACCTGCTTTGCTAGGGGTGCCAGGGGCTTTCATCGCTGAAGAAACCAACGGCCAGTACAACCACTACAGACCCTTTGTAGATTTCACGAGTTTTTGTCCCAGTTTTTTGAGTGTTCCCAAGTGCCAGCTGCCTAAGTTCCTCTCACTCTCTGCACCCAGTGCCTGAGATCTGCATTGGCAGACAGCCTTGGCCTCTAGCTCTGCATGAGCCAGATGCCAAGCTAGACACCCGTGACTAATGCCCAGTGCCTTCAGGATTCAGGGTTGGCTTTTTTGAGATAAAATTGACATATAATATTGTGTAAGATTAAGGTGTACAATACGATGACTTGATACACAATATATGCAAAATGATTACCACAGTAAGGTTAATTAACACATTATCTCAAATAATTACCATTTTTGGTTATTGTTATAAGTGAGAACATTTAAGATGTATTATCATAGCAACTTCTGAATATTTAATATTAACTATAGTCACCATGTTGTACATTAGATCCCTAAAACTGTTCATTTTATAGCTGAACATATACATCATTTGATCACCATCTCCCCATTTCCCTACCTACCAGCCCCTGACAACTACCATTCTACTCTCTTTATCTGAGTTTGGCGTTTTAAAATTCCACATATAAGTGAATCACACAGCATTTGTCTTTCTTTGTCTGATTTATCTTACTTAGCATGATGTCCTCAAAACTCATCCATGATGTCACAAATGGTAGGATTTTCATTCTTTTTTATGGCTGAATAATATACCATGTTTTGATATGTACTGTATTTTCTTTATCCATTCACCCATCGATGAACATTAAAGTATTTTTTTGCTTTTTTTTTCTTTTGGCTATTGTAAATAATACTACAGTAAACGTGGGGTGTAGATATCTGGCTAACTTTAATTAAGGAGTAAAAGTATGTGGAATCTGGTTCATTTATTAGGCAGAACCATCACTTATTAGGCAGAACCATCACCATTTGAAGTCAGTTAAATATTGGCAATTTCATATAATTTAACTTAATAATAATTTTTATTCTAAATTTGAGAAAGAAAATTTATTGAAGCAATTTCTCTGTAACTGGCTCGTAGCAGGAAGACACTAGATTGTGTCTGATTTCTGATGTAACAGAGTCATCACCGTCTTGCAGTTTATTCTTCTAATTGGCACTGAATAAATTTCCCATGGTATGAAGAAGAATGAATGCTCATATAATGCCAAAGAAGAAAATATACAGCATTTGGATGCCAAAATAGAATATTATAGTGATGAAACAATAAATGCAATGTTTGCCAAAGTGAATAATCACTGTTGTAAGAAAGTTAAGTCAGAGGAGTGTTTTGCTTTCTAAGACAATGAACAGATGGCCTGTTCTCATAATGGAGATGACTCTGGGTCACTTATTTGAGTTAGTTACTATAATTCCAAGGTCTTATGTTACATGTTGGGAAATATGATTAGTTGTAGGAAGGTTTAAATGGTTTTGCTTGTCAACTTGTTTTAACTGCACTTGAAAGATTTAAAAACCTGAAATAAAAGAAGCAAGATGGAAATATTGGATGAATTATACCTTGTTCATTTATAGAATACGGTATTGATCCCAGTAGTACTTTTGTAGGCAATGTAGAGTGGGACAAACTACATGGTTGTAAACCTTAGCATAAATTTATATTATAAAAATCTGTGCCTTTTCCAAAGTAGCACTTTGTCCTTGGAATGTTTTCCTGTACTTCCAATACTTCCTTTATCTTAGCCTATTCCTTTCTGTCAGTTGAATGCATCCTGAAATCTCATCTCTTTTTTCAACGTCTTTCAGTATGAATCACACTGCAGAACTGTATGCTTATGAGGCTTTGCCCTACCTTTCTTCAGTTTTGAATTACATTGGATGTATGCCTTGCTTTTTATGTGTGTCTTACTTAGAAGTTCTAATTCTGTTGATCTTCATAGGCACTCATCAATTTATAATATCTCTATATGCATAACTATATTGCAGCACACACAAATGAAGTGCTTTTTGAATTGTAAAATACCATGTAAATACAACAATTGCTATGAACCTATTTCTATTGAATATAAAATTCCATAGGATTGTGGCTAGGCTATGTTTATGACATTTATTGTTATTTATATATATAAATATATACACACATTGTTATTTATATATATAGACACACACACACACACACACACACACACACACACACACACACACACACACACACAAAAGCCCAATCATAGTATTGTCATGTGTTAGAAAGTTGTTGATGTACTATTTAGGAAAGGGGAAGAATCAGGCGCACCTGGGTGGCCGAGTCAGTTAAGCCTCTGGCTTAGGCTCAGGTCATGATCTTGAGGCTCATGGGTTTGAGCCCTGCTTTGGGCTCTGTGCTGACAGCTCAGAGCCTGGAGCCTGCTTCAGATTCTGTGTTTCCCTCTCTCTGCTCCTCCCCCACTTGTACTCTCTCTCTCTCTCAAAAAAAAAAAAAAGAATAAACATTAAAAATAATAAAAAAATAAAAGGGAAGAATCAGAACCAGAAAAACTTTCATGTGTTTTTTAAGTTTGACATCTACAGAAAAAGCGTATCAGTTTGTACAGTTTTAAAAATTATTAAGCACCATTGTGTTAGGAGATTTGTGTTCTTTATCAGAATCTCCCATACTTAGTGCAATAGGAACTTAGGAAATTTATTAATGAATGAATGAAATGTAACTAGGTAATAGGTAAAGATTATTTTCTGAGTATTATTCAGATTCTTTCTTTCTTTAGAATATATATCCTGTTTATTTAGACCCTTAATGTTTATTGTTTATTTTGATATGATACATTTGAATTAGTGGTCAATACAGAAAGATACATAAGAAGTTAACCATTCACTAATTGGAGGGAGATACTGAGTGACTTAACTTATGCCAAACTATAATTAATATTGTGGCATAGTAAAGCCTCTCTCTCTCTCTCTCTCTCTTTCCACACACACACACAACACACACACACACACACACACATACATAGAAATGCTAGAAATTTTTGTTTATAGTATTCAGTTATTTATTCACTAACTAAACTTTTGTCTTCATAAAATATTGTGTCAACATATTTTTTAAGAATTTAGCAATTAATAGTTCTCAAGATAGACTATATATGTTTGATGGTCTTCAGTTATAACATACATATTTAAGGTGGTGATTGACAATGATAGAGTAAAAATGCTCATTTAGATGTCACATTGATGTAAAATAAAAGGCAATATTTTCTAAGGCAGTTTGAAATGGTTGAGATTGACAATTTTTTACAATAGTACTCTCATTTGTATTTTTGAAAGAAATTCATTTATTTTTAAACTAAGCTTTAACAATCACTTTCCCCTGCATTTCATTTTAAATGGATTTTCTACAATAAATTGTCATGAATTATAGAAATAAAATGCAAACAAAAGCATGATCACACATCAAACCAAAATAGGTAATCACACTTTATTTAGAACTAGGTATTAAGGATAATGCAGGAGATTAAAATGAAGAGAAAACTCATGTGCACCAAGCTCTGTAGCTAGCATGTGCAAAAGTCCTGGATCTGTGCCCTAGGTGATGAAAAAGACCTTTAAGTCCAATAAATTTAGAGCTTTGTTCTTTTTTTCTTCTGCCAAAGATGATTTAGAATTAAAAGAATCAGGTGACTAAACAAATGATTTCTCTTGAATTTGATCCTGAAAATGTTTGGCCTTCCCTGGCTAGTTAGAATTAGGAGCATATTTAGCCCTAGGAATAAGGCCAATTTATCTGCATTCTTGCAACTCTATAACCGGTTATTAGAAAGTCTATGTAGGACATTTGCACACAAGTCTGTGTTTCTTATGTTTTGTACCTGAATAACTCCTAGTCATCCTTCCAATTTCAACACAAATGTCACTTTCTTGGGAAATTCCTACCTGATTACATCAAATCTCATTAGAAGCTCTCATATTGCCATGTCTTTCACATTTAATAGCGATTATCAATTTTACACTTTCGTGTCATTATTTGATTGTCTTCCCTGCCCTCTATTCCTCTGTAATTTTTGAAACAAAGGGCTGATTTTGTTTTGGCTGATCATTTGTTTCTGTCACTGAGTGTAGTGGCCAGTTCACTGTGGACATTAAATACATAACAGGTGAATGAATGTATGAGTATGGGAATTATACCTGGTAAATTTGTAGGAGATAATCTAAGGGAAGAAAAGGAAAAAAAATAAAGGAAATAAAAATATATTTGGAAATGATGGGATGAGTAACAAAATATCATCTTCAAATTGAAAGTTGGTGCAAATAAATCATTATGTCCTAACACAGTTCACTGCAGTGTTTAATTTCAAGTTACCTGTATAAGAAATGTAATGGATATAACAACCACATTCTAGTCAAGGTCTTTATAACCATTGCAGTCCTTATTACAGCACATATGTTCATTGTTATGGTTTTATAGAGTCCCATTAATAAAAGGCTATCAGAATGACAACCATTACTAAGTTTTGCCCACTCTTTAATTCTTTTATTATTTTAAATCTATTATTTTGGTGGCCAAAGAACATGTAAAACATGAAGGAAAGAACTTGTATGGAAGGTTAGTTATTATACAGCTCCACAATAAATTCTCAGATAATTGAGGAAGCAATGGACTGTCATTCAATGACTTACCAAATAATTCTTTAAATGCCCTTGACAATATTAGCAAGAGACTGAAAAATAAGAAAATTTGAATTTGGTACCTCAATTTTTCTGCATATACTCCATCTTTATTTTGGCTGTTTTATTAGACATATTTAAAAGGGCAAAGCTTAATATAAAGTTTGACCCATTTTACAGGAAGACATTCCTTTAAAAGAATTTTTTTTAACATTTATTTATTTTTGAGAGACAGAGAGAGACAGATCATGAGCAGGGGAGGGGCAGAGAGAGAGACACACACAGAATCAGAAGCAGGCTCCAGGCTCTGAGCTGTCAGCACAGAGCCTGAAGTGGGGCTCCAAACCAGGAACTGCGAGATCATGACCTGAGCTGAAGTCCGATGCTCAACTGACTGAGCCACCCAGGTGCCCCAGGAAGGCATTCCTGATTCAACCTTGCTTTTTTACTCTCAGGTATGTTTCAAGTATAGGAAATTCCAGTGCCCTGGAAGTTAAGATAACATTTGTAATGATTAATGATTCCAGTAATTCTGATGTAAAAAACTATGGTATGAGATATAGAAGTGTTCCCAAATACTATTGGTGGCCTATGCTTTTTGTTTTATTGCCTCCAGTGTTTCCTACCCTTAAATACCTTTTTTTCCCCCATGAAACAGGCTCAGATATCAACTCCTTGTTTTTTTGTTTTGTTTGTTTGTTTTTACAACTATGGATAATGCAGACAGAATTACCTCTCTCTAGAAAGCCATCAGAATCTGCTAAGGTGCTGCTGACAACTTGTCCTGTCTGCTGCAACATAATGAACTTTGTTCCTAAAAAAAGTTCCTGGTTATGCTAAGTTAGCTCAGTTGGCTAGGTTGTTAATGAGGCCAAGCTCAAGATGCAGAACCGTAATAGGGCAAATCAGCGTTTTACTATTCTGTAGTTGCCCACTCTTCCTAAACCCTATTCAGTTGTTTTATAAATGCAAACTGTCATTCACCACAAGAACTGGGCCGGAGAGGAAATGAATGAAGACAAGTCTATCACTCCTGGTAAATAGACAGCCAAAATAAAAGGGAAGCTAAGTAATATCAATTTTGCATGTGACGTATAACAACATGGTAAATGATTTTTCCGAAAATTTATGATTCTTCGCATGGATTATTTGCCTATTGACCTCTCCCGCTGTTTGATTCGCTCTTTTACACACAGATGCTCTGACTTTATTCAGGAATGATTGTCACACTAATGAACATGGAAGAGTATTCCAAGAGTATTGATATAAGAGACTGTAAATAAATGCTTCTTAAGTGACTTTTGAAATCTGAGTGCAGGAAAATACTAAAGAGAGTTGCTTTGTTAACTTGCATTGTCTTCTGATTTTCAAAGTAATTAGTAATTATATTATTGGGTGACAATAGAATACATAATTCCAAATACTTTGTTAATAGTGGACAGCCATGTAAACATTTTTCTGTCTTTGACTTGTCCTCTAAGCACTCTTTCCTTATTTTCAACTATCTGTTGAATATTTCCATCTCGATATCTTAGTCATCAGTGAAAATAGTGTTTGAAAAAGATGATATTAGTCCTGAATACGGGACCACAACATATATAAATTCTATCTGGTTGCAATGGTATCTCCAAGAGAAGCGTATGCATAAAAGAAAATGCCAGAAAAAGACTATACTTTTATTAGGGCTTTATTTGAAACTTTGATGTAGCCCCTTACTGCAGGCAGAGAATACCTTTTATTTTTAAAATAGCAGAGCTGGCCAAATCTTCACATTCTGGCTCAAGGATGCATTGGTAGATAGTCAAAATTCATCTCCCAAATGGTACAGAATATAAAACTAAAAGAGTGTCATAAAAGCTGTTCTCAAATCAGTGAAACTTAAAGGACTTTAACAGAAGGAATTATAAATTTAAAATATAAATATATGAATTTAACCTCTGTAATGCAGGACACATGGAACTTTTGTAAGTGATTCCCACCGAATATGAGAAACATTATAAATTATGCAGTGAGATACAGTAAAGAGATAAAACAAATTGGAGTATTCACACCTGAGGAAAATAAGACCTAAGAAAAGCTTTGAAATAAGTATGCTTGAAATGTTCAAATTATCTCTTGAGAAATAAAGTAATCCACAAAACAGAGACACAGATTTAAAGAAAAAGCATGTAGATGGAAAATTACCCAAATAAATATTATATAAATAGAAAATATAGTTACTAAAATAAAAATCTTAATAGATGAATTAGCAGTAGACTAAACAAGGTTAAAGAGAGAATAATTATTGAATTGGACAACAACTCTGAGGAAATCCTGTATAATGTAGCCTATGAGATAGAAAATATTTAAGAGAAGTGTATGGATGTGAAAGATGGATCTCTAAAATCTCCAACATATGTCTAATATATAATGCAGAAGAGAAATAGGTTAATTAGGAGAAAGAATAGTTAATAATTTTCAAAACTGAATAAAGACTTGAGCACTTAGAAAAAGTACAGAGTCGTGAGAAAGATAAATAAAAATAAATTCATACTTAGACACAGTTTATTCATTTATTCAGAAAGGAGTGTTTTTTTGAATACCTATTATGTACCAGGTATTGTTCTGGGCAGTGAAGATTGAGCTTATATTGTATTGTGTGAGTCAGGAAGAGAGAAAAGAAACAAATAAATTAAAAATATATTAAGTAGCTATGGATGATAAGAAGAAAATAAAGTAGAACATAGGGAGTAGAAAATACTGGGAGCCACACAGGGTAGGTAAGTGTTCTTGAGTGCCATTTCATATGTATAAGTATGAGAAAAACCTGGCCCAGAGCTGTGCTCTGATAAGGACTCATGGGCCATGTGAATATATGTATGCAAATAACAAGTGAAGAAGTTGAAAGATGTCTTGGACAATTGAGGAACAGCAAGGGTCTGGTGTAACTGGACTGGAGTGCAGTGCCAGCTTTCAAGGAAGAGATTGAAAAATTGAATTATGTTAATATTAAGAAGTTTGGTTCCTCAAAAGATGTCATTTGGTGAATGAAAAGGCAAGATGCAGTATGGAGAACACATTTGCAATATGTATATTCAGTTAAAGGACTAATGTCTACAACGTATAAAGATAACATAGTAATAAGAAAAAAACATGGCAAAATATTTGAACAAGACTTCACAAAGTAAATATTCAAAGGTCTTATGAACATAAAAAAAGATGCTCAATCTCATTAGACATTAGGTATATACAACTTAAAACCACATTATGATGCCTTATCACACCTAGAAGATGGCTACAAAAATACTTATAATACCAAGTAAAGACAAGGATATGGAGCAACTGGAATGTTAACATTGCTGGTAGGAGTGTAAATTGGTAAAACCACTTTGCAAAACTGGGAGCATCTAATGAAACTGAACATAATCATATTTCATGACCCCATAATTCCAGTTGTAGCTATATACCCTACTAAAATATTGCCTTAGTTCATTTAGGCTGTAGAATAAAATACCACAGCTTATAAACAATAGAAATTCATTTCTCACCATTCTGGAGCCTGCATGTTTGAGATTAAGGTGCCAGCACGCTTGGATGAGGGTCATTTCTGACTCTCAAACTTGTTATATCTTTACATATTGGAAGGGCCAAGGGAGTTCTGTGGGGGTATCTCTTTCTTCTTCTTCTTTTTTTAATGTTTATTTATTTATTTTTGAGAAGGAGTGAGAGAGAGAGAACAAAAGTAGAGGAAGGGTGGAGGTAAAGAGGGAGACAGAGAATCCCATGTAGGCTCCATGCTGTCAGAGTAGAGCCCAACACTGAGTGATCATGACCTGAGCTGAAATCAAGAGTTGGTTGTTTAACTGACTGAGTCACCCTGGTGCCCTGGTGGAGTCTCCTTTATAGGAGCACTAATCTCATTCATGAGGGCTCCACCTTTATGACCTTCCAAATTCCCCTCTCCTAATACTATTGTTATGCCCAAGTTTCCAATATTGCCCCAAAAGAAACCAGAGACTACCAGGGAGACCGAGTCATGCATGCAAAAGCAAAGGGCTTTATTATGGGCTTAAGCTCAGGCTCACAGACTCCACCAACCCACTGGCCACATGGAGAGGGAGCCCCAAACATGGCGGTATTGGGGCTTTTTTAGGAAGGGGGTGTTACAGGAAATGATGACTCAGGCACAGCGATCCATTCCCTACCCCCTATCAAGTAGGGGGAGCCAATCACAACATTTAGAGTATCGACCAATCACAGAGTGAGCCCAGGACCCTCACATAGGGCGTGACTAAGCAATAGGTGATTACCTTACAGCCTCCATCTTTAGGCTTGCCCCTAGAAAGGTCAAAGGGGTTAGCTGGCTTCTCCTGATTGGGTGCCACAAGAGTTGTCTCTCCTTCCCTGGGCAATGTGCGCCCTTCCATTGGCCAGTGAGATGGAGAAGCCAGCACCTTGGCCTTTAAGTACAAGGAAAGCCTGAATCAGGCCTGCATCCTTACACTATCACAGTGGATATTAAGATTTCCATGTAAATTTGGGGGAATATTAACATTGAAACCATAACAAATGTGTACATTTGTCTACTGTACAATATGTACAAGAGTGTTCATTGTTGTATCACGATATGTAACAGCCAAAAACTTAAGACAAAACAAAATGTAGTAGCGTAGATACAAATTTATGGTATATTCATACAACACAATGCTATTCAGCAATGGAAATGTCTAAAATACTGCTACGTGAAATAACATGGATGAAACTCACAACCATAATATTGAGCAATTTTGACTAAGCCAGATAGAGACATTGAGGATGTTGCAGATTTGGTTCCAGGCTACTGCAATAAAGCAAATATTGCAGTAAAGGGAAGTAAAATGTCCTGGTGCATATAAAAGTAATGTTTACAGTATTCTGTAGTCTATTAAATGTACAATAGCATTATGTCTAAAAATAACCAAAGCACATACCTTACTTAAAAAGATACTTGAGGTGACTGGGTGGCTTAGTTGATTGTTTGACTCTTGATTTTGGCTCAGGTCATGATCCTAGGGTTGTGGGATCAAGCCCTGCCTTAGGCTCTGTACTGAGTGTGGAGCCTATTTAAGATTCTTTCTCTGTCTCTCTCTCCCTCTGCCCCTCTCCCCTGCTGACTGACTCTCTCTCTCTCTCTCTCATAAGAAAAAAAAAACTTGATTGCTAAAAATCCACCCATCTTCTGAGCTTTCAGGGAGTCATAGTAACTGACCACAGATCACTATAACAAATGAAATAATAATGAAAGAGTTCAAAATATTTTGGAAATTGCCAAAATGTGACAGAGACATGTAGTGAGCATATGCTATTGGAAAAATGGTACTGATAGCCTTGTTCAGTGAAGGGTTGCATTATCTGTAAAGCACAATAAAGTGAAACGCAAGAAAACAAGGTGTCTCTATAGAAAGGAGTACATATGGTATGATTTATTAATGTAAAAATATGTTTTAAGTTTATTTATTTATTTTGATTGAAAGAGAAAGAGAGGAACAGAGAGAGAGAGGGGGGCAGAAGTTCCAAATCAAACTCTGCACTGACATCAGAGAGCCCAGTGTAGGGCTTGAACTCACAAACCATGAAATCATGACCTGTGCAGAAGTCAGACACTTAACTGACTGTAGTCTACCAATCTAAACATTTAAAACTGAATTCAGAAATAAGCAGGCCAGTAGATAGTACAATAGACACTACATAGACTATATCCCTAACTATGTGTGGTTTAGCAAAAAATTCTATTATTTCATTTACTGACAAGATCCATGAAAATAGAGCTATATTATAAGTCCAGGATCTCATCTGTTTATATACCAATAAAAAATAGAAACCTTTTCATTTCCCATACTCATTTTGCTATAAAGTATTAACACCTAGCTACAGCAAAAATACAAAACCAAAACCAAAAACTTACATTTTGTTCAATTTGAAAATTTAGGTTCCCCTATTTCCAAAACTTGCTTTTTATCATTAATTTTTTTTTCTTAATTTGGTTAACAGGTCATCTGAAATAAGTGAACTTTCAGGGGAAATAAGATGTTTGATATATAAATGTAGTGGATTCCTCTTGAGAGGTTTGTTTTTTTAGACAGATTCGTTGAGTAAAAATTACTTTTTTTCTCCATTTCTCTTCCTTTGGTATATATGCATAAGTAGCTTATTGGCAAAGCACATTGTTCAGTGTGGGGATAGGGGACTGAGAGTGAGATTTGAAGCTTGTTAGCCTTTTTCACTTGAACAATTTAAAATGTTTTTCTTTATAAGGGGTCGGAAATTTATGACACTGTAAATGACTGAGTACAGAGCTAAAAATCAAGGAAATCGTGAGGCCCAAGCCTGGATACTCATGTCAGTGGTGGAGCAGTTAGGGAGAATCTTAGATTTGAATGATGCTAATGACATTGGAAATTGTCAGAAATTTTGAGACCCTTTTGATCAGACATCTTGTCTTAATTTCAAAAGATAATAATTTTACATCATAAAAAGGTTAATACCCATCCCCACATATAGTTATTTTCTTAAAAGTGCTACCAAAATATCATCTAGACAATAAGAGAGCATGTACTTCAATTTGTATTTATTTTGCTCTTTCCCCAAATATTTCTGCTTGTTTGAGGGGAGAGGTGCGGTAGGAATGATGAGAAGGAAATACGTGTTTAACCTTTTTGTCCTGTTTTATTCTTTGCTTTTCTGCAACTCATGATCCGTAGGCTGAAGTTTTCAGCCTCCATGAAAGAAAAGATAGTCTTTGCAGTAATATGACTGGAATACAAAATGAAGAAATGTGCTGGAACTCACCTTAATTTGGTTTATGGTAACTGGATACTTGCTCACAAGACCACTGGTTTTATTTGTAATCCTTTAATAAATGAACCTACAAGAGGAACAGAGAAATATTGCTTTTCTTTGAGCATAGATGATAGTCTATGTCTAGTTATTTTAGTTCATCTGAGTACAGTGCTTATCAGTTCCAGATCATTAATTCAATTCCCATGTGGGTCAGTTGGCTTTGTTCAGTTCCACAGCTACAGGTTAACTCTGAACCGTCATCTGATAAATGGGTGCTATTGATCACAGAAGACAGAACTAGAGATTGTGAATGAATAAGTGCAAATCCATCACCACTGCCAGAATGGAATTCCAAACACAGACCCACTGTGGCAAACCAGTTTCATTTTCTGTGTTACAAAGGAAAATAATGACTTCTATTTATGTGGGTATTTAAGGCCTATCCAGTACATTTAAATTAGACCATTTAACCCTTACAACATCTCATTGAGGTAGCTATTTTATCTTATTTATACTTATAAGCAAATGAAGCTCAATGAGGCTAAATATGGCAGAGGGGAAAGATGATATGTTTTGGATTCAGATAATGTTTGAAATCTAGATAATTTGAAATCTAGCTTTGATAATATATACCACTGTGAAGTGGGAAAAATACCTAATTTCCTAATAGAATAGAATTAAAAATATTTGTTTTACATTGTAAAGATTAAGAAAAATGATGATACAAACATTTAATGTTAAACATATAATATTTTTATGAAATGATTAGCTTGAGGTCACACAATTGGTGGCAGACTTGGACTTGCACGAGTCCTCTGACTGTCAGTTGAATGGCCTGTTCTCTATGTGACAGCTAATAACTATGTAAATTGAAGAAGACCAGTAGAAAGTCACCATCACTTTTCTCTGTACCTGCCTGTGCTTTAGAAGCTCTTCAGGAATATGGTGGAGTGCCTACGTTCCCCTAAATGTTCTTCATGTCTTCCTGGGCAGATAGATGTCTAGCTACGGACTGTGTTTCCCAGTCAAATGACTAAGTCCTCACAAGAGCTTGGGGGAGGAAGTGGTGTGAGCCATTTTGACCTGTTTGCTGAAAAGGAGATTGTTTAGCTTGAACCTCTACTGTTTACCTTCCTAAGAGCTGGTAAGTGAATATGTCAGTGACCCTACTTTGACCAAACAGTCAAGGGCAAGACCCTAAGCATCAAGTTTGTAAAATGCTTTGGTTGTAAGCTGGTAGATGGATGAACAAGGAAAGGAGATTGGGATCCTTGATGATTAGGTGGAGCCCAGCTACTCTGCCCATCTGGGTTGCTCATGTTAGTGTCAGAACTGTTAAATGAGAAAGAGATACATTTCTGTCTTATTTGCACTGCTGTATTTTTGCGAGGGCAGGGAGGTGCTCTTGCTTCAGGAGCTTTATCTTTAAGCCACTTAGGAAGCTTTTAAAAATATTAATACTCAAGCCCTATCACACTTTAAAACCATAACTTTTGAGGTTGAGGAATCCATGTGAGTAGACTGAACTGATGTATAGCTAGACAGGAAAGCCACCAATCTACATAACAAAGATCTCTGACTCTGGGAGCCTTCCTTGTTTATATAACAAGAATAATTCCGAGGAAAGAAAAGAAAGACTAGAGAGAAGAATAAAGCAAACGAACAGAGAAGCTGATAGAAAACTGAAGTTTCCTTAGTTTTTTGGTGGTGTTCCTCTTTTTGAATCCAGTCTCATTTTAAGGTTGACTTAGCATTCTTGCTCTTGAGACATTTGCGTATCCTTAAAACTGTGAAGAGAGAATATGTTGATTATTTACAATTTTCCCTGCCTTCCAAGGATGTGGGTCCCTTGCCACATGCAGAAGCACCTTAAGCTGGGGAGCTAGAGACCTCACTTGTTCTACATAAAAAAAAAAAAAAAAGAAAGAAAGACTCAGGTCTCAGTTCTGAGCTTAGCTGGACATGCTGGACTTGGAGAGGAGAGAAAACATTTGCAGAAATGATGGAAGTTCAGTCAGACTGTATGGAATATAACCCCTTTTGACATGTCCCCACAAAACCTTCAATAACATACCTTTTTGTGTGTGTGGCTAGTATGTTGAAGAGCTGGGTATATGCCTGGGTGCTTGGAATGTTCAAGGTACTAAGTTCAGCTTCCAGGTTGGTGTGAAGTGAGATGAGCAGTTGTCCATAGGATCTAGCCAATGCTGCTTTGGTTTCTGAATTAGCAGCCAAAAACCCACCAGTTAGGACTATACAGTCCTATATACAGATACAAACTAGCCATTTAGTATAATCCTCATGTTCACTTCTAGATACCTAACGATTCTAATTCTGACACCTATTTCTGTGTTTTTTAATAACAGTGATTGCATGTTTATCCCCTCCACACCTGATATTTTTACTTTAGATAACAAATGGAGTTTAGGAAGAAAGAAATGATGCCAGCATTTTCAACTGGGTATCGAAGTCATCTTTATCTTCTGGTTTTAGACTGCTACTCATATTATGATGAACAGCCTCATTTCACTTTGCGACAGCTGCATTTTATTGATGTAGCTTGTTATGTTTGTAAAAAGCCCATAGGTTACAAGTTGGTTTGAGTGCAAAGTGTTCTGATTAATGATCATCTTCAAAATGACAAGTGATAAAGCACTTGAGGATTCAGTGGATGAAGAGACAACCTTGTAGCACTGTTGGAGGTTCTTGAATTTCTAGTTACTGTAAAAATATCTTCTTAAAGGTGGGCTAACACCCACATCCTCCAGGAAATTACAATTTGGGATAAACACCTGCGTCTCTTGTCAAAAAGTGGTTGCCAAGTATTATTACACCTCAATCAGTTAAAGAAAGAATGTGTACATGGTATTTGAAAACTGTAGAAGACTTTATACTATAACACATTATTGTTTTTATCTTTCACTTTTAGGTTATAAGCTAATAAAATACAGGATTTTCTTTTATAATCGAAAGATGGTATACTCAGAATTCCAGGAATATCCCAGAAGTATTAAGGCTATGAAGTATGAAGGCTATGCCAGAAGAGTTGATTTGTTTGTGAACTGTTTTGCTGTTGTTGTTTTGTTTGGCTTCATTTTTACAACTTTTCAGAATAGGACAGTAATTGCTTCTACTGCTATATAGCATTTCCTCAAGATGCCCGTATAGGACATATTTTAGATGAAGTAGAGTCTCTTGTTGACGAGTCCCTTTCATTTCGCTCTATTATTAAGAATCTTTTACTTCAAACTATTTCTTAAAATTTACATCTGGAATAGGAAAATAGAAAATTCTAAATATGTCTTGGAAAATTAATATTATAGTGAGTTTTCTTGTCATCTAGGGGATTGAAACTTAGCTGCAGATTCCCTTTAAGTGGCCTCTCTGGATGCAGAGCAAGATTCAGTTAGTGAGTAAGAGGAAGAAGGTATTCAAAACAAGGGAATGTTAGTGATGGCAATCAGCAGGCATTAAATGGTTCATGTTTTTAAAAATGAGCTCTGAATCAGAAGTCATAATCACTCGATCACCTGCTGGGTTCATTTGCCCTTCAGAAATGAGGACGTCTCAAAGTGTAGAACATTTTAATAGAATAGCGCCAGACAAGCTAGTTATATAGAATTTTATTTGACAGGCTGGAGCTTGTTTCCAATATTCTTTTACTGAACTACATGAAAAACTATATTCTGGGGTACATTGTGGAAGGATAAATTGGAGATGATAGAAAAGTAAAACAAACTTTTTCTCCATTTCTTTACCCAAATTATCTTGCTCTGGCTGTGACTACTAGATCCTATGATAAGGCAATTAAACAGTAGTTTATTGAATAGGGTTACTTTAATGAAAGCCTAGAAAAGGAAAATAACACAAACAGATGTACTGTTTGGGCATGCGATTTAGTAAAATAAACCTGATAGAGGCATTATAGTGAGAATGGTAAGGTATTAACACAAGATTATTATTTTTTCTTTGTAAAGTCTTTGTAAAGACCTGCATACAAATTCACTTTCCAATCTTGTCTATTAAAAGAATACAGCATTAACTTGGTTAGTAATAATTTTTAATCTTTGTTGAAAATTTTAGACACATTTACTGTTTCTGATAACAGGAAAAGAGTTCATGATCCTGCTGACTTTCAATCTATGTTCATGAATATATAAAGTTCTGCAAATTTTACATACACAATTTGACCTACAGTTCACAAACCAAAGCAGGCTGAATTGATGAAAACCACACTTACATAATCTATTCCTTCTCTGATTGGGAACAGTCTGTATCAGAATGACTTTTGACTAGTCCGTTTGAGTCCCTAGGACCTCAAAATACCCTCCAGTCCCATTTCTCTAGCTACACATTCCCAGTGATATTTCCTCCCTCCTTTTGAAAAGCATCATAAATCAGAAGATCTTCTACTTTATTTTCTAATTCTTACTGTAGTACTATGCCAATAGTAGAAATTTAGGAAAGCTAAATAAAAATCTCATAATTCTATCTCCAGACACAACTAATAACATCTTCGTTTCTTTTCTTTCTCCCTTCATTCTCTTCTCCTTCCTATCCTCTTTTCCTCCTTCCTACCTTTACTGTCAGATTAAATCAAATTGGAAAAAAAAGACAGTACTCCATATAATGCATTAAGAAACTCATCATTTGGAAGCAGAATCCCTCTCCAGAACATTTTGGTCCATCAATTTCCCAGGTATGCAATGGATATACACATACAAAGATATTTTTTCTCAATATTTTGGATGCTGCTTATGAGCTACTTAGCTACTTCTCATATAGAGTTTTTTTGTAGAGCCTTATCTGTAACTTGTAACATAGGCATTAGAAACCGAATTGCTGTTAGGAGAGAAAGCATCTTATCCGGACATAGGCGCAGCTCATGGAGAGCATCTAGGAGAGGATGGTGGGGATAATTTGTATTTTTTTAATTTCCAGGCTAATATAGAGCCATACAAGGGAATGGGTTATTTATGAGTAAAAAAGTAATAAAATACAGGTTCTTAAGTCAGATAGACTTAGCCATGTTGAGTGAGTTTATAGAAATCTCTCAAATTACCTGAACTTCCATATACTCACCTATAAAATATAGATGATAAAGTGTTCAACTTACAGGATTTTATGAACATCTCTCTCTCTCTCTCTCTCTCTCTCTCTCTCTCTCTCTCTCTCTCACTCATATCTCCTCAGTTGTTGTAATACTTTCTTCCAAATAAGCTGTCATATTCATTTGGATAGAAGTTAGAGTATTTTAGGTTGAGTTCTCAGAGAAAGACTCTGAGACATGTTTCTGAGCAGTAGGTTAACTAAGTAAGGCATGCTTTTTCTCTCAGGACAACACATAAAGGCAGGAATAGGCAGAGGGAAAAGGTGACCTGTGACAAAATCTCAATAAAGGTTTCAGGTGACCCCACAGACAGATCTGGAGCTCAGATGGCCATTCTGAGTTGTTCCAAACTGAAGGGGGGCTGGGACTTGTACCTGAACAGGCACTGGATGAAGGCTTCCCCAGGGAGGGAACATGAACTTGGATTAGGTGGCTCCTTTTGACTGAAAGTAGTTCCCAGAGAGGGACAAGCTTTGAGGTGTCAGCAGCCCACACTCTTGGCAACTGAGGAAAAGCCAGTGTCCCAGTCATGAAGGGCATAACTGAATCTTCTATTCTTCACACATATGTGGCTTAGAACCTCCTAAGGTGAAGTTCACCCCATTTAGGAACAGATCTTCCAGAGTTCTTATTTTTATCATTTCGTGGGAAACATACAAGACCAAGGTTAGTGAGAAAGAACTATACCCCCTACCACTGTTCTCAGGGTTGCAACTGATACTCATCATTTCCCTTCTCTACTACTCTGAGAAATCTGAGACCCTGGTCATCATGCTTTTCTAGGGATGTCACTATTGCTTTTGTCCATTTACTTTCCAAGTGTGGCAGGGGAGTACCAAGAGACAGTCAAGTGTCAAGTATATTCTTCTTGTTTACGTGTGTAAGAACCACTGTTTCCTACTGATGCACAGGGCCATTTACTTCTGCCAATGTAGTGAGCCCTCTCCTTGGCTCTTGCAGTTTTGTGTATGAATCCTGGAATGACCGGGTAATAGCCAAAGCATAACCGTGTTTTCTGGTGGAAGCATTCACCCTCTTGGAACCAGAACCTCTACAGTGGCAGAGTCCAAATGTGTACAGGTGGAAAATATAAAGTCTCCAAGTGGTCTGAGATTGTTGTAAGCAGGCCATTCTAACTGTTGTTCTTGGTTTTGGGGTTCATGTATTTTATTTAATAGGGGCTCAAAACCATGCAATAGCCATTGCTTTTGGGCATCAGTGATGGTGCCGTATCCTCACAGGCGTCTTCAGTCTGATGCCTCAGCTGTGTCATCAAAAGACTGTTGCCTTACAACCTGGTAGCTTCTGGTAGTATGAAATGGGACCAATAGATTCCACAGACATGTATGTTCTCACTGCTACACCTACTTTGTTATAAAACATGTCCCTTAGTCCAGTACAATGTTATGAAGAATTCCCAGGTCAATGGATCAAATATTCTTTAGATACTTGTAGAATAGTACTGACCAATGCCTGGAAGGCAAGAAAGACAACTCATATTTGGAATATGTATTAATCTTGGTCAAGAAGACCTGCTGCCACTTTGAGAATTAAAGGCATCCAATAAAATCAAATTGATACCAGGTACTTGATTTGTTCTTTTCTAGAACTGGTGACATATTGGGGACTGCCCCCAGGAAAGGACAAAGCAGCTCCCTTCATCCAGAATTTTGGATGATATGATGCTTTGTTCTGCCAAGTAGAGGAATGAATATCTCAGTCCTAAAAGGCATTCTGGGATAGCATACTACTGCATCCACTACAAATAGAAAATAAATCTAGTTGGCCTAAGTAAAAAAAAAAAAAAAGAAGAGGAAAGAGAAATATATTGGAAGGATTTTGGATTTGGGGGTAACTCCTCATGAAATCCAAACATGTATTAAACATCTAAAAAAGGCAGAAATCAGACTGCTTCTAGGGACTTCAGATGAAAGAGTATTGCTGTCAATTTGGTTTAGCTCCAATAACTCTTAATCTTAGTTTAAGTTTCCTGCTCTCAAATTTCAAATTCCTAGAATAGTTAAGATGACTGGCTTAGTTTAGACCAGGAGTCCTTCCTCAATCATCAATATGAACAGCGAGGTGGAATCATGTTTCAGAGGTATTGCCTCCAAGAACACAACCCAGAGAGGCTGTATCCAGGTAAGACAAGTCACTCTGAATCTAGCAGCTAGTATAGATGACTATTCAGTCATTTTTACTCCTTTTTTATCATAATGATACTAGCTTTTCAACTATTTTTTTAGAACTAAAATTTATTGTGTAGTCCAATCGTATATATGTTATCTATGTATATCCGAAGCAACATTATCGAATCTATATAAAGCAAAGGTCTGTCCCACATGAATTGGAATTCAGGAAGTATTTCCCATAGTCAGGAATTATTTCTAACTGGGTAATAAGAAGTATCTCTATCTTTACTGTCAGTAATGTTGAAAAATATATGTACACTGAGGGGATAGTAAAATTTACAACAAAATTCTCTTTCTCTCTCTCTCTCTCTCAAGAGCGCACACACAAGTGGGGTAGAGAGAGAGAGAGAGAGGGAGACACAGAATCCAAAGCAGGCTTCAGGCTCTGCGCTGACAGCACAAAGCCCAATGTGGGTCTCGAACTCACACACCACCAGATCATGACCTGAGCTGAAGTCAGGTGCTTAACTGACTGAGCCACCGAAGAGCTCCAAGAAAGCTTTTTAAAAATTATTCTTGAAAATACCAAGAGAAATGTAGTCATATGCTACAAATTTTTCTTTCAACATCTCTCCTGTGGTAGATTGATTATGCTGATGGCACCATTATTTTGGTTCCTTCCTTTTCTCCATACCTGTACTAGTTTGTTACATTATAGGCCCTAATAAACATAGCTCCCTGTATCCAAGCCCTTGTGTAATCTCCTATGCTGACTCCGGACTTGGCTCTGTGATTTTCTTTGACTATGGGACTTGTTTTGGTTAATGGAACATTAGCAATCATGACACAAAGCATTGTTCGTTGGGCTTGCTCTCTCTTGCTTTTATAAACTAGCCACCGTAAGAAATCCTGGTTTAGCCTTCTGCTGAAACATAGCCCAATGCCAATACTAACTGTCAGACATGGTTGTAAAGGACATCTTAGATGACCCAATCTCAGCTAAATTGTTGATCAATCCCAGGAAATATCTGCAGAAGAATAACTCCAAATAGTGAGCAAAGTAAATGGTAATTGTTTCAGGTTACTAAGTCTTGGCGTGGTTTCTAATAGAGTGATAAACAACTGACATAACACCCTATGCCTTATGACTTCGCATTTTCTCTTACTAAAGAGGCGGAGTCCATTTCACCATCTGTTGATTCTGAGTTTTGTCATAGGACTTGTTTTGGACAATGGGATACATATTAGCAGATATGATGCAAGTAGAGGCTTGAAATCATGTGTATTGTTTTGCTTTCTCTCTTGTTCCTCTGCTTTTGTCATGAGCAAGCCTAGCTTGCTGGAGAAGAGACTCCATTCAGAATTGCTCAGTTACAACTGAGGCTATTCAATATTACGTGACTTGCAGCTGATAGCCAGACCTGTGAATGAGCTGAGCTAAGGCCAGAATTGCCAAGCCAAAATTGCCCACCTAAATTGAGGGCTCACAGACTTGTAACTAAATAAATGTCTATTGTTTTAAGCTATGAGTTTTGGATAATTTGTTATGCAGCATTATTGTGAATAGATAACTAATGCATCTCCCTTGCCTAAATATTATGCATTCACACCAGCTGCTAAAACATTGTCTCTTCTATCCAAATCTTTCCATATGGTCCTCTTACCACTCTATTTTCTCAGTGTATATTTCAGTCTCATTTTTCAAGCCCATCTTGGTGACTCAGGTCTGAACTCCATTTTTTTGGTTCAGTTCCCAAAGGGTCTCTAGCATCTTCAGACCCGATGAGCTTCATAACTCAGAGTTATGGAGTTCTCACTTTTATTCTAGATTTTTGAATAATTGATGGATAAAAATCACATGTATTGGGACTGACCCAGTCAATTCTGGTGCTCAAAGCTTATCTTTACTGTTCTTGGAGAACTAACTCACTATAGTAGTCCCTCTACTAGCAACATAAAAATGGAACATTTCTCCCCATTTTGATATTTGGTTATGATTTCCACATGCACATGCTTGCTCCTTTTCAGTCTGCTGTACAAGCTTTCTAGGACAAGAAAATAATCTACTAGGGACTTGGTGAATCTGGTGTTTTGAATGCCTTGTATAAATTCAAATGATGGGTCTGGTACGCTCTGACTTAATCCTCCAGCCTTATCAGTTGCCAATACCTGCTGCCCTGTATTTTCAGTGTTGTGTGCTAATCATTACTCAAATGAGTCCTGCTGAGATAGTGCTGTCTGGATATTTCTCTTATAATGTCAGTGTAACCTGTATCAGTTTACAGGCTATTTAGACCAATTGAAAGTCCACAGCA
Source organism: Suricata suricatta (assembly GCF_006229205.1). NCBI lineage: Eukaryota > Metazoa > Chordata > Mammalia > Carnivora > Herpestidae > Suricata > Suricata suricatta. The sequence continues at coordinate 87,841,092 of NC_043709.1, forward strand.
GCCACCAAGTCTCCAGGGATCTAGTTAGTAAAACAGAAGTATGAATTTGAACTAGGCCAAGCATGTCTGATCAATCTTTCTCTTGCAAAAAAAATATGATTCCAATTGCTAAAATATAATGAGCATGCATTGAAGCTGGGTTAAAAACAAATATGCACTGTGTAACTTTTAGAGTAAATTTTCTGTAGTTTCTCATTTTAGTAAATTCATATAAGGCTATATGATTCTGGTCTCTACTCAGAATATCTATTCTTGAACCACATTTTCTTCTTAAACTACTGTTCTAAACTCAGCATGATCTCGTCAATGCCCCTCTGATTTGCCAGTGTTATTCCAAGAAGCACTATGCCTCAGGTCTGGTTCAATGCCAGCCCTTTATGTGCTTTTTAGCAGATTGTAAGGCATGATGAAAATGAGTTCAGGAAAAATAGGATTTTGAATTGATCACACGCTATCTGTGTGGCTTCAGTAACCTAGGGAACTTCTCAGTTTCTTTATCTCTAAAATGGGATTAATAAAAGGTAGGATACTACTATAATAATAATGTACAATAATGATGTTTTTATAAGAATTAAATCAGATCATATCTGTAAGGCACTTAGCACCATGAGTAGCATATGATATTCTATAAATGTTAATTGTAATTATTAAAAGGAGGTATGAAAATATCTATTGTTTTAGCCATAGTTCATAGCTTAGCAGATGGTGAACATGACCAAAAGAAATATGTAATCCAGTTGACATTCTCAACTAATTCATTTCTTTACTAAGTATTTATTGTGTACCTGTGATATATATCAAGAACACTATGTGAATCCTGCCCCAGTAGGATTTATAAGCATGGATAGATAATAAACATATAACTACTCAGCAAATTAATTAAAACATTACCTTTGAAGTGAGCACTCCAAGATGTTTATGTGGCTATGAGGTTGGACAGCAGGGATCCTTACGTGGGGGGACAGGGGTATAAGGAAGTGACATTTTGCCTTAAGACTTGAAGTTGGGCAGGAGTTAGCTTGGTAAAAGAGAGAAAGCAGAGTAGGGGAGAAAGTACTCTGTGTTGAGAAAAGAGCATCTAGTGCTTTAGAATCTAGGAAGAGACTGGTCTACCCTGAGCCTGGAGAATGAGGATAAGAATGGCACTAATGATACTACTGAGATAAGCAGGGGCCAAATCACGAGGGCCTTTCTAGGCATACTTAAAATTTTGAACTTTATTCTAAAAGCAACGAGAAGCCACTGAAGAGTTTTTGTTTCATTTTCTAGTTGAAATTTGCATCACATAAAATGAACCATTTTAACATGTACAATTCAGTGTCATTTAGTACATCCACAGTATTATGCAACTATTACCTCTATCTGGTTTCAAAATACTGCATTACAACCAGAGACCCCATACCTCTTAAATACACTCTTCTCATTCTCCCCTGGCCTTAGTCCCTGGTAACTACTAATCTGCTTTCACTCTCTATGGATTTGTCTATTCTGAGTATTTCATATGACTGGATTCATGTAATATGTAATCGTTTGTGTCTGGCTTTTTCCTTTAGCACAATCTTCTGAGGTTCATCCATGCTATGCTGTAGCCACATATCAGTGCACAGCCCCCTGACCTAATGGTGGTCTGACAACAATTTTTCAAGTTTACAGTGGCACAAAGCAATATGCATTCAGTAGAAACTGTGCGTGGAATTTTGAATCTGGATCTTTTTCCGGGCTGGCAGTATGCAGCTGGATGTTCTCTAGTGCCGCTGGGCAGTGGCAGTGAGCCACAGCATCAGCCATGCGATCGCGAGAGCTAACAACCGGTATGCTAACCCTATGCTGCACCCATACAAGCATTCTGTTTTTCACTTTCAGTACAGTATTCAATGAATTACATGCATATTCAATACTTTATCAATTAATAGGATTTGTATTAGAGGATATTGCCCAATCTTAGGCTACTACAAGTATTCTGAACACGTTTAAGTAGCGCTAGGCTAAACCCTGGCCCTCTATAGGTTAGGTGTGTTAAGTACATTTTTGACTTATGGTAGTTTCAACTTGTGATGGGTTTATCAGGACATAGCCCCACTATACGTTGATGAGGATCTGTACTTCAATTCTCTCTATGGCTAATATTCTATTGTATGTGTATGTCACATTTGTTTATCCATTGATAAACAAGTATGGATAGATAATTGATAGATATATCTGTCACTGATAGATTTAATGGGATGACACCATCATGTTACGAATCCTTTTGTTAACATTCCAAGGATATATAGACAGTCACTTCCTGTGAGAGAAGGGAACTGAGGAACTTCCTGTCCATGTAGGTGAGCAGTCAGAACTATAGGAAATAAATGTGACAATTGCAGTAGAATATATAATGAGCTTTGAAATAGCATTTGAAAATATTTTTACATTTGAATAGTCTCTTATTCTTAATAGACTCAATTATTTCTTCTTGTGTACTGAAAATAATTCATGCCTTACTCATTTACGGATTTTGTTCAAAATATAATTTAGATACTGAAGGTATGGTAGTCAGACACTTTTACTTGTAAGACAGGAGTATGCATTCATATTGTTTTGAAGAATTCTCTCAAAAATTTATACAAATACTTCATTGTTTTTAGGAAGTGGCTGTTATGAGTAAGATCTTAATAACCTAGATGAAGATAGCCACACTATTTTTCTAAAAACTGGGTGAAATAATAATAAGATAGCAGAAGCAGGGAACTTAGGCTGAAATCTATGTGTAAGATCTCTAAGAATTACTACAAAACCATTCCCCTGGCCAAATCACTAACTGCAGGGGTACTTCTTTTCCCAAAGTTCAGAATATAATATATTCATATGCTACAGGTATAATTTAACAAACCTGTTTTCTGATAAAAATTTTTACTCCTGAGATACAACTAATTCACTGTTTATAAGAATTTGTATCTTAATTTTTTTAAGATAGAAAGAATTCCTCATTAAAAGTAGTTACAATGATTATTTACTTTACAAAACAGTATTCTAGTATACTATCCTTAAAAAAATGTAAGATCTAACTGATCATTAACAGTATTGAAAGGAACTGTAAATTTAATGTATAAAGTATACTGTAGTATCCTCTGATTTTTGAAAGGATCTTCTTCCAATTCTTGCCAACAAAGTATATTTATGGATAATGTTTAGTGACCCAGAAATAACAATATTATTTTATATCTATAGTTGGCATAACTTTCATTATTTAAGTGGACTATGAGATCTTAGAAAAGGATATTTTGTTTTGCTTGAAAGGTGAGGTGAGTACTGAATGCCATAGAATAGCAGTTTTCTACTGATGGCCCAGTATTGTCCTCCCGCCTTATCTCTTAGAATTGACCTTCATCTGGCAGTGGCTACTTACGCTACTTCCCTTACAAGTAGTCTGAAGGAAGTAAATAAACACTTAAGTTCACCGAGTGAGTAGCTTTTTAAAGAATTCCTTTTGTAACTCAAATAATTACCCTCTAATGTTTTTTTTTTTTTAAATAAGGGCTTTTCTGAGGGAAGCTTGCCATTGCCCTGTACAGTGTCCCATGGGTTAAGTCCTTTCTCTAGTGGCTCCTGGGGGGCTCAGTCCATTGGGCGTCTGATTTTGGCTCAGGTCATGATCTCGCAGTTGTTGAGTTCGACGTGGGGGGCTGTGTGCTGACAGCTCAGAGCCTGGAGCCTGTTCAGTTTCTGAGTCTTCCTCTCTCTCTGCCCCTCCCCAACTTATGCTTTGTCTCTGTCTCTGTCTCTGTCTCTCTCAGATAAATAAAAATAAAAACATTAAAAAAAGAGTGCTTTCTCCAAAAGATAATAGGAAAACGTTTTAAAGTATATTACATCTTTTGAAGTAATAAGTATGTAGAGGAAAAATATTAAGCCTAGACACATAAATACAAGGACTTCAATAATATTGAATGATTTCTAGTGAGAATTAATATCTAAAGGGCACATAGCATGTTAATGTAACAAGAAGAAGAACAAGTCTATTGGGGGGAGAGGGAAGAATCAAACTGACATAATCAGAAAAAAGAGCAAGAGTGAGTTGAATATTTTTAAGCATAAAAGCTAGAAGGTAAGATTATATAGAGTATTCTTGAGTATCTCTTTTTAAAAGCGCTGCCTCTCCTCTCCCAAGGGGCCTGCATCTTACACAGTCATATTAAATGTCAAGTGTTGCAACAAACAGTGATGCCCTTTCCTTGCTCTCAACACCTATTTCTGCTGAGCATAGAGAAGGCATCTTTGATTGGAAATCATTGACGGAGAAGCCCAGCATGGTTTCTTCTGAACAGGCATAAGCAGTGGAAGACAAGTTGTATGCAGCAAATTACATTCCTTAAGAGTTTCCAACAGAGGAGATATCATCTTTTATAAGTTAGAAATATGTTTGGTCATGTGCTCAAGTACAACATATATTCTGATTCCTGAGTGATTAGACCAGTCTCCTTTAATTACGATTTAGGCTCAGGTCATAATCTCATAGTTTGTGGGTTTGAGCCCCGTGTTGGGCTCTGTGCTGACATTTGGGAGCCTGGAGCTGCTTTGGATTCTGTGTCTCCCTCTCTCTCTGCCCCTCCCCTGCTCACACCCTGTCTCTCTCTCTCTTTCAAAAATCTAATAAAACATTAAATAATTTTAAATATTAAACTTCATATTTAAAGCCACTGGATCAGATTCTTAACCAACTGAGCCACCCAGGCGCCCCTCCACTGGATCAGATTCTTACAGGATCTAATGTTCGTTCCTGATCTTATCTTTGAAGATCCCATTTCTTTCATGTAACTTGGGAAGACCCAGAGCATCATAGCATCTCAAGATTGGGAGGGTCTTAGATCCCTCTTTGCCTAAGTTAGTGGCAGAGCTGCTGCCAGAACCTCCCTGCCTTCCACCTGCTACCTTTCTACAGTAGCACTGATCCGTTGTTCAGAATACCTAATTTTAATACAGATATCTTCCAACAGAGACACTAGGCTGTCATTTATTTATTATTTTCTTAATGGATGCGAGGATTTGAGTCCTGGCTCTGCCTTTTACCAGCTGTGAAATTTAATCAAGTTACAAAGCTTCTCTGGGCTTCTGTTTTTCATCTGTCAAATGATCAGGAAATTAGATTAATCTTTAAGGTCTCTTCACATACTTAGCTTTTGATTTTATGGTATGCTTTTCACTACATTTAATGTCTGAGAAGAATTTATCAGATGTCTTCTTATCAATGTGTGATGTAGAAATCAGTCTGCATAGATCACAGAGCTGGTTAAAATCTCAAATACCAAAAAGATTTATAGTATGTGATTCCCTTGGACAAAAACTCTATAGATTTCTATAGATGTTCAATATTGTTGTGGACAATTATGGAAACATATTCTTGACATTTGCTAACTTGTGATTGGTCTTTCCTCTCCTGAACAGTGGCATTAGGGTTCCTCCCCTTACCTGAGTGTCACAAAGCCCTTCTTACCCTTGTAACATTAAGACAATGGCAGGGACGCAAGTCTGTAATCCTAACGCATTAAGGTTGAGGTGATCTCCAGCCTCTAGTGTGTTCATACTTTCCTTCTCATTGTCTGACATCTATTTTTATCTGTGCTAGCATCTTATTTGTAATTCCAATTTTGTGGTCTCCCCCAACCCCAACATGTACAGATACTTTCAGAGTAATGCTGCACTTTAGCTCCTCCATCGGACGCTGTAAATAATTAGACAAAAGGAGAAGGCATGAGCAACATTTGGATGTTGTAAAGGAGGGGGTCTTTGAGTAAGTCATCAAGTTCTGATCTTTGGTGAGGGCAGGGGAAAACAGAGTGGAGTGAAATTTTAGGGAAAGATAATGGTGAAGAATGATTCTTGAATCAGGTAAGTACCATCAAAGCATTTGTAGCACTAGGTGATGTCCCCATTCCTACTTATTTAAGTTGTGTGTAAGTCATCTCTATACCCAATGTGGGGCTCAAAATCATGACCCCAACACCAACGGTTGCATGTTCTTCTGACTGAGACAGCCAGGCACCCCTGATGTCCCCATTTTTATACTTGAAGAATCAGGTTCAGGGAAGCTAAATAATTTATCCAAGGTCACATAATTAGTACTTAGCAACAGAATAGGTTTTAAAATCGTATCTGTGCAATTTTACAAAATGTGATTTTCCTATCCTTTATCCAAATCCTTAGGTGCCGGATGTATTTTAAATATCAGAATTTAGAAGGCAATACAGTACAAATGTTGCAGGATTTTTTTTACCTCAGTACCTGGGGTTCGTTGTCTCACTGCTTCAAAAAATGAAGAGATGGACACAAAATGAGCAGCAGGCAAAAATTTATTAAAGTAGAAGATTAGAAGGTAAGATAGTATGAAAGCTCTCTTTACAGCGAGGGGACATTCAAAAGTGAATGCCAAGACTATTTCGTTATGTAAAGTTTTGGTCACTCTCGCTTCCCTTCCCCCTCTTTCTTTATCACGTCCTACCTTTATTGGCTTGATAACCCTACGTGTTGGGTTGTCCATTCCTGATTGGGTTGTTTCCATTGTATGAGGAATGGTCTATGGCCATATCATTCCTTATGGGTCATAAGTTTTATGATCTACTACTTATTTTTAGTTAGGTCTTTTGTCAAGTTCCTGAGGGAGACCTGAAGGGGAGTAGGTGGTGTTGGTTGCATTCTTAGGAGGACCCTTATGCCTAAAGGTGTTTGCTGTGGTCAGACATTCCCTACATTTTTCCAAAATATGTGTTTTGCCCTACCCAGAGACCTTTGGTCCTAATTTTTCCCTCTCTTCCTACTGAGTTCTCTTTTCCTATCATACAAATATATATTATATGAACAGTCCCAGCAAGGGTCTGGAGCTCTCTGTAATCAAACATTCACATTTTGGCAGAGAAACATGAATATTCACCTGAAGTGGGATAAATGGGGCCTCTAAATAGCCTCACCCTCGTTCAGTTCAGGTTTTCCAGCCAAATGATTCAGATCGGTTCAGTTTTGCTACCAAAAAACTATTGGGCTTTAGAACTGTCTGAATTTTAGGATTTTGGATTTAAGGATAATGTACTTGATTACCAGCCTGTCTGAGTCTGTTGAGGGAGTTTTGCATGGGTGCTGGGTTTTCCAACTGAGGAAAGTGTGTCTCTATCCCAGGCCCCAGGGTAGTCCTGTAAGAACTGGTGCTAGCTACAGAGGCTGTGGGTCTTTCCTTGGTGCAGGGTGCAGGGACTAAGGCTTGAGCAGCCAGAGCCCAGGGTCAGTGCCATGGAGTGCTCCATGCCAAGGGCAGCCTCTGTTGGCCATGGGGTTCCTTCCCCTTCAATCTCCATGCTGAAAGTTTATAGAGTGAATCTCTTCAATGATGTCACATATTCTATTCTATTTGGGAGGTCATCGAAAAATATAGGACTTATTCTGTATAGATTCACATTGCAGCCAAATTCAATGAAGTGTATCTAATTTGAAAGTGATGGATATCTACCATTAATGTGCTAAAGCTGTGTTATGGTAAGGTTATTTGAAAATAGATGGGGATTAGAAGTGAAAGTGATAGTGATTTTTCCTCCCATAGGCCAGGCTTCTAAGACTGGGAAACACTATGTGTACCTGAAATATTTTAAGAACTAATATATAATCATTATTTTCCACATAGTATTTGGAATATTACTAGTTGATGGCCTTTGTTGCTGTTACTGCTCCATAGCCCCTATTGGTGCTACATATTAACACAATATAAGCATTAATAATTTCTAAATTGTGATTGAATATAAAGTTAATGTTATGAGGCCATTAAGAATTCATGCCATGGCAGTAGTCTGAAATACATAGGGACATTATGTTGTACCCAAAATAAATTTGACCTTGGTGCTTCATGTGCATTAATCACTTTCTTCTGGGCACAATAGCAGAAGACCAACTGGATATGAATAATGGATGCACAATTTTTAGATTAATTTTTAGCATTTTAGCTTTTGTAGTAACACAAGATGAAGTTAAATTAGAATTCTGGGTCTCTTTCTAGTGTTCCAATTGCCAGATATCTTTAATTTATTAGGCTGAGAGGTTAGCATTAACTAGATGACTGCTACAACAAGGATGGAAGGGGTCCTATAGATGTTTGGTTTTCCCCTTAGGTCTATAATCAAGTGCATGTTGATCAGAATATGATAGAAACTATGCTAAATTCCAACAAAGCACCAAGGATAAAGCAGTAAATATATACAATGGTAGGTGAGAGTGAATTTATGTAATAAGAATCATCAAAGACCTTTATGATGATGGGGCTCATCTGACTACAAAGCTTTAAAATCAAATTAATTTTTTTCTATAAATTAATTGAAAAGTATATACACTAAGAGTTAGTACTAACCTCAGGCTGGATAAAGGTCTCTAACCTTAGAACTGGAAACTTAAGACACTGGTCTTTACTCACTATGTTCTATGTTCTAAGACTCAAGACATAATTTGAACTAAATTTACTTTGATGTACTCAAGATGACCAGGGTAGTTTTGTTTTTAATTTTTTAAATGTTGATTTATTTTTGAGAGACAGAACACAGGAGGGAGTGAAACAAAGATAGAGACACAGAATCTGAAGTAAGCTCCATGCTCTGAGCTGTCAGCACAGAGCCCAATGTGGGTCTCGAACCCATGAACTGTGAGATCATGACCTGAGCGGAAGTTGGATATTTAACCAACTGAGCCACCCAGGTGCCCCCAAAGTAGTTTTGTTTAATAAACACAAACATTCTCAAATACAGAACATAAAATATCTTAATATTCCATAATTACATCATTTACAATAGTTTACTATCTACCTCAATATTGTAGAATGAGCCAAGAGGGATAAATATCTATAAATACATGAAAATACAAGAGCTATGTCAGTGTCAATGATTAAGATATAATACATCCTTATCTTTTGCATTTAAAGAAATAATGTTCAACAGCCTGTTCAGTTATTATTGGGGCATTACTTTTCCTATTAAAGAAAAGTTTGATTATGCAGAAATGTTCAAAGGATTATTTACACATAAGTTATATTTTCCTTCCTTCTACCAAGCTATCAAATTATCCTTAAAGGCTCTTTTGGCTGCATCTTCATTCTTTATAGGGATTATTTCTATTTAAATAAAATCAGCATGAAATAAATCATCAATCATACATAAGTGACTCAAGTTTATATTTTGCATTAAAATTAGAGTGTAGAGCTAGCTAAGAATTGTTTTATAATTAGGTGATGTTTCAGTGTTCTCAGATACATTTTCTCCTGAAGGAATGTGGGAGAATATTCCTTTAGGTTGGTTTTAGTATCGTGCTGGTAGCTGCTGGTCATATATAGACATATATGAGTTTTTTTTTTTATCATTGTGAAATGAGGGTAACATGTGTCTCTGTGCTGTTTTCAGTTTGGGGCTGCACACCCATGATTATTATAACCTAGTAATTCAACATAGTCAATAAAATGTTGATATTTCCTAATCCAGTTATTAAAAAAATAATAAGGAATGTTGGACATGCTATGACTTTTGGTTAGCACACTGTATTCTCCTGGAAGGGATTAGTTGTGGTGATTTACCACGTAGCCTATTGATGTCATCAGCAGATAAAACACAATTACAATCCTTTATGTGAGATGATATACCATACAGAAAAGCCAAATTAATCTAGCCACAGAGTCTGGCAATCAATTCATAAATGGTTATTTTAAATAAAGGTTTTAAGTGAGACTATGTCAAACTAAATACTTTCAACATATGCATTGACTATGAAGTATCTCTTGAAGAAAGTGCCTTTTTCTCTGGGACTTTAGCCACTCAACAATCAGTACCAGGATGTGAGCATGGATTCATGAGGTGATCACTATTTTCCAGGGAAATGACCTTATAAATTTTTTAAATGACACTACCCATGACACTATGTCACATTTTTATGAGCCCCTGAAATCTGATACAAAGCTGGCACATTGCAATATATAAGAGATTTTCTAAGCCCTGTTCAGAATGTCCATATGGGCATGTAGGTGATAGTTATCTAGATCTGGACTTCCATGATATGACCATGACAGCAAAATACTCTAAGTTTATGTAAGGGGGAAAAGAAAGAAAGAAAGAAAGAAAGAAAGAAAGAAAGAAAGAAAGAAAGAAAGAAAGAAAGAGGGAAATTTTATCAAGTGACAAGACCAGTTTTATTTTCTAGCTAGTGTATTCTCTCTTGCACACCACTGTAATTAGAAAGTTTTAGTAACATGTGCTCAATATTTAATGATCCAAGTCTGAGATTGCTTTATGCATGCATTTCCACAAAGAATGGATTGCATTTATCTCTGGAAAAGAATGATTCAGTCACTGAGCTGGGGGTTTCTTTTGTGGAGTGTGTAATGTTAACCAATGTAACCTTCCTCTTTCTTTGCTTCCATAGTTGACAGATTTCCCCTTTATCTGCACATGTTCTTTCAGAAGTAATTATTTTTCTATTTCTAAGATTTTGAGAGTCTTCATTACACCCCCTACAAATCAATAACAGAGTTTAGAAGTCTTCTCCAAAGAACTTACAAACTAGTAGCATTGTAATTTTGGAAAATATATAACCTTTAAAAAAATAAGGTAAAGTACACTTGAGATTCATTCAAATGTGATGGGCATACTAGATTCATAAGACTAAACAAATTTGTAAGTATTTGCCTGCATGGGCCATTCATAGTTCTGCAGGAAGAATCAAATAAAGACTCAAAGTATCTTTACTTAATGTAAGCTTTTATTTGCTTTAAAACCTTTTTTTAATGTTTATTTATTTATTTTGAGAGAGAGAGCAAGAGAGAGAGAGGGAAAAGGGGCAGAGAGAGAGGGAGAGAGAGAAAATCCCAAGCAGGCCCCATGCTGTCAGCGCAGAGCCGGAATTGGGGCTTGAACCCATGAACCATGAGATTGGGGCCTGAGCTGAAATCAAGAGTCAGGCGCTTAACTGACTGAGCCACCCAAGTGCCCCTAAGATAAGCTTTTTAATCAACTGTGCTTAAGTAAAAACACTGTAGTCAACTAGAAAGAGATCCAAGGTGAACAAAGTTGAGGGCTATATTCCTTGAATTATTAAATTGAGAAAAATGGCTAAGTTTTCAGCTGGGGATTCCTCCATGAGTTCAGTTATGACAATCATGCCACGGATAACTATAACCTAGAGTTTAGTCTCATTCCCTATTTTAATTGCCAAACCCAGATCTTTATATTAAAATTAAACTAAGCAGACTGTGATATAATTCAAATTACATAAGATTTTAGATACTTTCTGAGTTCATTGATGATGATGATTTTGCTTCCCATCATCTGTATCAAATGATAACTAGCAGGTTAACTCTTGAACATATTTATTTTTTCATTCAATACATACTTTCTAAACACAAACCATTTGCTCAAGTGTGTCACAGAAAAACCCGCCCTCAAGGATCTTACATGATGGAAGGGAAGGACATATAAATAAGTAAAGAAGTATATAATATGTTGGTTGGTGATAAGTTCTGTGGAGGTAAGTATAAGGAGGTGAGGGCAGGGAATACTTAGGCAATGTGAGTGTAGAGTGTCTATTTTATACAAAGTTGTCAAGAAGGGCCTCACCAATGTGGTCGAATTTGAGCAGAGAACAGAATGGCTCTCTGGGGAGGAGCAGTCAGGCAGCAGGAACGGGGGTGGGGAACTCAGTGTTAGAAACAACAAGCTGGTGTGGCTGAGGGCTAGCAGGGAAGGATGGCAGCGGATGAGCCATGTGATGCAGGCCATTTTAAGGATTTGGGAAGTTATTTTAAATGATTTGGGAAATCACTGGAGGATATTGGTCAAATGAATAGCCTGATCTAATTTTTATTTTAAAAAGATCCATTGGATATATATGAAAAGCCTACAGCTAACATAATATTTAATTGTGAAAGACTGAATGCTGTCCCCTTAAGATCAGGACTGGAGCAAAGATTTCTGCTCTAATTATTTCTATTCAACATTGTACTGGAAGGCATAACTAGGACAATAAGGCAAGAAAAGGAAATAAAAGGTTCAAGACTGGAACAAAGAATCAAAATTACTTATTCTCAAATGACATCTTTTTTTAATGGAGAAAATCCTAGGGACTCTAACAAAGAACTGCTAGAATAGATAAATGAATCTGGCATAGCTGTAGTCTACTAGGTCAATATATGTAAGTACATAATATTTCTATGTGCTATCAACAGACAATTGAAAAATAAAATTAAAAACAGCATTCATAATAACATATTAAAACCATAAAATACCTAGGGATAAATGTGACAAGAGATTTGCACAGCCCATACACAGAAAACTATGAAATGTTGTCTGAGTGACATTAAAGAAAAAACTAAATTGGAGACATATATCATGTTCATGGATGAGAAGACACAATATTAAGATGGCAAGTCTCCATGAAATAACAGCCAACTTGGTGAAGTGAGGACTCAGATTTGGAGAAACAAATCTCTATTTAGAAAGCCATGGCGCTTGGGAAATTTCCCTGAGATTTACAGATGTCTGCATGACTAGTCGTTAGTCAAAAGTTTTTTTCTTTCTGGAAAGAAAAAAAAAGGCTTACAATTGTTTATAGGAAGTGATGTGTTTTATAAAGCTCTGGTCTTTAACAAACAAATGTTAAACTCTATCATAAAAGTCAGTGCTTAGGAAGGCTTATCTTTTGAAACCCAATCAGAATGTTTGAAGTAAAAAAAATTTTCTCCTCTGGAGGCGCCTGGGTGGCTTAGTCAGTTAGGTGACAGACTTGATTTCAGCTCAGGTCATGATCTCATGGTTTATGAGTTCAAGCCCCACATCGGGCTCTGTGCTGACAGTAGGGAGTCTGCTTGAGATTCTTTCTCTCTCTGCCCCTCCCCTACTCATACTCTCCCTCCTTCTTTCTCAAAATAAATACTTAAAATTTTTTTTCTCTTTTGGAAGCTTCACTTTTGAGTACTCCATACTTAAAAAGGCCATTTGCGAATGTCTCCAAATTATAATTTTGTTAATTTGTAGTATAGTTCTCCCTAGTCTGCCACTTCCTTGGAAGCCTGGGATTTTCAGGCCAATATTATATATATATAACAGGTTTTACATATGGCTATTTCACACCTAGTAAATCAGGGACAATATTAGATCATTTGTGACTTTTATAGATACTCATTCGGAGTCATTAGACTCCTGTGGAATTTGGGGTGGTTAATGAGTACTCCCAGACAGAGGAGTTAGAATTGCTAATGTGTGGTTAAGTTGTACTTGCTTCTCATTCCTTCTCTGCCCCCTCCCTGTTTTAAATTTATAATTTCATCTTCCAGATCCACGTTGGAGTGAGCTGGATGCACACGCTTGCTGTGGGAGATAGAAAGATAATTTTTGTTTAATGTGCTGACAGCATGATCCTGCTAGTTAATTATCACTGTAAGAGGACTCCTGATCGTTTCTTCCAAAACTAAAAATTTTTGGAATCTATTTCCTGCTTCTTAACTGGACTATGAATAGCGATCCCATATAAAAATGAGTGGCTACTCTATTTTTGGCTAATAGTTTATCCTGGAAGGAATATGAGGGAAGAGCATCACCCAAAGCTACCTATACTGAGGTTGCTTAATTGAGCGTTTGTTTTGTCAAGGCAAAATTCTGGATTTATCTGCCTTTAAAGTTTTTCAGGCTAAAACTATTTTAACATACTCTTTAGAAGAGAACTTTCACACTTTTGCTCATTCATTTATCTCTGCCCTGGAGGAGATTCAGAATAATTTTCTGAGAAGAATCCAGCTCTGCCAGAGGGTGTTCTCTGTGTTCAGAGCATAGGTGAGATAAGTCAGGCCTTTTGATTCATATCTTTTTTTTTTCTTTGCAAGGAACAGAAAACCACTCAAATTAGCTCAAATGGAAATGGGTTTTATCATTAAGTAACAGGGGTATCATTAATTTGCCAGGCTATCACAAACTGAATGGTCTAAACAACAGGAATTTATGGTCGCACAGTCTGGAGGCCAGAAGTCTGAGTTGGTACAGTTGGTTCTTCTAAAGGCTCTGAGGGAGAATCTGTTCCGGCTCCTAGCTTCTGGTGGTTGGCTGCAAATCTTTGGTGTTCCTTGGCCTGTAGAAGTATCCTCTCTCCCTTTACCTTTGCATGGTGTTCTCCCTGTGTGCTTGTGTCTGTGTCCAAACTCCCCCTTTTGATAAGGACACAATATATTGGAATAAGGGCCTACCCTACTTCAGTATGATCTCATCTCACCCAATTACATCTGCAATGACCCTACTTCCAAATAAGGTCACACTCTGAAGTAGGGGCTTAGGATTTCAACATATGAATTTTGAGGGGAAACAATTCAATGGGTTGTCCTAGAACTCCTTTGTACAATGTATACCTGTGCCTCACAGAAACTGGAAATACTTCTGTTATCTCAGGAACATCTATCACTTTGCCTCAAGCATTGTGTCTCTTCTTTCTGCCTGTGCATCTTATTTTCTTCTCTCTAAACTTGCCTTTTCTACAAGGCTTTTGGTTTGGGCTCCTCCAACGTTTTGGCTTGTTATGGTGCTGACTCTAGCTTCTGGGGCTGCAGTTCTGGCAGCACAGCTACTTGTTGCTAACTGACGGAATGGTAATTCCTACGAGAGACACTGTGATTGCTTCAGCTCAGTGTTGGGTTGTCCGAATTGGGAGTTGATCTGGGGTTCAAGCAGCTGTGACTAGGGATGGAAGTAGGGCAGGGTCTGATCTGTAGGCTGGTATCTATGCACTCCAGGTGAAATTTGGTACTTTGAGAAGGTTCCAGGGATAGAGCATGGAATAAGAAATGATGTGATTGAAGATAGCCATAGATTCTTTAACTCTCCTCCTACTGAGAGGTAAAATTTTATGTTGGCATGGGTCCTTGAGAACTAAAAACCAAGATAACATTAAATGTGCAAGAACGTTATCAGAGGCAATGGCTTTGTGAAAGGAAACAAGAACAGAGACAGGAGAGACGGGGAGAGACATACAGACACCAGTGCAAGTCTGACTCTGAGTGAAGAAGGGAGGGAGAGAAGGCTGAATGCATTCCAGATTGTTGTGTATCTGAGGAATTTTTGGCAGAGTTGTTGGGGAGCAGTTGGTCCAAAGTTGCTGACAAAGGAGTCTTATGTCTTTCAGGAACAGGCCTGCCTTACTGTCCTCCATACTAAACACTGTGTGGACTTCAAAATGCAGTGTCTGGGCCTGTTGGCCAATTATACTCCCTATAATAGGAAGGCCATAAGCTTCCTTCCCCTCCACTTGAATCTGAGTGGGTCTTTGGCTGCTTTGAGCAATAAAATATGGCAGAAGTGACCCTTACCAGTGTTCTACCCACAGCCCAAAAAATGTCAACTTTCACTTCCTTTCTCTGAGAACATTCTCTCTGAGAGCCCTCAGCCACCATGGAAAACTTGGGACTCCCCTGGATATGCTAGAAAGACTACATGTAGGTGCCCTGGTTGACAGTCTTCACTGAGTTCAACTTTCCAGCCATGTCTGCTAACATTCTTGAAGTGTAAGAGAAGCTGTATTAGACTTTCCGGCACAGCTGAATATCAACAGATGACCTCAGTAGTGCCATATGGAGCAGAAGAATCACCAGTGGAATCCTGCCCAAAGTGCGGACTCACAAAATTATAACATAATAAATTGGTTATTGCTTTAAGCTGCTAAGTTTTGGGGGTAATTTGTTACACAGCAATAAATAACCAGAACATTAAGTCTCTTACATAGGATAATTCCATCAGAGGTGAAAGTTTCCATTTAATTAGGCCCTCCTAAAGGAACAAACAGAAGGGTAAAACAGCATGACATTGGGAGAATCAACTTTGAGATCTGAATTCTGAAGACTGATTTTGTTACCCTTTGGAAATCTCATCAATCCAGAATATCATCCTGTTCAACTTGAGAAAACAAAGAATCAGAGAAGTCATGATGCTGTGTATAGGATCCATATCAAAGCATTTAAATAGACTTTCCTTTCTCTTAGGATTCCTGTAAGTTAGAAGGGCTTTGGGGCAGGGGTTTTAGCAATAATAGGAGGGACTAGCAGAGACTAACTGTATCTCAATTTAGAGGGAACCTCAGGTCCAGCCAACATCAACTTGTCCCCCATTATGAGGGAAGGATGAGAGGAGACCCATGTACTGAGAGAATCCTAGAGCCAAGTGGAGAAAAAGGTAGAGAAACCAAAGATAGAAATATGGTAAGAGGGTAGGTCTTAAAAGTTCTCATTATAAGATTAAAAAGTAACTGATGGTGGCTGCTAACTAGACTTAATGTGGTGATCATCTTGCAATACAGATACAAATATAGAATTGTTAAGTTGTACACCTAAAACGAACCTAATATTATATGTCAAGTATATCTCGATAATAATAATAATAATAATAATAATAATAATAATAATAAAAATGACAGGAGAGAAGTGTTAGACGCAGGGCCTCAGACTCAGGAATGTTAGCGTTCCTCTGTGAATGCTGGCTGGAAGTTCAACGTTAGCTGGTCCCGCTGCTAAAGTCAGATCACCCCTGTATGATTTAACCACTGACTAGTGCCCTGTCTATCCTGTGCCATAAGTGTGGTGTGGCTTGCCCTAAATCTACGGAAGTTAGCAACCATGGATTTTAGAATACATAGTTTCTCATGAAAATAAGGTTGACAAATATATTTAAGGAACTCTACAGTGATCACAGGAGAGTGTGATGTTTGGATGGGGAGCATTTTTATCACCTGGCTAGGATTATTGACCTGCCCAAGGTTAAGACTTGGGGTGGGGGTAGGGATGGCCACAGAAAGCTATACAGGAGGGGCGACTGGGTGGCTCATTTGGGTAGGCGTCAGATTCTTGATACTGGCTCAGGCCATGATCTCACAGTTCATGGGTTCAAACCCCACATTGGGCTTTGCATTGACAGTGCAGAGCCTGCTTGGGATTCTCTCTCCTTTCTCTTTCTTCCTTCCACCACTTGCATTCTTCCACTCTCTCAAAAATAAATAAGCATTTTTTAAAAAGAAAGCTACACTGGAAATGAGGAAAGAGCCTGTGATTTTCCCTATTATGATAGATTATCCTCTCTCTTACTACTTTCTCAACTATGACTTTTGTCAGCCATCATGATGGCACATAATGAGGGGAAAAATAATTTACGTAAGAGGAAAATATTTATGCTTAAAATAATAAAAGGAAGAAAAATCAAGAATTGTTAGAAACACACAATACTGAAAAATATTTATGGATACATATTATGACCAAAAGTTAAAGAACCATGTAAAAAATGGAATAGATGAATTATGAATAATTTGAAATTTCACAGAGTTAGAATAAGAAGCAGGCTAATACTGGAGAGTTAGAATGTTAAGAGCATTAAAACAAATGGGATGAATGTTTGGAAACAAAGATTATGTTAAGGAAAGGCAAAATCAAGATATAAAAAGTAAAAATGATCAAGCAAATAAAATTTTGAAAAAATCAAGGGGTTTAGGGGAAGTAGAAATGAGTACCTTAAACATAAGAAATTAGATCATGAAACAAGGTCAAATCAGCATAAACCAGCATACATGGGAATAATTTTTCTTTTTAGACTTATGAAATAGAGCCTAAAGAATAGAAAGAAAAAGCACAGGAATTATTAATTATTTTTTTAAATGTTTATTAACTTTGAGAGAGAGAGAAAGAGAGTACAAAACAGGGAGGGGCAGAGAGAGGGGGACAGAGGATCCAAAGTGGGCTCCCTGCTGACAGCAGAGAGCCAGATGCGGGGCTCAAACTCATGAACTTCGAGACCATGACCTAAGCTGCAGTCAGACACTTAACTGACTGAGCCACTGGGGCGTCCCAGGTAGTATTAATCATTTTAATGAGACACACTGATTCAGACAAGCGTGAAGTTTTGGCAGAGAACTCCAAGTTGGAAATGTGTTCTTGCGGCTTCCTCCTCTGGCCACTCCCAGAAGGTGGTGAGCCCCAGAGCCTGGCAGAGAGCAGCACTGAGCTGGGCATGGCCATGGCCTCTGCTGGTGCCTGTGCCCTGCACTGTGGGCACACATGAGAGGCCCCGGGTACCTGCCAGTTAGGTTGTGGGCAACATGCGTCTGAAATGGGCTCAGTGCCCAGAGCAATTTAGATACTTGGCAGAAACTCATATTCTAATTATATGTTAACAAATGACTTCCTTATTTTAATTTTTAATCAAACACACCACTTGTAGCTAGCCTCAAAAAATACAAATATGTAATTATCACTTGGAAGTTTTAAAAAATCTGGTACAAGGAGTTTATTGTTTTTGATGTCTTTAAGAGAAAAAATGTGCTGCTACTTTTTGCCTATTGTTCTCAATAAGCTTCACTAACGATTTTTCAATTTGTCCAAAGTATACATAGTCATTTGAGTCCAGCCTTTGTCACTTACTACGTAGACAAATACTTGACTTCTCTTTCCATTTCCTTGACTGTAAAGAGATTAGAATATAATTTAGCTCATAGGATTAGTGATTAATCAGAAAATGCAACTAAAGCCCTTTTAATAATAACTGCCACATAGTAAACAATAAATGCTATTTATTATTACTATTAATTTATTATCTATGACAACTCCAGACATACTGACATCTTTTCTATATTTAGCTTCTCCCACCCACAATTCTATTATGTTGCTTAATCTGTTATGCTATCCTAGGCACTTATGACCTAAATTAAATGAATATTCTGGCACTTAAATATCTTGACCTCTATGATCAGTGAAATTAATTCTGTTTCTAAATTATTCTAGTCAGGTATAATTTTTATAAAGAGATGCAATTACGTTTGGTGGGTTGATCTTACAGTCAGGAGCCTTGCTGGATTATTGTTTCTAGTAATAATTTTATTCTTTTTTCTTTCCAGATACATATCTGTGCCATCTGCAAATATAGTTCAATTATATCTTCATTCTTATGTTTGTATCCCTATTTCTTTTCCTGCTTGAATAGTAATTGCCAATAATATTAATATGTGAATTGCAAGCATTATTCATGTATTAAGCAGAAGTGCTAAAAAGGGGGCGTTTATTATTATTTTTTAAAAGGAATGACTAATGAATTTTGATTATATATATATATACATACACACACATGACTAGAAATAGACATATTTATGGTCCGTTAAAAAATTCCCAAGGACATTAGTCTTAGACATAAAATTTAGAACAAATATTGGATTTCATTAAATACATTCTTGGCATTTACTGAGAAGCTTAGAAGATTTTAGTTTTTCTTCCCCCCTTATTAATATAATGAGTCATGTTAATTATTTTCTTCATGCTGCATCAGTTTAAAATCTTGGGATAAATCACTGCCAGTTTTTATAATATTTGGATGCTTATATATCATTTTGTAATTGAAATTAGTCTGATAAAACCTCTGTGGTATTTCTTTTTTAGGTTTTGGAATCCAAACAGCTTTTGTTTCCTAGACTTGCTTATGCTATGTCTTAATTTTAAATATTTTGGACAGTTATTGTTATCTATATATTATTCTTTGACATTTTTACAAAGTTTTACAATGAGTCTGTGACAATGGAATACACATTATATAATGACTTTTTATATTTTTGTTTCATTGATTTTATTAATGTGGGTCTTTTATGGAATGGCCATTTGACTATATATTTTTTTAAAGAGTAACTTTCTAGTGGAATGGATGTTATAATTGAGAATATTTGTCACAATTTAAATTATTTTTTCAAATAAAATTTATCAAATATTTTTTTGAATTGAGCCAATAGTTGATCATTGTTGATAGGCTTTTTCGTTGATTAATGAGTTACCAATGCACAATTGAAAAATCAGACTCAGCTGAATCAGAAATCTTACCTAGTAACAAGTTTTACCAAGTAAGATCAAGGATACAGGAAGCCAAAAGTTCAGGTGCAACAGAGAGAGGTTTTTGCTGCTTCAAATATGCTCCTCTGATGTGGAATAGAGAGGTCTCTATGTGAGGCTGACTGGAGCACTGCCACAGTGAAAGCATTTTAGTTATGAACCACCTGAATTTTATATCCTGGGTGAATAGCCCATGTGGCATTCTCCAAAGATCCATGCCCCTTAGATCTTGAATTCTATTTGCTTTAAACAATGTTCAGCCCAAGACTTCTTTTTGAAGGCATTCCAGAAATAAGTACTCTTTTTCCTAACAAATATTTCTAGTCTACTTACCTGAAGGTCTGGGTGACAAGATGGTCATCTGCCTTTTTCTCTGGGGGTCTTTCCACCTCCTGAAGGAAATGAATGAACCAGGAAATGCAGGAATGAATGGCCAGTTGCTTTAACCCCTTATTCCCAGTTAATTATTGTTTCTGGTACTCACTTTTTAGTGACTTTTGTCTCCTCTTCCCCACGCATGCTTGTTTCTACTCTTAGTTGCATCACTTTTATTTTCAACTGTATTTGGTTTAATTTGTTTCTTTTCCATCTAAAAGTATATTTTCTTTTAAATATTACTTTGGTAATATCTTATACATTTTAATGTGTTCTATTTATATTTTTATTGTTCAAATATATTGATATCTCTCTCAAGTAATATTTTGAAGTAGTAATTTTAAGTTATTACTAAATAACTTTGCTTTTGTTTAATTTTGCTATGAATATTGCAAAGGTAGCACAAATCTCTCCTTTTGGCATCTTCTAAATAAATACTTGGACTTCAGAATAGCATGTATTTGCAAACATTTACCAAGCCCCTAAAATGTGCCAAGTACTACTAAAAAGAAATAAGCATACTTGGATGCTATTTCCTTTGATTTCTTCTTTTTTTTATTTGAGAGAGAGCAAGCGAGCGAGAGAGCACACAAGCAGGGGAGAGGGGCAGACTGAGAGATAGGGAACCTTAAGCAGGTTCCATGCTCAGCTAGGAGCTGGATGCAGGGCATAATCCCCCAACCCTGGGATCATGACCTGAGACAAAATCAAGAGTCAAATGCTCAATCAACTGAGCCACCCAGGCACCCCTTTCCTTTTATTTTTTAAGGATTTTATTGTCTTGTCTTCTTTCCCTGGCAACATCATTTTTTTTCCTTTTAACTAGATTCTTCTCTTTAACATATCTAGTATCTCCCATCTTGAGTGGAACAGAAGGACTTTGGGGACTCAGTGTGTGTCCTAATCCCCAAAACTTGTGTGTCTATTATCTTACAAGACAAAAAGGACTTTGTAGATATGATTAAGTCTTCAAATGGAACAATTATCCTGGTAGGCCCAGTGTAATCATGAGGCTCCTTATAAGGGGGAAATAGGAGGGTCAGAGCCAGAGAAGGGGACTTGGTGATAGAGCCAATGATGTGGAACCATGACCCAAGGAATGCAGACAGACCCTAGAAATTGGGAAAAGGAAGCAGATAGGTGCTGCTATAGGTCCTTTAGCAAGAACACATGGCTGCCAACCCATTTTAGATTTCTGACCTCTAGAACTGCAAGATAATAAATGTATGTCTTTTTAAGCCTTAAGTTCATGGTGATTTGCTATAGCAGCAATAAGAAACTAATACATTCAGGAAACTGTATTCCCAAATGAGAGAGTGCTGCCTCATATCCTACTTTGGGAGCCATCTCTTTGCAGTCAAGTTTCAATAGCTTTGCCAGGTAGGCAGCTGAAATAAGATTAACTATGTCTTTTATTGCCTTTTTGTCTATTACTGTTTCATTGTAATGCCTACCCAGATAAAATGGTAATAAACTGCTCTGTATTCATGAAGGAGTAGTACAGAGTCTTGCCCTAACTTCTAAGTTACTAGTTTTGGACTTGGGTGTCCCTCTTATAAGTCACAGCCTGTTAAGGTTACTTTTAATTTTAATTAAGGCTAATTTTGTCTTATAAGAAAATTTAGCTTCCTTACTTATAGTTAATTTTTTGCTTAATTCAATTACATTATTCATTATCTATTTGTAAATTAAAATTCAATGATGCTATTCTTTGCTTTCTTTTTTCATTTACATGATATCTCAATGGACATTAAACTTTTCAAACACTGTATTTTGTTTCACACTGATTTGCAAAAGTTCAAGATAAGATATCAATATTAGAATATACAATCCTTATCTCCAAAATTTCCATTTACATTAAATATCATAATTTTAGTTTGCTTTGGTTTTAGTACACCTGTCTCATGCATTCTATTCATGATTTTTTTCATTATTATGCTATTGTTGTCTCAAGAAATCCCAAAGAGAAACAATTGAGTTTATTCCTACTAGTGAATCCCATAAAGTTTTGCATGACCTGTATTAGTTTAAAATTTTTTAACGTTTATTTATTTTTGAGAGATAGAGAGACAGAGTGCAAGCAAGGGAGGGGCAGAGAGAGAGAGGGAGACACAGAAGCTGAAGCAGGCTCATATGGGGTTCAAACTCATGAGCCATGCGATCATGACCTGAGTCAAAGTTGGACAGTTAGCTGACTGAGCCACCCAGGTGCCCCTGCATGACCTGTATTAAATTAACTACAACATTCAACAGCAAAACAATACAATTTCACTGCCTTTTTTAAAAATTAGAAGTTCCTGCTTTTGATCTATATCACTCTTTCCAGTCCCTGTAAATTTGATAAGATAATAATAATGATAAAGCTAATATTTATTGAGTACTAACCATGTGCCAGTCACTGTTTCAAGCACTTTCTTCATTAGTTTATTTCACCCTCACTATAATCATATAAGTAAGTATTACTCTTGTCCCCAGCTACAGACAGAAACATTGAGCTACTGAGATTTTAATTGCTCATGGCATAGAATTTGTTTGTGGAGAAGCTGGACTTTGAACCCTGAAATTCTGGAATCAGAGCCTACTCTTGTAAGTACTACACTAAAACACTTCTCTGAAATTTAATAACGTATCATTCTGGCTTATTGTATAGGTTACATATTTTTAAAGTGTTAATGGAGCATTTATTAACATGAAATCTTAATTCAACAACTCAGTACATTTCTAAAGTAAAAAGTATTCAGAGATTGTTACAATCAATTTGGAACATAATTTGTAATATCTTTCTGAGTTGAAGATGAGCATAACCTAAGTACCCTATAAAAATTCTTCTTCATGTGCATAAGGAGAGCTACACAACACTGTTTATACTTGGAAAATCAAAGAGAGCTTAACTGTCCATCTACAGAGGAATGGATGCATGAACTGTGGGTCATACATGCAATATAAAGTTCTAAACCAGTCCAAATGAATAACCTATGGTTATTTGCAACCATGAATGGATCTGAAAAATACAAAATTCCACTAAAAGGAAGCAAGAATAAAAAGGATATAGTATCATACCATTTATGTAAATTTAAAAAGAAGTAATATGTTTTGTTAGACACAGAATATACACCATGAAATTTTTAAAAATGAAAATGATACATATTAAATGCAGCACAGGAGTTACAGAAGGTAGGGACCACATAGGCCATATTCCTTGGTTACCTAAAATAAAACGTAATAACAATTTTAATAAAAATTCTTTATTATTTAACGCATCCCTGGGGGTACCTGGGTGGCTCAGTCAGTTATGTATCCAATTCTTGATTTCAGTTCAGGTCATGATCCCAGAGTCATGGGATTAAGCCCTACTTTGGACTCTGTACTGAGTGTGGACCCTGCTTGGGATTCTCTCTCTCTCTCTCTCTCTCTCTCTCTCTCTCTGTCTCCTCTCTTTCTCTCTTTCCCCACTGTCCCTCTTTCTAGCTCATACTCTCTCTCAAATAAAAACAAACATATAAAATATTCTTACAAATTACCATAGCACAAATAGCAAATAAAAGTTCAACAATTCAACAGCTTAACAGAGAAAAAAAATGTCATATCAAAGCTTGTGTGATTTGGCCAGTGGTAAACTCAGAAGTAAACACTTTCACATGTTTTAAAAATAAAAAAAAAAAAGAAAGAAATGAAGCAAGCATTCTTTTGAAAAGATAGAAGTAAAAGAAAAACAATGAAATTTAAGAATCCAAGTGGAAGGAGGTTTTATATACATATAAACACACACACATATATACACATGTATATACATATACACATAGAAACATTAAAAATAAGATAGAATTAGAAGAAAGGTCACAGTTAAATCGATAAATATATCTAAGAACTAGTTTTTAAAAATAAGCCAAAGCAATGGAAAATCTACAAAGGAATCTACAAACTCAGTTTGAAATGAGAGAGGATTTAACAATAAATGAAGAACAGATAGAAATCATAAGGGATTTCATACTTATTAAAGCATACAACTTATACATTTCAATGATAAATAACTTTCTGAAGGAAAAGTATTAAAATTTACTCTAGATGTAGAAAACCTTACTAATGTAATCATCAGGAAAGAAATTAAAAAAATGGCCAATTATTTAAAAAAATATAGTCTCCAGAGTCACAAAGCCTTTGAAAATCATCCATTTAAATTTTAAGGAATAAGTCATTTCAGTAACCTATGTGTGCCTCACCCTGGAGCCCTTAAAGCCCGTGTGAGTGGTGTGTCCTATGTGTGTTCCTCAGATCCACTTCCCTTCTCCACGCTGCCCTCTGCCCAGCTGTCCTGACATCAAAAGTCTGCCTGTCCTTTCTTTTCTGGCTGGGCCCAGCCAAACTGGAAGCCCAGCAGGAGACAGGAGGAAGAAGAAAGCAAGGATGCAGTATTTATTCCCTCGGTTCTCTTCCTGAGGAGCTGGCTGCTTGAGATCCCGAACGAAGATCCCAGGTTTTCCCAAAGTGACCATTTTCAAGTTAGTCTCTCATTGCAGGTTCTGGTGACCACTCCTTTCTAAGATCCAAGGGTGTGAGTCACCTATGTTTCCTCCTACTTCCTGCTCACTTCCTACTTCCTGTCTGTACTTTTTCAGTTTATTAATCTTTTTGGGAATCATCTTAATTTGACTACATAATATTTGTTTTTGGTTGGTGTTCTGATTGATTCAATAAGCAAATCATTTATGAAGTACCCCATACGATACCAAAACTTGAAAAAGATAGCACATGAAAGAATTACTTTTCATTAGAAAGAAAATTCTAAATGAAATGTTAATAAATTCATATACTCCACCATGGTGAAAAACACTTACTGTAAGCAGTTTGTATTAAGAAAACACAAGGATGGCTTGATATGAATGCATTTGTTTCATGTTAATAGATTAAACAAGAAAAAATAATCTTAACGGACACTGAAAAGGAATTTAATAAAATCTAATGTATCTATCGTTAAAAAATAATCAATACTTTAAAAAATTAATAAAAGATCATCTTAAACTAAAAGCTACATCACTCTTTTTAAAAAATTTTTAATGTTTATTTATTTTTGAGAGAGAGAGAGACAGAGCGTGAGCAGGAGAGGGACAGAGTGAGAGGAAGACACAGTATCTGAAGCAAACTCCAGGCTCTGAGCTGTCAGCACAGATCCTGACGTGAGGCTTGAACTCGTGGATCATGAGATCATGAGTTGAGCCCAAGTCAGATGTTTAACTGATTGAGTCACCCAGACACCCCAAAGCTATATCATTCTTAATGGTGAATCAAAAGATCTTCGCTTTCCATTAAATTATTTTTTGCACTTTTTATTTAGTAGTATTACAGAAGGTCAATGCAACTGGACATGTAACAATAAAAGCTAGAGTGTTTTGAAAGAATGAGACAAATTATCATTGTAGATGATATCATTTTTGTGTGTAGATATCCTAGAATTAAGGAATCTCACTAAAGTTATTGGATTTAAGAAAATTATCTAAAATCAATAATTATTAACAATGTAATGACCACTTAGATGAAACAACAGGGGAATTTCATTCACAATTTCAACAGAACAAAGAATGAAATTAGGAATTAACTTGAGAAATATAAAGAAATATGAAAAAGCCTGTCGTATTTAACTGCTGTATATATAAGGATTCTTGAAGAGACAGAAAGGTGTATATATTGTAGTATTTGATAAGAAGGTAGTATATTATGATAACTAATAACATGGGCTTGGAATCAAGTCACATGGGTGACTAAGACTTGGGTTCTGGCTCCTTCACCTACTGGCTGCCTAAAGTTGTTGAGTTCAGTTTACTATCTATAAATTAAGGATAATAATGATACTTGCTAGGGTTCTTGTGAGTATATCGAGTCACAGATTTTTGTGAAGCTCATAGCACAGTGTCTGGAAAATTATAAGAGCGGGGCACCCGAGTGGCTCAGTCGGTTGAGCATCCGGCTTCGGCTCAGGTCATGATCTTATGATTTGTGGGTTCGAGCCCCGCATTGGGCTCTGTGCTGACAGCTCAGAGCCTGGAGCCTGCTTCAGATTCTGTGTCTCCCTCTCTCTCTATCCCTCCCCTGCTCACGCTCTGTCTCTCTCTCTCAAAATAAAATAAAGACATAGAAATAAAAAAAAAATTATAAGAGCTTGAAAATGTCAGAATGACGATTAATTTTCCTCACACTGAATGATAGGTTTAACAGACTATTGATCAAATTAAAAAATAATTTTTTAGAGGTGTCTGGGTGGTTCAGTTTGATAAGTGTCCAACTCTTGATTTCCATTCATGTCATGATCTCACAGTTCATGAGATTGAGCCCCACATCAGCGCAGAGCCTACTTGGGATTCTCTTTCTCCCTTTCTCTCCACGTGTGCACAAGCGCTCTCTCTCAAAATAAATGAATAAACATTAAAGAAAATTTTAAATGTATTTTTAGGGGGAACTTGACAAAAATTCTGATTTTTGGAATATTTAGAAAAATAACTAGATTATTTTGTTCATCAAAAAAACTTTTTGACAAAGAAGAGTTATGACAATGTCCTAAAGTGACATATTTAAAAATATGTGATAAGGATTTAAGAAAAGAAAAACAGAAAAGTGGAAACAGACACAAGTGTCAGTGAGGCTTTAATAACTCAATTAATGGGATAGGCAAGCATACTCATCCAAATGGCATTGACATTTTTGGTGGTGAAGACAAAAAAGGTTTGTCATTATAATAATTTCACACAAATCGGCAAAATAAAATTGACATAGTTAATATTTAAAAGACATATATATCAGCACACTATCAAATCACAGGGGAAAATGTGTATCATTTGGTTTCAATTTCTTGTTGAAATATATTGTGCTATACATTGATAAGTGTGCCTCAGCTTTATTGATAAATGGTTTAGATTCTTCAGGTCTTAAAATAACCTTCTCCCTTTGTGAGAGCAAATTTACCTGCTCAGGCACTTGTGATTGCTCTATTTTTCATTTTAAATTTGGATTCATTCTTTTTTTTTAAGTTTTTCATATTTTTAAATTAAAAAAAAATTTTTTTTTGTTTTTGAGAGACAGAGAAAGACAGTGCAAGGAGGGGAGGGTCAGAGAGAGAGGGAGATACAGAATCTGAAGATAGGCTCTAGGCTCTAAGCTGTCTGTCAGCACAGAGCTGGATGCGGGGCTCAAACCCACAAACTGTGAGATCATGACCTGAGCCGAAGTCAGACGCTTAACCGACTGAGCCACCCAGGCGCCCCTTAAGTTTATTCATTTTTGAGAGAGAGAGTGTGAGAGAGGGACAGAGGGAGAAGAGAGAATCTCAAGCAGGCTCCATGATCAGCGCAGAGCCAGACATGGTGTAGGGCTTGATCCCTGACTCTGGTTCGTGACCTGAGCTGAAAAGAGAGAGAAACTTGTATACATTTTACTTCAATTTTCTACACTAGCTGCACGGTCATATGCAGAGTCATTGGTATCTTGTGCTGTAGAATATACAAGGCAGACCCAGCCCTGATTTACATTTAAAATCTTGACATTAGGATTTACAAAGTATCTATTTGTACAAACTTGAGTTTAGGCAGTCAGGGCATTTTTCCCATCTCTATATCTCACAGACTTTAAAATTGGACTTTATACTGTTTTCCCCTCATTCTGAGAGTAGTTCACTTAGTTGAAGATGGTACTTTTTTTTTCCATAAAGATGATGTCTCACCAGTATTAAACAAGAGGGTTTTTTTTCTCCCTTTAAGAAAATGGTCTGCTATTTCTATCTTTCAAGCTGCACGAACTGACTGTGCTTTACTGCAGGGTAACTAGGACTTCCTACAGAGCTTTGTTATGATGATACAGCCCATTTCTCACCCGGAATGCTCCATTTCATCCTCGTTATGGTTTTCTTTTCTGGGCTCTGAGGTGACATTTCATAGTCTCTGCCTCTTTAATTCTTAAAGTGTCAGAAACTTGGGACAGTCTGGAAAGTAACATCTGACACTTTCATTTCCAGCATAAAGTGACTAATGGAATGCTAGACTAAAAATATAACTGTGGTGCCTGGAACAGATGGGGTGTGGTCCCACCTTCCCGGGCACTGGTCAGAATCAGGTTATGCTATGGGAGCTGGCTAACTTCTATTAGTAGGAAAGTTGACAAGTTGGAATGTCAGAAGAAATGAGGATGAGGGAGTATCTGGAGAGCGCAGGTCACAAAACATAGATGAAGGAACTAGACAGACACGGCCTAGAAAATGAAAGGCTTGGGTTCTAATTATAAGGGAGTAATACTGTCAAATGCTATGTTGAAGAGAACGTCGGACTTGAATTGCAATAAGCTGGGTCTGTAGTGTGTGTGACACTGACCAGCACGGTGGCCTTGGGAAAACCCCTAATCTCTCAGGGCCTCAGTGTGCGTTAAAGCTGACGGTATTGGATGAGATCACCTCTGTATTTTTATGATACTATCATTTTACTCTCATTTTTTGTAATAATGGAGTTTATGATTTTTTACCATTTAAAACATTTTTTTAGAAATGTGGGTCTCTTTCTTTATAAACAATGTTTTTGGGAACTCCATTATATAAAAAAGATAAAAAACAGCTTGTCTGGTTGAATCAATGACGAAGAACTACAAAGTTTCCTGTCCACATGGCATTGGCACCTGCCACTCCTCTTGAGGAACAATGTAGATGCTGCCACAGAACTTCTTTATGGAGAACAAAACAGCAGAAACTTGGATTAAAAGTGAACATCACGATGTTGAGGTCATGATCTCACAGTCCGTGAGTTCCAGCCCTGCACTGGGCTCGGTGTGGGCGGTGTGGGGCCTGCCAGGGCTTTCTCTGTCTTCCTCGCTCTCTGCCCTCCCCGACTCTCTCTCTCTCTCTCTCTCAAAATAAATAAATAAACTTAAAAAGAAGAACATTGACTTTACAGGCTGAAGTATATGAAATTGCCAATTCTGTCCCTTCACAGTGGTCAGATATCAGTAACTTCAGATGATTCATCCTAAAGTAGAGGCTGAGTGGGGTTAGAGCCTTCCCTTTCCTGATCTTTGTCTCTGTCCCTTAAATGAATTTAGGATTTGATGCCTACAAGGCTGTTTGTTGTGGAAAGATATGAGAAGTCCCCAAACTTCATACCCCTCTTGAAAATATCTTACTCCCACTTCAGGTGGGAAAAATTCGCCTTGCTACAGCAATGCGAAAAAAGTATATTTATAGTAATTAGTCTGCTCTAATGTTCATAATTATAATAGTTTTCTTTAATTGGCTTATAATAAATTGAGAAATTTTCATAGTAGGAAATATTTTAAACCCTTAAGTAAGGCTTTCATGCTTTTTCGAATGCAGAAGCAGATATTAATAATGTTCATTATTATTACTATCTGTATGTCTCCATTTTACTTCACAGATAATTTAATCAATTTCATAGTAGGACATTTGCAATTAAGAAATATCCCATGTGTCTTCAAAAACACATGACATTTGTAGCAGTGATTGGTTTCTTTTAAATCTGTTTTAAATAGATTATGAAATACAAACCAAACTCCAGAGAATGAAATAGCATCTTATTTCGTGAAGAGTATACAGATTAGAACAGTTAATGTTGTTGACATGACTACAAATCAACCTTTTGATGAAGAAAAAAAATGTTGACAAAAATTATAATATGCTGAAATGAAAATGAACTTCAAATCGAATCTTAATTATTAAAATAACTGGACTGGAAAAGACTATGATAGTTGAAACAGTAGTTAATTTTTCAGAAAGTACCATGGAATAAATTTACATTCTCAAGTTAGGCAGGAAAAATAAAAGCACCAAATGTATGAAGCCTCCTTGGTTTTCACATATTACTTTCTGAGAAGGTAGGTAGACGAGCAGGAAGGTGACTTTAACACAGATGCACTTGAGGGTTTAATTCATTAACAATCCAAGAAGGAATAATAAATACTTCAAATAAGCTGTGCTTTTCATATCTGCTCACTAATGAAATTTTAATTAACTGTGGAACCAATTATAAGATTTTGTATAAAATGTTGCAAGATTAATTTTTAAAATGGAAATTAAAGCACTCAAGCAGTTTTCCTACTAGGTTTTCTTTAGAAAGACTTTCCTTCTTTCTTTTTCTTTAATGTTTTAGGTTTAAAAATCAAAGTAGGTCTAAAAATTAATACTTTTATTTTTTATTTATATATTTCATATATATAACAATTTAAAAATATGTTATGTATCACCTCATTTACATAAATTGTTAGTCAAAGAAGGACTTCTACTTAGTAGGTCCTAAATGAATTAATTCCTTTTTTCATATGGGAGTCCATGCAATATCCAGAAGTCTAGCAAGTGGATATCAGCCTAGAGTTTTTAATAAAATTCCTTTCATTTTCCTCAAAAGTGTTAAACAACAAGCAGATGTTGCTTCTAGTGATTTTTAGCTCTACACTGGGGAAGTTTGCTTTCCTGGAGTTATTTCAAATGATTGACTGGTGGTGATATTCCCTCTGTTCTACTTGGTAGATCTCCTGCCACCCCACTTCTACTACCCACCCCATCGCATCCTTGTCTTAAGAGGCAAATTTGGGGAACCTGGGTGGCCCAGTTGGTTAAGTGTCTGACTTTGGCTAGGGTCGTGATCTCACGGTTCATGAGTTTGAGCCCCACATTGGGCTCTGTGCTGACACTGCAGAGCATTCGTGGGACTCCCTCCCTCTTTCTATGTCCCTCCCCTGTGCTCTCTCTCACTCTCTCTCTTTATGAAAAATAAATAAAAACTTAAAAAAAAGAGGCAAACTCAATGGAATAGATCAGTCACTGTTTAGCTGGGAGCAAGGTGACCCTCTTATTTTACATCTGAAATAGTTGGCAGTCATGGCCCTCAATTACAATTTCTTTCTTCTTTTGTTTGTGACATAAAGAAATGGACCCCTTCTATTCTTTCATAGAAATATTACAAAGAAACAAGTATGCGATTTCTTTTGTGACAGAATAAGACACAAAACGCTGCCAGATATCTCATGCTTTTTTTCATTCTCTCATGATTTGCTTTCTATTTCTAGAGGTCTAGAACCCAATGCCCAGCCTTCTGATGACAGTATTCCAATGGCACTATGAGCACCTTGGGAGTTGGCAAAGGTAGTTAAGGGAATTATTTTCTAGATCCTCAAATTCTATATATATTTTTCTTAACACATATCTGAGGAGAACCTTCCTGCACATCCAGGCAGATTTTCTTTTGCCACCTTTCTTTTCATAATAGTTATACCCCCATTCTATGAAACAAAGGCACGGCCTTCACCCACGTCTTACTATGGTACATTTTCCCAGGGTATAAAAGATTCTAGGGCTCTAAGCAAAAGGACGTTTGAGGGTTGGTTGAATTGTCATGTTCTGAATTCAGGTACATTGCAGAGTGGGATAAAGGGAGTGATTTTGAGTCTTCTGTTGCCTTGAGTGGTGTGGGAAAATGCCATTGTTCTTGAAAAAGAGTGTCTTGAGAACAAAGTTTGCCATTTAAAGTTAACTGATTCATTCCAACTATTTTTTCTAAAGTTTATTTATTTTGAAAGAAAGACAAGGAGAGAGTAGGAGGGACAGAGAGAGGGGAGAAAGAGAATCCCAATTAGGCTCTGCCCCATCAGTATGGAGCCTGATGTGAGGCTCAAATCCATGAACAGTGAGATCATGACCTGAGCTGAAATCAAAAGTTGGATGTTCAACTGACCCAGGCGCCCACCAACTATTTTTACAGTCATCCTCAAGCCAGGTCATTAGCTCAATAATAAAGACCTGAGGGACTAAAAATTGGATTGTTAATTCTTTTACATGTAACTGGAAATTATTTTGACATTATCAAAAATATTAAGTACTGGATTAAAACTGTAAATGTGCATTTTATATGATTTCTTTTATTTTTTTATTAAAATTTTTAAAAAATGTTTATTTAGTTTTGAGAGAGAGAGAGAGAGAGAGACAGCGTGTGAGTAGCTGAGGGATAGAGAGAGAGAGAGACACAGAATCTAAAGCAGGCTCCAGGTTCTGAGCTGTCAGCACAGAGCCTGACACAGGGCTTGAACCCATGAGCCTTGAGATCATGACCTGAGCTGAAGTTGGATGCCCAATCAACTGAACCACCCAGGTTCCCCCATATATGATTTCTTTTAGACTGTAAGCAATTATTTACTAATATAGTTAAACTTATTTTCTCAAATCTTTTCCTAAAATATTTATTCTGATTTCAATTAGCCTAATGTTTTTTGTATATAAAATATTTAACATTTTTCACTTCCTATTAGCAAAAAATACAACTATATGCTAATTTTTGGACTAAGTAATTTTCAGCAGTACATAGCATTTCTTTCATGAAATACATAGGGAATTTGGATTCTGGATTTACATTTTATACTTAGTTTTAATTTAATTAGACACCAAATGTACACATTTACCAAAGGAATACTATGCCTCATGTCATACTCTTCACTTCATGAATGACTCATAAGTGTACACGTAATGGACTTGCAAATTAAGAAATAAAAATGTCATATTATCATGCTTCCAACTTATTAGAATATGGATAAATTAAATTATGTTAGATATGAAAACAGTCTTAATGACTACTTTTAGTAATCTATGCTATAAGATCTGATTTCTAATTAACTTCACAGAATTTTTATATTTTTAAAAATATGCAGTAACACTTTTATTGGAAGTGAAAACTTGAAGTCTGCTTTTTTGCTGGTGTGGTTGATCGGTTGGACAATGCAGGTTTGTTTTGCTAATTAGGTTGTATGCTGGACCTTTTCCACAAATTAGATGAGTTAACTCTGCAGCTCCCAGGCTTTGATAAGATAAAACCACAGTCAAAAAAGATTGGTGCACTCACAAAGATGTATTGAATTTAATATTTTATTTTTCCCCTCCCTGTCTGAGTACATTGGAGTATTAAGATACCTTTAAGTGAAAGAGTTACAACATAAGGCTAGTCATTGGATGAGTCTGGGTAAAGCTTTTGTTCTCCAAAAAACTGAGAGTGTCAGTGACTATAATAAAGCCTTTGTAAATAAATTGGTTTCTAATTCTTTGCTTTTAATACAGCAGCAAGGCTAGCTAACAAGTTATGAATTGATACAGTGTTAAAATATTTTTAAGAATAGATTACCATGTGATTTTGCTATAAAATTTAGAAGAATTCAAGAGGGGCGCCTGGGTGGCTCAGTCAGTTGAGCGGCCGGCTTCGGCTCAGGTCATGATCTCACGGTCATGGGTTCGAGCCCCGCATAGGGCTCTCTGCTGACAGCTAGCTCAGAGCCTGGAGCCTGCTTTGGTTTCTGTGTCTCCCTCTCTCTGGCCCTCTCCTGCTCGCGCTGTCTCTCTCTGTCCCTCAAAAATAAATAAAAGACATTTAAAAAAATTTAAAAAAAAGAAGAATTAAAGAAAAAATTTAAATGTTTTTATTTACTTTTTAGAGAGACAGAGTGTGAAAGAGAGGGGCAGAGAGAGACAGCGCACGAGTGCGGGGGGGGGTGGGCAGAGTGCGAGGGAGACGGAGGATCTGAAGCAGGCTTCAGGCTCCAAGCTGTCTGCACAGAACCCAGTGCAGGACTTGAGCCCATGAACTGTGAGATCATGACCTGAGCTGAAGTCAGACACTTAACCAACTGAGCCAACCAGGCATTCTAGAAATTCAGAAAAATTTAAAGAACAGAGTGATAGTGTTCATTGTTAGAAAAAAACCTCTTTTGATTCCTATCCACTTATTTATCTGATTGTTTGCTCATAGCTTATATCTATGAAATAAAAATAAAAATAAATTTTATGCTGAACCCTCTTTCTAGCAATAATATTCATTCATAGATAAATAAACTAATTAGAAATAAATTAGCTTGATCCATATCATTATTAGATGACTTTCCAATAAATTTTATTTTATCTTTAACAATCAATCATTCAGTTATAATATATTTATGTTTTTGAATAATTAGTTATAGAAGAAATATTAAAAAACTTTTAGACTCTATAGCCACAGGAAAAATTATATATACATATTTTTTTAGCAAAGATGTATGTAAAAGACTTCTGATGTAAAAGACTTCCAGTAAAAGTCTTTCTAGCATAAAAATACAATACATTAGTATAAAATGTGTTGGTGACATGAAATGCAAAAGTTCAAGAAGATAAAAGAAGTATATAAAATTAGCAAAATGCTTGTTCACTTTTTAGATAAACCTAGGCTATTTAGATTCTTCTGGATACTTCTTAAAACTTGATATGAATATTTCATCTCAAAATGTCACTATTTACAACATGTTTGAAATTACATGCAACTGTTTAAACATTTTGTGAAAAATCTCAAGTGTAACTTATACATAAATCTACAGGTGGATATATAGTTTTCCAAAATGCTTTTGAGGATTTTAAAGATTTGTAAGCTGAAGACCTTGTTCTCTTGGTGACATGCTCTCTTAATGACAACTTTTAAAGCCTTTTTGTCCATCGCAGGACCTATTCTCCCCTGGCTGGTGGTCAAAACTCTTTACTTCCAAAAAGGACTGTAAAAAGGCCTTTGGAGTTTCTCCACATTAAGGATCAAATGTCTGGTTTAATATGGAGGGCGCTTCAGTCTACTTAGCTGATTGCCATCCATTCTGATATCCACCACAGGTTTACATTCCTGCCACATCAAATTCCCAGTGTCTCCTGGACAATACCAGGTCCTTTTGTACTTCAGGGCCTTTGTTCATTGTGTTTCTTGTGCCTGCATTCATTTTCCTGCCGAAGGCAAAAACCCCAGAATGTGTAGGATGATTGATTTTATTTAGACTATTGCAAAGGAAGAGCACCTCAGATCTGAGGATCAGTGTCTCGGTAGAATGGCTTTGCCTTAGATTTTATACAGAAGAATAGGGAACTTACAAGTGGAATGATTTTGCAGTTGGGGTTGGTTTTTGTAATAAGCAGGAATCGGTCAGATGAACAAGGAAAGTTTATCTCTTTGTCAGTCTAGTTCTGGGGGGGGACAAGTGGTTGTTTAGCTAATCGTTTATGAGACAAAAAGAAAAGGAGAATGCTGGGGGTCGGTGTCTGGCCTTGTCCTGTGTAAACAAGGGAGTCCTCAGAGAGTCATATGGGAGACAGGAGAAAGAAGAGTGCCTTCCAAGTCAAGTTAAAAAGGTTCTTTGCAGTAAGCCCTTTCCTGGAACACAACGGGGTAGGGGGTTTTTGAAAACAGAAGGTTGGGAGGATTAAGCATCTATTTTCTAGGACCACAGGGCTTAGGTAGAATCAATACTGCCACCACCTTTGTCTAGCAAACTCTTGGTAAACATTTGAGTCTCAATTACTTCCTTTGCCAAATCTTCATGAGTTCTCTAGGAAGCAAACTGAGACTGAGAATTGCCTGCAGAGTGTTAACTAGGAAGTCCTTTTGGAATCAGCTCCTGTGGGGAGCAGACGATGAAAAGAGCTTTGGTTGGAACAGGGTTCCTCAGTGCAAATCTCGCGCACGGCCTGGCTGTGTACAACGCAAATCTTGCTCACAGAGTTGTCCTCAATTAGTGCAAAGGGCTGGGTTCTCCCGGCAATGGTCTGAGTCTAGTCCTGATGGTGGGGGGAGGAATGTGCGCTGGTTGGGTGGTGACAGCATTCTCTACACAAGCCTTCCCTAATGTCTCCAGGGAACGTTTGCTACTCTGTTCTCTCCCAGTGCATCATTTATGGTTCTGCTTGTTATGTACTTAGTTCTTTTTATGCCAGTAACTTTGACCCAGCTGAGACCTACTCAGAAACAGGAAACATGGCCTATTTTTTTTCTTGTGCTCTTAGTGCCTAACAAGGGGTTTGGCATGAAGGATAGGCTTAATAAATATAACTGAATGAAAGAATATTCTTGTTTTTCTTAAGACTGAAAAATAGAAACTAAGCTGTCTAGAAGGTCATAGAATAAGCCAGTGGAAAGGTCTTCTAAGATTCATATTTCTTGTAAACTGGATCTTAGTTTATTTTCATGAACTGGATAGGAATGGATTCATGACACCTAATTGCAAGAAAGGTAGAATGTCTAATTTTCCTCATGTAGCCGGGGCTGGGAGTAATTCCTCTGGTTGCGTAAGCAGTCCTATCCATGTTCTAACACTTCTTGGCATGTGTTAGAAATAGTACCTTTCTGCCAGACTTTCCTTTAGCCTCACTTGTCTCTACCTTCAAAACACAGAACCTATTATCTCCTGCCATTCGGGGATAAGCCAGCTTAATTCACTTTCTCTGGATCTGAATCAGAAAAAAAACCCCTGTTAATTCTAGAACAAGCGATTCCAGAATTCAAAACTCTGGTCTCATGAAAAGTATGACTTTTTCATTCTTTTTATTGTTTGGGTCTTTAGGAGCAAAGAGCAAAGATACTGATTTCTCAATAACGTTCTC
Source organism: Suricata suricatta (assembly GCF_006229205.1). Taxonomy (NCBI): domain Eukaryota; kingdom Metazoa; phylum Chordata; class Mammalia; order Carnivora; family Herpestidae; genus Suricata; species Suricata suricatta. Next base: position 87,877,751 of record NC_043709.1, read on the forward strand.
TGTTAAAATGATCATCTGCAAATGGTGGAAAGCTAGAAATATCATCATTAAATAGTAATAACTATTATTCTGTATAAGGATATTAATTATATGACATATAATTATTCCTCTGTTTCCTTAGCATTGCATCATCAAGCTTTTGGAGAACAAGTTCCACAGTTCCTGGTACAGCAGTGTTTTCAGAACAATGACCTGTAGAATACATTGATGAAGAGTAAATTCTATACATAAATCCAATGCTATCAAACATCACAAACAACAGTTTGTGTTTTGTTTCACCAGTGGTAGATTAATTAATCTTAATTTAGGGATTCCCATGTTCTGTAGACCTTTGGAAAGAGTTCACTGTCGGCATCATGTGAAACTTCTCCATGGTCACTTTCCTAGGAGAAGGCTAATAGGGTGGGAATGTAGAAAAGGGGACTGATATTATTTGATGGATAGCACACATACATTTTTAACTCTGGATTTAGATGGATGGCCATGGCACATGGGTTGGCAGGGAATCCCTTGTGTTCTCCTTACTCCATAAGATATTTTCTCAACTGTAGTCATTTCAAACACCTTTTGGTTTCAGTATGTAAGAGCCATATTTTAGTAATAGGCCTATACTATTATTGTATATATTTTTATATTTGGCTATAGGGATGCCTGTAATATTTTCTAGTGCTATAATATTAACGGTAGAAATGCACTGCATTCTCCAGAATCACATATCTTGAGGTAGTTGTAAATGGGCTGTCTAATATCAAGTCTTGCACTGTCTGTTCTTTTGCCAGAAACTCCAGGGCATCCCGAGAATACGTGTGATTATGTGGCAAGGGCACCAAAGCATCTCCAATACCTATTTGAAAAGTGTCAACTCATTTTCTGTTATACTGTCATTTCCCAGAAAAATATCACTAATAATTTTACAGCTAAATTCCTCTGAATGCAACACTCTGCTTAAAGATAAATGGATTTTATCTTTGTGGCTTTGCTTTTTCTGACATACTCATTGAACTATAATAAGCAAAAAATTTAAAAATGAATAGTTCAGCAACTTCTTTCTGCAAATTGTCTTCACCATCGGAGAACTAGGTGAGGCAACAAGATAGGGATGAGTAGCGTTGAGGATCAGAACGCACAAAACCGGAAAAGTAAGTAATGTATGTACTCTGCAAAGCAGTTTTATTATGCAAAACTTGAGAGACTATTGAATGCTGAGAATGAACTGAGAGTTGAAGGGGAAGGGGGAGGGGGAAAAGAGGTGGTGGTGATGGTGGAGGGCACTTAAGGGGAAGAGCACTGGGTGTTGTATGGAAAACAATTTGACAATAAAATATTATGGGAAAAAAATAAACATAAAATTGCTACAATTTTGTGCAGGTCACAGGAAAGCCAGGCTGTATCGTTATGGTCAGACTTCCATACCTCTGACCTGCTAAGAAACACTGACTTTCCCGTTTCCCAACTGGAACCCCATGGCCCAGACAAATCCTGGCCTCTTTTACTCTCTTCTGAATAATGCCTCGGTACCAGTGGCATCTGGGAAGCCAAACTCACCTTTTCATCAACCCCCTAGGCGAAACCAGAGATGGATTTCTTTCCCAGTTTCAGACTGTGCTTATCCTGAGGAACTGAACCTCAGACACATGAGTGGAATCGCTGTCTTGGTTCAGCGCACAGCCTTGCTCATGTCTTGGCCTGTCTTACCACTGCTCTCATCTTTCACATTACATGGGCTGCAAGTGAGGTGTGGTGCCGTCTAACCCCTGAGGAGCTGGGAAGAAGGGTGGAAATTGCGGGAGGGGATTTCACTCCATCTTTGGAGTCTTTAAGTTCATGTTGCTTCTGAATAAGTGAAATTGATGTTACTTCTATTTATTTTCTCCTTACTTTCTTCTGTTTGTGCTTTCAGTTGTTTATTTTGGGTTTGTTTATTATGTTTTCATTCGTTTTCTTGCTTCTTTTCTTTTGGCTTTTTATGTACTTACGTTATCTACTAATTTTATTTTCCATTTCTTTTTACCTGTCCTGCATAGGGAATCATTCTAATACAGTCCCTGTGGGGTTTTTTAAAAAGCGTCTTCTTGAAAAATATGTATTATTTGTGAGCATCTATTTTTAATTTCTGCATTTGTGACTGTGAAAATGAATCAAATCGTGTCTTGCTCTTTGTTATCGAGCAGAGTGTCTTTAACATTCACTCATACTGCTGTGTGTGCGTCTGCTCGGTTACTTCCTGTTGTCCACAGTGCTCCATGGTGTGAGGCCACAGCCCCTTTACCTTTGAATTCATTGGTGATAGACTTCTAAACTGCTGTGAATGTCCCGCCACCACGAACAGCACCCATCTGTGTTTCCCTCCAGACAAGTGTGAGAATTTTGGAAGGAAGTGTACTTAGGAATTGCTACGTCATAGGGTATGCATATGTTTGATTTGACTAAATTGTGTGGGATTGCTCTTGCCAACAGCAGCTTTTGTTTGACTTCCCACCAGCATTGCATGAAAATTCCTACACGCACATGCACATACACACATGTACAGACATACATGTGCACGCACACATACACAAATTCCATTTTTACCATAATTTACTTAAACCAGCTTCTGATTTTTGCCTTTTTAATTAAGTGTAACATAAAACTAATGGGTGTTTAATTTGCATTTCTTATTATCTATATGCTTTTTTCATGGGCATTTTGGATTTCCTACTTTATAAATTACCTGTTTATATACTTTGCCCATTTTTCTATTAGGATGGCTATCTTCTTCCGGTTCACTTAAGCAACTTGTGTCAAACTGTGTGTGTATTACCAGAAGAGGGGTAAGATTTAATTCTCTCTTTTATAGCTTCCTACTCAAGACCTGTGTAATTTTATCACTCATCAGCCACATGAAAATAATTTTTAAAGATCCGTTAATAGTTATAAGCATTAGTGTTAACTTGATTTACTAAGAAGTTGTTTATTATTTCCTTTTTGATACCATCCACTTATAGGCTGATCAACAATATAAATGAGAAGAGAGCTGTTAAGAATTCTTTCTCTCTTTCTTTCTTTAAGTTTATATATTTATTTTGAGAGAGCATGAGCACAAACTGGGGAGGTGCAGAGACAAGGGTAGAGAGAGAATCCCAAGCAGGCTCTGCACTGTCAGGGCAGAGTCCAATGCGGAGCTTGAACTCACAAACCATGAGGTCATGACCTGAGCCGAAATCAAAGTCGAATGCTTAACTGAGTGAGCCACCCAGTTGCCCCACGACTTTGTTAGGACAAGTCCCTCCAATTAACAGAAGGTAAAGGGGAAATAAAATTGTCCTCTAATCCCACCTTTGTCATCATGTACAACCAATCAGACTGCTCCATTGCAATGGGGCTGGGAGTGGGTCTTCCCAAGCATTGCCTCTGAAGTCAGGTGCTGCTCAATCTGACCTTCTCTCTGGATCCTGTATCTTGTATACAATCCTTCTAATTTTTGCCTTGTGGATTTATTATAGGGGAAATAGAAAAAATGTGACCATAAACCAGACCAGGGCTATAGCGTTAATTAAAGGTGCATACTTTTGAAAAAGAAAACATAAATTCTTAGGGCCTCATTTCAGTTTCCTAATCTATGAATGAAGAAATAAAGCTGTATGATAGTTATGTATCTCAGTCTAAAAACAAAACCCAAGAAACCAAAGAAACTATGAAGTTCTTCAAACTATTTCCAAACTTAAAAGGGCTTGAAGAAGCCTTAATCATGATTTTTCAGGACAGGGATGGGATAAGTTATAAGGAAGTACCCAAAGAAAAGGAGAATTCTTTGCAGAATTTAGAACATATAATGGCTAATAAAAATATATTAGCATGATTGATGCATAATCTCTCTTTAACAGTCTTGACATGGCAATACTGTGTAATGGGCTTTTGAGCACATGTGTTATACTTTTACATCAGAATTATAATTATAAAACTCTAATATGTGAATAGAAATTTTTAACTCCCTGAAGATATACATGAATCTCTTATATAAAATGGCAACTTGACAGTCTACACTTGACCTTCCCAAAATGTGTTCTGTGTAATATTAATAAATTTTACTTGAAAGAGGGTCCCTTATACTAACATTTTTGAAAATATTTAATCTCTATCATGTGCCAGACATTATTTAGATGCTGAGGATATTCTAGTAAGCCAAAGAAACATGTTTGCTGCCCTCATAGGCTTTGTACTCCAGGATAAAAAAAATCAGAATTAAAAAAAATTCTAGGGGTGGTGAATGCTACGAAGGAAATAAAGTTGGTGATGTGGTAGATTTTGTGATAGTGCTGTGTGGTGACAGATGGCGGCTACACTTGTGGTGAGCATGGCATGGTGTGTAGACTTCTGTCCAACACCTATGTTGTATACCTGAACCTAATGTAACATGGTGTGTCAATTGTACTTCAGGTAAAAAAAGAAAGAAAGAGGGACACTTGAGTGGCTCAGTGTCTTAATATCAGCTCAGGTCATGATCTGACCATTCATGAAATGGAGCCCTGCATCTGGCTCTGTGTTGATAGCACAGAGCCTGCTTGGGATTCTCTGTCTCTTCTTTCTCTCTCTGCCCCTTTACTGCTTGTGTGCTCTCTCTCTCAAAAAAAAAAAATTAAACTTTTAGAAAGAAGGAAGGAAGGAAAGAAGTAAGGTAGGAAGGAAGATGGCATTTGAGTCGAGGCTTGAAGGATGTAGAGAAGCTGGTCTCAAAAAGAACTGAAAGATATGTTCTCAGGCAGAAGAATCTAATTAGAAAGTCCCCTCATGTAGGAAAGGGCTTTGTATAGAAAAGGCATAGAAGGAAGCCTATGTGGACAAAAGAGTGGTCAGGGACAAAGGAGGGTGGTGGTTGATAAGATTTGGTGGTGAGGCTTGAGCCAGAGGTCATGAGACCCTATATAGGTCAGTATATGAATATTAGACTTTAAGAATATTAAACCTATTGGTATGCTGTAGGAATAAGCAGAGGATTAATTAATTATTTTTAAAAGCTCATTTTGACTATTTTGCTGGAATAGTTTTAAGAAACTAAGAGTGGAAGCAGAGATAGCAGTTAGAAGGACATTACAAGGGCACCTGGGTGGCTCAGTCGGTTGAGTGTCCAACTTTGGCTCAGGTCCTGATCTCATGGTTCATGAGCCCCGCGTCAGGCTCTGTGCTGGCAGCTCAGTGCCTAGAGCCTGCTTTGGATTCTGTGTCTCCCTCTCTCTCTGTCCCTCCTCGGCTCATGCTCTGTCTCTCTTTCTGAAAAAATAGATAAATATCAAAATAAAATTTTCTTTAATTAAAAAAAAAAAGGACATTGCAGGGTTCCTTTGAGAAGGGATGTGCTCTGAACTGGAGTGATGGTCACAGTCATGGAGGGAGGTGGGCAGATATCCTTTTGGAGGTCAAACTCAAAGACCTTGCAGACAGATTAGATGTGAGTGGTGAGGGGGGAAAGGGAAGAATCACAATGATTTCCAGATAACACTCAACTATAAATATATTTTTTAAAATGACATACTATCTCAGAGCCTTTAATAGGTTCATGTACATTGATACCCCAAGTAGGGGTACATATCACATTTTCAAACTTGTTTGTCCATGAATCCCAGACAGTTCTCTTTACTTTTTTATTGAAAAGTTTTTAAATGTTTATTTTTGAGAGAGAGACAGAGTATGAGAAAGGAAGGGTTCCAAGAGATGCAGAATCTGAAGCAGGCTCCAGGCTCTGAGGAGGCAAAGAACAGTTTTTGAAAATGAATTTCAAATAAGGAATTGAGTAATAAGAAGATAAAAGGAAAGCAGAGTTAGTCATACTGAAAATATTTTGTAAAAGAATTTTGGGAGCGTTCGGGAGCCTCTTTGGGATGCAGTCCCTTAGGAGGGCACTGAAATACGTGCAATGGTGGGTTGGTAGCAAGGTCAGCTTGTTTTACCAGGTCTTGAAGAGTTTGATATGAGATATTCTTAGGTAAAACTGATACAGTGGAACTATGAGTATTTGTAAGTGGGTTACATGTTGGACCAAGCTAAGTTGGGTAATGCAGTTTAACTCAAATTTTCCATAGTCAAATTCTCTGCAAATAACTGTGTGCTGGGAGTCAGTTTAGTTCCAATAAAATATACTGAGTGCTACCATATAACTATAAAAAGGCCACTGTCACCAGATTTTCCTCTCTTCTTTCTTGAGGTCTTGCCATTAGAGATCATGGTACTCCACAAGAACTTCCAAAAATGTGAAGAGATCAGTTTGACATATGATGACCATTGTAGACATAGCTAATTTAATTCCAAACAAACACTATAGAGCCTTCTGAATTTTAGGTATTTGCTATACTACAACAGTTTTGCAAAAAGGCCCTAATTTTCCTTTACTTTAATAAACAAATTTTTACACATTTTATAAATCCTATATTTTTTATAAACCCATAAGAATTTGAGCTGGTGGATTGAAGATTGTTTATCTAAGAATGAAGTATAAAAAGAAGCATTGACATGAACATGAGAAATACTCATTAAGAAACATTATGATACTGTTCAGGTATCTCTGATAAAAACACATACAATGTTTATGGAATTTTCCCTTCCTTCAGTCTCATGTTATGACTGTCTCTGAACTGAGGGCTGCATTTGCATGCTGTTAGGGTCACAGATCACATTTCTAAGGAATGAAAAACATAAATCTGTCCAATTAGTAAATTCTAGTCACACAATAAATTCTTTTTTATTTGTATGAGTTTGGAACATGAACATGGTGCTTTTAAAATGAGGAGCACTTTATGTATTCTAAAATTAGAATAAAAAGTGACTAGGGAGATAAGGACAGTATGATAAGCATTATATTTATGTAATAAAGTTAATGCAGGAAGGCTGTTGCATTTATAACCTAGAAGAGGTTGTCCTTTTCAAGGCAGCTAAAATGAACTAAAATATTGAGAAAAATTACTTGAAATCCTTCCAAACAGACCTTTTACGTAGCTCTATAAAATATATTTATTTATTTAACCTAATGGCATTTCTAAATGAACAAAAGGACGAAATATACTTAGTAAATGCTGGATGTTCATCATACCGAAGTAAAAGCCCTGTAAGGTGTCAGAAATCATATTCAGAATGAATGAATGTGTGTCTAGTATCCTCCATTCGCCCTCCAAATCTACCTTCTCCCCTTCCCTATCTTACTACTGGCCACGGGAGGCTGATGTACGTGGATTCCCTTGCCCTCTGGCTTTTGACTGATTTTGAGAATGGGGAGCTCTAACAGAAGCTGGAGAAAGAAAAACAAAAAGGAGCACACTTATACCCTTTCTCTCTTTCTGAGCGGCCTCCTCAGGCTGTCAGTGTCTCATGAAAGGACACAGAAATCCTTCTTCTGGGGGCCCATTATATTGACTCCTCCCTCTAGGTTCACATATTTAGGTCAGGGTTAGAACCTTGACCTAAATATGTGAACAGACTTAATGCTATTTTACTCTCCTCAGTGTTCCCTTATCTTTGTGGATAATCCCTTCATTATATCTTTTTTTTTTTAACTACACAATTTGTATTTGTCATTTGTTTTCTGTTTGGGCACAAACAGATTAAATTAGGAAGGCAAATCTTGTCCCTAGAGCCTCCTTAAGGTATCTATGTCTACATGGCATATAATATAACATCAAGAATGCATTGTCAGGACAATAAAGGGTGGGAATTGTATTCTTATCATGTACCAGACACTATGACCTTTAAAATGTACAGCTGTACTTCCAACTCAGAGACATTTGTAAATTACAATTTCTGAAAGGTGGAGAATTTGTTTGGATTGATGCTCCCAAGAACTTTCTGTTATCTTTGAGAAATGCTTGTGTGAAGTTCTGACCAAACTGGAGACTGTTGGAAGCTTTCTTCTCTTGGACATTTATTTTTTCACCAATCATCTGTTGTTCACACAGTATATGTAAAAAATTATTCTAGGTAGTATTCAATCCTCACTTAACTTTATGTCAAAGAAGTCATATATTTGAACCTTTCTTAATGTCACACAGTAGTAATTGGTAGAATCAAGACTTGAACTTAGATATTCTGATTCAAAGTTTTATAGATTTCCATTGTATTGTGTATGAAAGAAACAAAATCTCTTCTTTAGCCTATTAAGAGAAACAGGCCAAACACCTATATCTAATATTCAAATTAACATAGATAGTGACCATAGAATGACCATAGAATTAGACATAAAATGTATTCACATGTAAGAAATGTAGAGAACACTTTTGGTGAAGCTTCTTTTAGGCTTCTTGGAAGAGGTGATTAAGTCCAGTAGAGTCATATAAGGTCATGTAAGAGCAAGGGGCACTCAGATCATGGAAAGCCTTTGAACACTCAGCCAGAAAATGTGAAATCTACTCCCTAGTCAATCAGTATCTTTTAAAAGTGTTTGATCAAGACTGTGAGTAACATCAATGAATAATCAGTTGAGGATTATGAAAATTAATTTGGCAGAACTTCATAGAATAGATTGGAGATTAAAAAGGAAAAGAAGCCAAACTTGTTAGAAAACTCGATAAGTGAGAAGTAACAAAGATTATTGATAAGGTGAGAGAGGGAATAAATAAGAAAAATACTTGCAGGACATAAATAAAAAGATTCAATGACTAATTAAATTTTAGAAAATAGGAAAGAAGTTAGAGATGCCTGAGTTTTGACCTTGAGTTAATGGCAAGATAGTGCTTCTAAGCAGAAAAAAGGAAGAATAATTTGTTTGAGGGAAAGAGGAGCTGGTAAGAATAACAGCTTCATTCTGGAAATGTTGATTTTGACATTGTAAGGTAGGATTTGTAGTAGGTATTATTGGAAAAGAAGCCTAAGTCAAGTTGATTAGAGTCATCTGTATGGTTTTTAGTAGATGTCTTGTTTTTATTCATAGAGTGTAGGTGAACTGGGAGCGGATGGATGTGGGGTAGGAAGGGGCAGTGAGTGCGGACGAAGGGGGAGCAGCGGCCACATAGGATATTCTTGGAGATCTAAGTCAAACTGGGAAATGTGTTTATGCTAAGCTGTTCTGGCAGACTGTGGTCAATGTTGTATCTTACGATAAGTACAGTGCTTAGTAGAAAAAAATAAGCAGCAAGTTTGGAAGCCAAAAGGGAAGAGAAATAATACAAATGGTATTCAAAAATACTGTTTTGAAGAGCTACTTAGTAATAGGCCATGAATTGTGAGTACAAATAATACAAATGGTATTCAAAAATACTGTTTTGAAGAGCTACTTAGTAATAGGCCATGAATTGTGAGTACTGGAGTTTTCTTCAGTCCTGTTGTACCTGATGAATATTGTGAAGAACGGGGTGGTTGCTGAAGACTTTGGTGACCAAAGGTGATAATGTAAGAAGAGGATGACAGAGGTTTGGAGGATGCCTGTGTGTGAGTGTAAAGTACAGTGGAGGAGGAGAAATGAAAGGAGTTAGTGGAAGGGGGAGATTAAGGTGCAGTTATAACTGAGGAATTAAATGTTTTTCAGAATAAAGAAGTAGTCATGTTCTCATGACAATAACCGATGAAAGACAATTGGAATAAACAATTATGATATTGAAAACTTTTGAGAATGGATCTTTATTAGATTATTTCACTGGCAGCCAGAAGGTGCAGAGTTAAGGTAGCACGATCTGGTATAAAGAACAGGAGTTTTCAAGTGTGACAGACCTGATTTGGAATCTCAGTTCTGGCCCTTACCAGCTGTGTCAATTTGGCAAAGCTACTTAAGAATATTCTTAGTTTCCTAAGCTGTAAAAAATAATTCCCAGTTGTATAATTCTTATAAGGAATCAATGAGGCAGATGAAATTGCTGGTAGAATGCCTAGAACATAGCAGTCTCTTAATTAAATCCATTCCTTTAAGAAAATAATAAGTGGTAAGGATACAGAAAAAAATTAAGAATAGGATAATCCTTTGAAAAGTTTCATGGTGAAAGGACCTAGGAAACTTGTAGGGAAAAATTTTTTTAGGCTAGTTGGAACTGTATGTGCTGGCTGGTGGAGGAGAGGAACCAAAATGGATGGGGCTAGTGAGGAACTAAGAACCAAAAAAGCTATTTGAAGAATCAGGAGTCTGGATAACAAAAGATCAAGGACGTAGAAGAAGGTGAACAGGAGGAAGAGTTTGTCTTACAAAGGAATATATGAGACTACTTTCCAGGAGAAGAAAATAAATATATTTTTAAGTATAGAGAAAGGAGGCTATAGAAGCTCTTTTTGAAAGCATGTGTCTTCTTGGTAAAGGGACAGTGTCACTTACTTAAATGAAGGACTGATGGAGAAGTAGAGCTTAAATAGAGTAAAAAGATTGAAAAAATATTATGAAGAAGGCTATTGGGGTCAATAGAAAAGACTAAATTGATTGCTTATCAGGAGAGAGACTAGTGACTAATGTGAAGTTGAGATGGATTTCACTAGAATATAGAAAGCAGTAGACTGAGAACCCATTTTTTAATAATAGTACTATATCCTAAGAAGCTGGTGAAATTATCCAAGCAAAAGGGTCAGAATCTAAGAGATGTGTCCTGATGAGGAGATTGAGGAAAAGGTGATAAATAACTGGTTGAGTGACAGTGACTTGAAAGTACTTTTGAGTCACTAAAATCTAATCAGTTATGGGAACTTCATAAATATGCAGAGTCCTGTAGGATCTCTGTTTGGTTACTGGAGACTGTAATGATAAATAGAAAGGAGTACTTGGGGTTTGTATGCTGTGATCAAAATTCCGTCAGTAAAGGAAAGCTGAAGACTTCTTTAACCTCCAGGCAATCCTGAGGCTAGGGCATATCCTCAGAACAGCAGGGACTCCCTGTAGCAGGTTGGTTGAAGGATCTATGCTCCTTCTGAATCTCTGCTTGAGTGGAATATGATATAGTCATTGGATTAGCCCTCTGAACCAGCCCCTCCCCCTGCAAGAGGAAGGACACAAAAATCTTTGCCAGAGGATTATGTAAAATTGAAAGAAATATATGACTTTTGAAGAACCTGATTTTCTTTTTTTTTTAACTTTTTTAAAATGTTTTATTTACTTTTGATGCAGAGAGAGACAGAGCATGAGAGGGGGAGGGGCAGAGAGAGAAGGAGACCCAGAACCGGAAGCAGGCTCCAGGCTCTGAGCTGTCAGAACAGAGCCCGACGTGGGGCTCGAACCCACGAACCTGAGATCTGACCTGAGCTGAAGTTGGAGGCTTAACCTACTGAGCCACCCAGGCGCCCCGAACCCGATTTTCTTAAACTTATTGGAGGAAGAAATCTCTGTCCATTTGGAGTGCGAAGAGAGCAAAAGTTTTCATCAGAGCAGTAGGCAGTCAATGGCAGCTTCAGAATGCAATCAAATGAAGGATCATCTCAACATCATTGGGGGAAAGTGCAGCGGAATACATAGTTCCTAAAGGGGCAGCAGGTATTGATGGCTTACAAAATCTTAAGGTCAACTAAACCTACCGTGTTTCTTGTCTTTGTTACCCTTATACATTTGTTTACTCATTCACTCATTACCTATCAAATGACAGACAGTAATGGACTTGATCCTTAAGTAGATAAGATCCCCTTCTAATGGAGCTTACATCCAGTTGGAAATGGGATGGGGATGAGAGAACACTGGAATTTTAAAAAACAGTAGACTGAAGAAAACCAATATGCTGAATCCTCAGGATCTGAAGCATTTTTTGTGTATGTGTGTATATGCCTGGGTATGTGTATATATATATGTATATTGCTAGAGTAGGTTTAAGTGTAGGGGTGTGTGTGTGTGTGTGTGTGTGTGTGTGTGTGTGTATGATAAAGGTACAGGAAGGTGTACTGTAGATTTTTCTGGCAATTCCAGCTACATACAAAGAAAATAATTTGGTATAATATAGCATAAGTTCATGAACACCTTTTTTGTTAGTTTTATATTTTTAAGGTTTGTTGCCTATCAAAGAAAACATTTGATATTCAAGATTACTGTGGTGAACTAGACACTCTCTTATGTTATTGATGGGATTATAAATTGTTAAATCTTTCTGGAAAGCAATTTGTCAATATATATTAAATTATGAATATGTTTAAATCTTTTCAATATGCAGTTTTAGGGACTTTATCTTAAGGGAAATAATCCACAATGTGGACAAAGCTTTACATATAGAGATACTCACTATAACCCAATTAATAACAGAAATAAAATGTTAACAATTTAAATTATGTATGAATAGAGAAATAGTTATCTTGTTATGGTTCATGAACTGTATGAGTATCATGTAAATAATTAAAATTATGTGCTCAAGGAATTTTAATGACATGGGACCATATTTATGATATAGGAGGCTGTATAAAAAGAACAGGATAACAATTTTTATGTTGTAAATTCTTAATATTTAAAACAATTCCATAAAATTAGATGGGAGGAAATAGGCCAAAATATTTTATACCTTAAGCATTTTCTATGATTTGTACATGTGACTTTTTATATCCAGAAATACTAATAAATATAATTTTAAAACCCCATGTTTCAGTGGGAGTTAAATGCTTCTGTGATTATTCCATAAACCATCAAGTCCTATTCTGGAATGTTCTGGCAAATCAACACCTACATATATAAAGCCATAATATCAATCCAAATTTTTGTTACATAGTTTGTCAGAAAGGTATGTTTTAGTGCAATGAGAGTAATTGTCTTGGCTGCTTTTCTTTAGAAAAAAGGTTTTTCTTAACTTTTTAACATAACAGATAAAGGCCTGTCCTTGGTCTGTGCACAGCAAATCTAGTGAAGTAGTAGACGTGGCTTTCATTTGGCAATCGTTTTACAGGCATTATTTTAATTGAGTAAATAGAAAGCATAAGATTGGGTTTATGTTTGGACCAATATTTCTTAAAATGTGGTGCAGGGATCCCTTGCAACAGAGTCATCTATGAAAATTGTTTAAAATGTAGATTTCTTAGCTTACTAAATCAAATATGAGGATGGTTAGTGGGAAGTTGTATTTTTTAATGTTTATTTTTAAGAGAGAGGGACACACAGTGTGAGCAGGTAAAGGACAGAGAGAGAGGGAGACACAGAATCTGAAGCAGACTCTAGGCTCTGAGCTGTCAGCATGGAGCCTGATGTGGGGCTTGGACCCATGAACCACAAGATCATGATTTGAGCCAAAGTCTGACACTCAGAACTGACTGAGCCACCCAGGCACCCGTGGGAAGTTGTATTTTTAAAGATATGCCCTAGGTAATTCTCCTGAGATTCTCTAAGATCCATCAGTTGAAGTAGAAATGATTGAGATTTAGAAATTCTAAGCTTGTCTGCTTCAATGCTTCTTAAGTAGAATGAGATCTTTCCTAAACAGCATAGATCCAAAATACAGAGACTTTTACCTACCGGTAAGTCAGAATTAGGGAATGGGGCCTATCTACTGCTCTGTTGCAATCTTGTTAGAGAGGTTTAAATTTGGAATTCTTTAAGAGCATAGGCAAGTCGTCAGTAACTTTTTTGGGAATAGTAATAGGGTGACTGAATAGGTAATTTATCTTGGCTAGAAAGTAGCAGTCCACTAGTTACAGATCCTATGGAAGTGTCCTTTGGACAAAATGCTTACCTAAATCATTATAGAGTTTACAGCTCTTAATGAAACAGGCTTCCAGGGAGAGTGGTCATACCCTAGAGGTTAAAAGCAGAGGCCAGACCCACCTGTCACTTACTATGTGCCTGGAAGAATTAAACAGTTCAAAACCTTAGATTCTTCTCCCATAAAATGGAGTTACTAATATTTGCTAGCCGAATCATGAAAAGTTGTGTGCAAATCATTTAGCACAGGGCCTGGCATGAACTAGGCACTTATAAATGCCTACAGTGATGACTTCACAAGAATTCGACTATACAAGCTTGAGAGGTCAGCTTTTCCAGTTGATTTTTCAAAGACCATGTTAGTCATCAGAAAAGCTCAGGATCTGGGGACACCTGAGTGCCACATTGAGTGGCTAAGTCAGTTAAGCATCTGTCATGATCATACAGCCTCATGTCATGATCTCTCAGTCCATGAGTCCCAGCCCTGAGCTGGGATCTGTGCTGACAGCTCAGATCCTGGAGCCTCCCTCCGATTCTGTGTCTCCTTCTCTCTCTGCCCCTCCCCTGCCCATGATCTGTCTCTGTCTCTCTTTCAAAAATAAGCATTTTTTTAAAAACCCATAAAAGAAAAACCTGGGGATTTGAGTAATCCCAATTCTTGGAGCATAGGGGCTCTAAATTTCCTACTAATTCTTCATCTGAGGTAGATTTTTGATATCTGTCGTTTTCATGGAATATCCAGTACTAATGTCACTTACTGAAATCCACTCTCTCTGGCTTGAGTAGGACTGAATTGAATTATGTAAATTATCACTTGCAGAGTGACTTTCCTTTGTATACCTTCTCTAGTTACAAAGAAAGTCAAAGGTCATTCCTATACACACACACACACACACACACACACACACACACACACCCTATACACACAGCCTTAACCCTGACCACCTTTGCAATACTTCTGGGTGCCACATTTTACCAAGCTGTTTTAGGTTCTAATACACATCTTTGGCTTTATGATGGTTGCTACCAAGAAGCACATTTACATCACCCTTTTCTTACCTTATTTGTTAATGTTTCTTGAGTATTATTTGTTATTTGTTACACTTTTCCCTAATTTAAACTTGAATTTGTCAAGTGATAGGCATCTCTAGTGGCTTCTGAACATTAGGAAAATACCAAGATCCCTCCCAGAAATACAACTAAATCAGGCTGAGACAATTACCAGGAGCAATCCTTTATATTATCCAGTTGCATAACACACTTCTTGAATAAATGACATATCCTAATTTAGGATACATCACCAGATTCAAGTCAGACAGTATCCTCTGCCAGTCAATGAGAGTGCGGGTCACTGGAAGATCTCTTCGTAGAATTTTTCTCAAGGCTTCATTCGATAACTCCTGTAATTCTTCTAAGACTGCAGCTTGAAATATATTCTCTTGCTCTTCCACGAGCCTTGCAAAATTTAAAGCCAGTTGAGCTTGGTTAACTACTTCCAAGCTTTCTTTTAGGTCCTTGGAGATTTCAATATGAAGGTTGACAGCCTTGAAGAAGTGGGCTTGCACAAAAATTCTTCCTGTTACTTGGGTTAGAAATGGATTGATTTGGAAAATCCACTTAGATTTCCAAAGGCCATTCCAGCAGTCTCTTGTTTCATAGCTGTGGTCCTCAATGCACGCTATCAGGAACTCCTTTTTTTTCACAGTTTTTCTCAGCACGTTGCAATTTCCTGCTGGGTAGTGATCATTCACATACAGTTTTAAGGCACACAGAACAACATTTCTCAGGTATTCTGTCTCATTCCGAATGATACCGTGACTTTGTATGTCTTTTAACTGGTTTTGAAGCAGGTCGAATTTGAAGGAAAGTTTGCTTTGAAAGTCAAAAAACCGGAAGTCACCCACTACGTTGTGGTGAGACAGGAGTACTGGATTTCCATCGATACAGAGTGGTACCGAATATTTTTGGCAGTGTTGGTGGCCTGCACACTCACCTTGTTGGTGCATGAGTTTTTCATCACGGATAAGCAGACAGAGATCATCAAAGGCGTTTACAAATTCCCCGGGAGGAGCCTGTATCAGCAGTCTGCGAATTACTCTCTCTTTCTCTTTCCTACTCAGAACGCTAAGTGACATGCTTGGTTGCGCCAGAAGCAAAGCTTCTGAAATAAAGAGTGTTCAAAGGATGAGAAAACATTCCATGAGACACCTTTCCCATCAAGGTGTTAAACAGTCAAGTTTAAGATTACTGTGGCTAATCATGAAAGCAGGTTGTCTGACAAGCTCCCAGTCTCCTGATGAAGTCATAAAGAAGCTTTCTCTATGAAGTGTGGAACTTTTGATGATATCACAATGGGTGTTCATTTCAGGCCAAAAGAAAACATGACAGTCACCTGACAACGTGGTACCCAGCCATCCAGCTGTATGTATTTTGAAGATTTTAAAAACTTAGCCTCCCAAACAGCCTTCTTCAAGAGTGGTGTGTCTCTGTGTGCAGTATATGTTGTCAGGGATCTAGAGAAGCAGCCCAGAGTTTCTAGAGTGTTTGGTGGCAGCACTTTGCACCTTCAGGGACCACAATGGCATTGATTTATCCTCAGTCCCTCAGAATAGTTTCCCCAAACCTACTGGAAAGCACATTATGGTCAAAAGCTTCGGGGAAGGGGTCATTAAAATCATAAAAATTAAACAAGATGGCAGTTAATAGAAAAATGCCAAACAGCAGAGGATACTGCATTTCTAGATATTGAGGGTTTGAAGATTCTCACAATGTAAGCGAGAAGCCAGAAACTTTCAAGGGCAGTGAAGTGCAGGAACCACACCTCACATGTGGTTTCTGTAGGATTTAAGTGTGAGCTATCTCCAAAGAACAAAGGCGCAAACCACTCTGTGTTTTCTGCTTTCTCTCTAGAAAAGGGTCAGAGGCAACAGCTGATGAATATCAAGAAATTCCTTTACTACAAAAGGGCAGAAGAGTTGACCATATTTGACACCTGTGCAACATGTAATGGGGAGAGACTACTAAGCGAGGAGAAACAACAGGTCATGAAAATATGGAGAACAAATATCCATTCAGAAGTTGTTTCTGTTCCTCTTTTCTCTTCTTTCTCTTGATTTATCCCCTTTACTTGATTCTCCTTTTTTTCTTTTCGAAGAGCCCTGAAGTTAAGCCTTTCTCATTTAAGTGTAAACTACTTCCTTTCCATGTGTCCTAAGCTTTTCTGAGTTTCCCTCATTTTCTGTTTTTTACTTATAAGAACTTATAAACTCTGCCATGAAGTCACAGCCTTTCAGTGTAACTGCTCTTCATTAGTTTTAACCATCTGAAATTGAGTGGAATTTTGAACAATTTTTGCCAATACCTTTTGTGATTTCATAAGCTGTCATATTAATTCCCAACTTCAGTTTTTTTAATTGAAGTGTCCTAATTTTTGCGGTTTGTCTAGATATAATAACTAAGCTTGATTATTTTAGTTTTCTCATTTATACCAAACATACACTCAGCATGGCATTTTTAACCCTTTGTGGTGGTACTTAAAATGTTGCCTTTTTGGGGCATATGTGTAGCTGGACATTTAGCTAATGTCATGGTAATAATAATTATATCAAACATGATAATTATTTATTGAAGACTCAGTGGCAGAAACTGTGTTCAGTAATATATTGAGAACTTATTTAATGCCCCCACTTTCCCTAACTCTTAATTTGCCCACCTTTCAGACTAGGAAAGGGAAGCTGAGAGAGGTCAAGTGACAGGGCAATCTTGAAGCCCAGCTGTCCCCTGAGTCCATGTCTCAGAAAATAGACCCTATTTCCCAAATAATAACTTAATTGCTCAACTGTTTATTTTTATTCTTTTTCCGTAATTTTTATTGTGTTATGTATGCCCTCTCATACCTTTACTACAGAATAATACCTACTTAATTTTGT
Source organism: Suricata suricatta (assembly GCF_006229205.1). Lineage (NCBI taxonomy): Eukaryota > Metazoa > Chordata > Mammalia > Carnivora > Herpestidae > Suricata > Suricata suricatta. The sequence goes on from NC_043709.1 coordinate 87,895,214, forward strand.
TTTAACCATTATTTTATCATAGAAATATCTTGTCACTTCAGCAAAAGATAGACTATACCTTAAAGATAAAAATGTTAAATTGAAGAGAAATCAAATATTTCCTTAGGCATTTTAAGTGCTTAATGATTTTCTGTGAGAATTTCCTTAACTTCTTTTTTTGTGCTTCATACATGGTTTTTGTCAATGATTCTGGATGAATTTAGAAGTGGAAAAATTAACCTAGAAAAAACTCACAAATTACTTGAAAAATTAGACATTCAGTGCAGTTATGTTCATGTGAAATCTATCTTTAAGGTGAGATAATATCCACACCCCTGTCTGCCCCACCCTAGAAAGAACTTAATCCAATATAGGGGAATGTTCATAGCTACTTGGATGCTTTCTGCAGAAAATACATATGAAAAATTAGTCTCCTGAGAATTAAACCAATTAATTATGCTAAATATATTTATAATCAAAAAGGAGAGAGTTTGGGTAGGAGATAAAATAAGTTGTTGATAAAATTTGAAATAATACCAGGTTATTAATTTAGCACACTTAGCTGAAGATACAGGAATGTTCACATAAGATTAGGGTTGGCCACATGATTAAATCAAAATCACATAAATGGATTGGATGTTAGTGATTTATAGAAGGAAAAAGAAATCTTGAGAAAAATGGTATCTTACTCACTTCAAAGTAAGAAATTGCCAAAAGTTTTCTTTGTTTGAAGAACTAGTGGGCAGGGAAACTGGATCAATTCTTTCGCTAGAAGACACAGGGAAAGATCATCAGTAAATAAGAAAAAGCCATGCATTCAGCTGAGTTTTGTGCTAGAAATGGCAAATTTCTTAGCAAATCAGGCACGAATACTGGTCTGGCTAATCCAGATAGTTAAGATAGAAATTCTGAATATAATACTGTTGCTTGGAGGTGACTACCCAGATAACATCTGTGAAATAGTTACTATTAATAAACACTGGGAGGCCTGCGTTACCTACTTGTATGCTAACCAGAGAGCCTGATGTAATTTCATGGATGATGGCAGAGGTAAGCTTCTGGTTCAGCCAAAATAGACTTGTTACAAAAATAGCCATTGCAATGGTATCAGCATTTTGGTGCCATTTCTTGTTACTCACAAAAATAGCCGTCACAAGGGTATCAGCATTTTGGTGCCCTTTCTCGAAGCCTCAATTCCCAAAGCAAGATGTGAAGAGAGCCAGTTGACACAGGCACACACAGTGGGCTGTCCTATCAGAGAGGGACCTCGAGCTTATGGAACCCAAATCTTTTATTACAGGAAGTAAGCCTGTCTGATCTTTGCCCTGATGGGCGCCCTTATCATTATTATTACTCACAGTAAACAAACCTGCTTTTTCCCCTGGAGGGAGATACTATCTCTTCATACAAACATCCTTGAAAAACTAGTTCTGAAGTAAGTGGTGGCTCCTCTGCTCCAAAACCTGCAGAGACACAGGAGACCACTGAACAGACTCCTCAAGTGCTTCTCTCAACAAGATTTAGCCTCATGTTTACAAATCACAAAGAGGAGGTTCAAAAAAACACTGCACCTCTCAAGAGATGCAGTAAAAGATGTTTCAGATTGTTTTTTTATGAATGCAAGAAGACAAGGTTTGTGAAAGAGCTTTATAAGTAGAACTACCCCCCCCATGGTATCACTCAATGGGAGAACCAAATATGTACTTTACAGTTTAATAAAATTCACATTCAACACAACATAGAGGAAATATATTAAATTTGTATCAAATGTGCAATATGATAAATCTTATTCAGTGATTATCAGGTTGCTTTGCATTGTCTACAAAATTAAGATAAGTGTCTGAGATGCACTGATTAAAATGCATGCCATATTTAAAAGTGTTATATAAAATGTGCAACAGTTCTAATAAAGGAATAAGTCATTAACTGATATTAACGATTATTTGGATGTGGCAGGATGAAGGTCTATTTTGTTTAGCAAACGTTTTGGAATGGTTTTTTAATTCACAATGTGAATTATAAAAATTAGAGGGGCAGAGGTTGCTTAGAATTCTTTAAAAAACCTCTTTAAAATGACCCCAAATAATTTAAACATAAATTGCATATACTAGACTGATGATCATGACAAGAAATTCTTATCTATTAAAATAATTCCCCTAGGCCCTTGAATAGATGATACTTTGTTACCTTTGGCTAAATTGCCATATATGCATTAAGATGTTAATTAAATAGAATGCTAGGGAAGGTGTGTTGGCTAATGAAATTTTCTGAACAGCTAAAAACTAAGCTTCTTAAACATTGGACTATTTTGCTTCAACTTTTGTTGTTTATCTTTCCAAACTTCATGGGTACACCTTGTAGCCAGAGTTAATAAAATGAATCTTAAAGAATATTATTTTGGTGACCAAACTTTTCCAAAGTCTCAGGGCTGCTGTTATTGGCATGCTCAATGGGTCTGGAGATTCTTCACTCCATCAGATCTTCCCTGTGAAGTACATGGCAAATCAGAAATTTCTCGAGGCAAATGTCTTAACCTGCAGAATGGGGATACTCATATAGTCATCTTGCAGGATTGTGCGGAATATTAAATACTGTTTGTGAGTGTATCCAGTATCAGGCTTGGCAAAAAGTAGGCACTCAAAAACTATGAGTTCAAGCATATCAATCATAATTGCTCAAAAAATATGGGAAGTTGAATTACATTTATTGATTTCTTAAGAAGCTGGCATAAATTCTAATTTGAATTTATTTTCTTATTGGGTGAATATTTACTATGAAATTTAAGTAAAGAAGGTATACCCTTATGACCCTGGAAAAATATTCTAAATTTTATTTTACAAAATCAATTACTGAGTCATGACTTGGGGAGCAATTCTGTAAGATTTTTTATCCCTTTATTATAAAAATCTTTATTGCTTTTATCATTGTCATTAATTTGCAACATGCAATATACTTTATAAGAAATGTTCTACATCATTTCAATATCATTGCTAGTCTAAGGTTACATTCTTGATTATTGGTTGAGTATGAAATGGTATCCTCCTTAATTTTAAGAATTCTATTATTGTAGGACTTACCTTAAGTTTTCAAATTCTCTAAGCAGTTAACAACTATTATTAAATCTGTATTATGCCCATGGGACTCTGTTTGAAACTGTGGATTGTAAAAATTAGCAAAGTGCTCTAGTGCGTGCTCTCTCTCCCTCCCTCTCTCTCTCTCTTTCTCTCTTATCAGGAGGAAACAAAATGCAGAAATTGCTATTTTATAAGTAGATTATAATAAATATCATAGTTAATAAACTTACAGGGAATCTGACAAGTCAGAAACTCAAACTTGCGCTGTGGTACAGATAGCGTTCTTGGTGTCCCTCGAAGAATAAGAAGCAATATATGTAGTAAACAGTGTGAGAAGTGCTTGGGGAATAAAGGTAATGAAGCATGACTTGCCTATACAACGTGTGCAGGGAATTGTTGAGGAATGCTAGGTATGGCCAGATCACAAAATTCCTGAGTAGTAGGCTACGGAGTTTGGATTTTCTTTTATAGACGATGGGTAGCCATTGAACTTTTCTGAAGAGGGAAATAGTGCAAATTTTAGAATAAATCTGGCAGCAGAGTAGAGTGGTTTGAAAGTTAGAGGGTAGAGAAAGGAGGTAAAGAATTTCTCGGCTGCCTCTGCCCTACAAATCTGCAACTTGGGTCAGTTCAACCACATACTGTTTGGTTCCACTGCAACTTTATGATTTTCTATGTAGTTGGTCCTCCACAGTCTAGCTCCATATCCTTTTCTAATTTTTTTTAAAGGTTTATTTATTTTTGAGAGAGAGAGAGAGATATAGTGTGTGTGTGAAGGGGGAAGGGGAAGAGAGAGGGAGACATAGAATCAGAAGCAGGCTCCAGACTCTGAGCTGTAATCACAGAGCTGGATCTGGGGCTCAAACTCACAAATGGCAAAATCATGACCTGAGTCAAAGGTGGATCCTTAACCAAATGAGCCATCTAGGTGTCCCAGTCCATATCCTTTCTAAAAGTTACATTCTGTCTCATAGCAAATAAACGGGAAGACACGTTTACATTTCTTTCTCCATTTCCTCAATGATTCATCGCAGTAAATTTTGCCTTTATACCTACCTTGAAACCCTATATTTTAAAAATGGTAAATACAATGGTTAGGCTCTCTGTGCACTTTATTTATCCCTCTTTTTTAAAACTACTCCATATTCTGACTTCTATGACATCACTTTATTTTAAAATTTTTGATCATTCCTTTTCCATCTGTCTTTAATTTTCTTTCTTTTTACTTTAGATACGATTCCTGAACAATCTTATTGACCTTTCTTGTTTCTCCAGTTTTATTGAGATATAATTGACATATAATTTTGCCTTTGTTTTGGGTATACAGAATGATGATTTGACATATGTATACATTGAAAAATGATTAACAATAAGTGCTAGAGTCCAGCTCCAGCAGGTCCAGGGCTCCCTGAAGGATGGACAGTGTCAGCAAAATGGGGAGGGATGAGAGAGCCACGAGTTTCTTTCTGATCACCAGGCAGGCATCTCTTCTCTGACCTGAGAGTCAGCTTTATTTATGATAAAATATGTATGGGGTATAGCAAAGAAGTGGCATTTGCCTTAGACAATGATTTCTGACGACAAATTTCTTTGGCATGTAAAAATTTCCCAGAACAGAGATTGGTAGAAGACTCATGCATAATCTTTATCAATAGTGATTGATGTAGGTGATTTAGATGCTTATCATATCATTAAATACTGAAGGTATCTTCAGTATTTAAATATAAGACAATGTTTTTAGCATAGCAAAGGCAAAGGTTAGTTCTTTGTGAGCCGGGGTCAATAGCCTATTTGCTTAAGGGAAAGTATAAGAAAAACAGCATTCTCAGGAAATGCAATGTTTGCTCCTATAATCACAAAAGAAGAAATTCCTATAATAAGTTCCTTCACAAGGTGCAGTCAGCATATTTTAGAATAAGGGGACAAGTCACTCCTGATACCAATCAGCAAGGTGCCTTAGGCGTCGGTGCTCAAGCAAAAATAATTGAGTGAGGGGTAGACATGGGTCACCATCTGACGGCAGGAGGCCGTACAAAACCCACCTTGACCTCACAAGGAGTATTCTCAACTTAGTGAGTTCAGAAATGGCTTCCAACAAATAAGTTTAGTAAACATCCATCAGCTCACATAGGTACAAATTTCTTTTTCTTGTGATGAGAACTTTTAAGATAACTCTTGTAGCAACTTTCAAATATGCAATGTGGTATTACTAATTTTGTGCATTAAATATGCAGAACATATTATTATATATCCTACATCAGTAGCTATAGTCATCATGTACATTTCATCCCTAGTACTTGTTCATCTTATAATTGTAAATTTGTTCCTTTTGACCACTTTCAACCAGTTTGCCCACCCCATCACCCTTGCCTCAGGCAAACTCAGTCTGTTCTTTGTCTACTAGATCAGTTTGTTTAGATTCCACATATATTTGAGATCGTATAGTATTTGTCCTTCTTTGTCTGACTTATTTCACTACATAATGCCCTCAAAGTTTATCCATGATGTCACAAATTATAGAATTTCCTTCTTTTCTATGGCAGAATAATAACTTATTCACATTTTCTTTATTCATCTCTTGACAGACACTTAAGTTGCTTCCACGTCTTGGCTATTGTAAATATGGCTATAACAAACATGGAGATAAGAGAGCTTTTCAAAATAGTGATTTTGTTTCCTTTGAATGAATATCAGGAAGTTGAATTGTATGATAAGTACTTTTTGAGTAATTGTTTATAACCATTATTTGAATTCTTTACTAGGTAAATTGCTTATCTCTTTCATTAAAATCGGTTTCTGGGGTTTTATCTTGTTCTTTTGTTTGGAACATATTCCTCTGTTTCTTCATTTTCTTTTACTCTCTGTGTTAAGTTTCTGTGCATTAGATGGAATAGCCACCTCCACCAGTTTTGAAGGAGTGGCCTTGTTTAGAAGAGGAACCTTATTGTTCATCCCAGACTTGGCTTTCGTTTGTCTCTCAGCCTTTGTGACTGTCCAAGCAGCCTTCTTTATCCTTAGTGACTCCCAGTCACCTAGGGAGTGCCAAGACCCATCGGTGTTCCTAAGGGGGGGACCCAGTCAGCACCTAGGTGTGGGCTGATTAGAAGCCAAAATCCTTCAGTCAGCAGCTTGTGAAGTATACAAATAAACCTCTTTCATGGAAGACTGGAAACGAGTGTCTCTGTCAACTCACTCTGCACCAAGCTCCTGAGGGACAACTAGCCAAGGATTTTCTCTTTGTTTGTCACAGTTCTGCTGGACCTGGGAGCACAAACCCCATTGACCACTAGGGCCAGGCAGTCAAGGGATTTTCATCCTGTGAATAGCAGCTGTAAAATCTGGAGTGCCATGTGTATACAAACACTTGTTTTAGGGAGATATTAGTGATCTGGAGGAAGATAGAGGGAAAGCACAAAGATAGTACCTACTGGCTTCCCTGATCTCTGGGGAAGATTGTAGTCTGCCCCGATACCTGTGTTAGATTAGAAGCATGACTCTCAGGCTCTGGCTTTTAATGTGACTAAGTAGGCTTCTTTCAAGCAAAAACTACATGTTAATCTACCTCCGTGCTAAGCCCTGGGGGAATAGCCACCATGAGTCCCGTGAGCAGTTAAGAATTCTTTACCATAGTTTTCTGATCTTGTGGATACAAGCCCCAGTTGGCTTTCAGAACTAGGTGTTTGGGGGGCTTATGTCTCAGGTGAAAGTCTTAAAAATTGGGACACTACCAGTTGGATCCAAACCTTCACTCCTCAGGGAGAAGCTGAGGGTTGTGAGTTCACTCTCAGTTATATCTCATTATGTTGGGGGGGAGGTTTCTGGAGAGATTTTGTGCCAGCCTCCCCTACCCATTTCGATATAGAATTTTTTCTCATTTGCCCAATATATGGGCAAGTGAGTTCACTCCACTAGTTTCCAGATTTCTTTCAGAGGGAATTGTCCCATATGTAGCTATATATTTGGTGTGTCTTTGGAAGGAGATGAGTTTTGAGCTTCCTATGTCACCACCTTTTTGACTTTGAATGGCTTCCCTTACTACTGTAATGGGAACAAAGCACGAGCTTTCTGTCCTGAACAACAAAACCATACACATGCTACTGTTTGTTCATTGCCTGCCGTATTCTAGGCACCATGTTAGGTTTTTGCGTACAGTATTTTAACACATATGCAAGGACATTGTTAATAGACTCTTTTTACACGTAAAGATATTGAGGTGAGAAATGTTGATACAGTTTATATTGTATTACTGTGGAAATTCATACCTGGGTCTGTCTGCAAAATCCTTGTGTTTTCTCCAATAATACATCAGTCCCCACTTCCCATCCCAACCAATTGTCCACTAGTTGTCTTGGCTCGGATGAAGATACTTCAAGTTTAATATGTTTAAATAATAATCTTTCCCTTCAAAACTATCTTCCTCTCTTCTCTTGGTGATGGAAGCACCATTCTCTCAGATATCTAAGCCAGAGACCTGAGAGATTCCCAGACTCTTCCTTTTACCTTGCCTCCACATCCAATTTTCAAATCTTTTAAGGTGTATTTTATTTCTATACCAAGTCAATTGGTCTCCAAACACTTGCAACTCAAGGCATGCTCCTCAGACTAGTATCTCTGGTGTTTCCTGGAAGCTTCTTAGAAATGCAGTATCAGAGGTATTGAAGCTGACTGTGCATTTTAACAAGTCCATTGGTGACTTATATGTCCATTAGAATTTGAATAGCCTTTTGAACGGATTCCTTGCTTCTAATTCTAGCATCTGGCCTCTTTATAGCTGCCATAGTGATCTTATCTTCCTAAAACAAAATCTATATGATTCCCTCATTAAAGCTCATCAGCAGCTCACTGGTTGAGAAGTCTGAGGGCCTCAGGGCCAAGGGCCCCTTGGATGAATTTTGACTTCCCCTTTGTCTCTCCCTGCAGCTTCACTACCGTCCTCTCCAATCCCCTCTGTTTTTTGTACTGTCATGTGTTTATTTACTCTGACCCCAACAATTAGAGTAACTCTTCTCCCCGTTTTCAGGCAACCATCTTCCTTCTCCCGGAAAGCTCTGCTCGAGGATCACCTTTTCTATAAAGACTATCTTTTTGTCTCCAAGAAGAATCACTGAACTTTCTTTGTCCGTGGTGTATAAAGTTTCTATTATAACACTTTCATGTCGGCTTTCCTTTTCTAGAATATGACCCCCCAGAGAGCTCTGATAATGTGTTGCCTTTACATCCTTATTGCCCAATTTCATTTCTCACTCAGATATTTAGTTAGGAAGGAGGGGAAAACAGAAGACAAAGTTGCTAAGCAACTTAAAGTAGTATGTCAGGGCTGCCTAAGTGGTTTGGTTGGTTATGTGTCTGACTCTTGACTTCAGCTCAGGCCATGATCTCACATGGAGCTCTGCACTGACAGTATAGAACCTGCTTGGGATTCTCTCTCTCTCCCTTTATTTCTGCCCCTCCCCCACTCACATATGCTTGTTCCCTCTCTCTCTCTTTCTCTCAAAGTAAATAGATAAACTTTAACAAAATAAAAAAAATAAGTTAGTATGTCAGAGTTTGGGAAAAAGGTGGTAAAGTCATATTATTTCCTGTGATATATTTTGAATACTTTGTTTTTAGTGTAATTTTAGAGACAAGTTTAAAACATCTCATCTTAATTTAAAAGTAAATTCTATGTTTTGATAAATCAACTTTTTCTTGTATGGTCATTTATTTTAAGTGACATCTCATCTTCTTACTAGCAAACTGAGCAGTAACAACATGAAAAGCTTTTATTCTTTTTTCTGGAAGTATACTATCAGAATATCAATAGAATTATTAAAAAATTTTAATGTTTATTTATTTTTGAGAGACAGAGAGAGACAGAGCATTAGTAGGGGAGAAGCAGAGAGAGAGAGGGAGACCCAGAATCTGAAGGAGGCTCCAGACTCTGCACTGGCAACTCAAATCCATGAATCATTGAGATCATGACCGGAGCTTAAGTCGGATGATTAGCTGACTGAGCCACCCAGGCACCCCTCAATAGAATTATTTTAATATGTTATTTTATCTTCATGTTTTCAACCATACATTTAAACATACAGTCACTAATGTCCTATGCTAGGGTATGTCCAGTACTAGGCATTGGGAATAAAAAAAAATATCTATTTTCATGGCATTTATGATCTTAAGGTATAAGATATGTTTTTAAATTATACATAAACATTGAATGAGTTTTTTGATAAAGTTCTTTTTATATATGCCTTGTAAAAAATAACCACTTAATGAATATTTTTTTAAACAAGAGAAAACTGGCTTCATTACTCTTATTTTATGCTGTACTTATAAATGATTAATATGTAACATTTCTAAAAGCTACAGTATTCCCTGAAGTGGAGCCTGACATTTTGCATATTTTCTGTAATATGTATTTAAAAATATCTTTTCTTATTCTTCCTAGATTTAGGGATATATTAACTGTTTTATCCAATTAAATGCACATATTTCACCAGAATTGCAAAATTGTTTAGGTGATAGATCATGTTCTGAATACCCTCAGCCAGGCTCCGAGAGTCTAAGAAACAAATGGCAAACTTCCTATTCAAGGCAATTGTAGAAGGGATTTAGAAAAAAAGGCTTTCATCCCAGTGTAATTAACTCTATAACAGAAGATGATGCAGAGTCTTATAAAAACCCAAAGGCAAGGGTTATCTAATGTGGCCTTGGGTGTGTGGGGGGATGACAGAGAAGGACTTTGGGAAGACTTCTAGAGCAGGACACTTTTTCAACAATTAGTAAAAATTAAAAAAATAAAAGAATGAGTAAAAATTAGTAGGTTGGGAAGTAAAAGAAGGGTATTCCAGACAGAAGAAACAGCCTGTACAATAGAAAGATCGCTTGTTATTTATACGGTATCTAACTCAGAGCGCCAAAAGCGTGAGGTGCAGGAAGGAAGGGATTAGAGCAGACAACATCAGTGACAGCTTAAAGGACCTTGAATGCTGCACAGTGCAGTTTGGATTTTGTCTTAAAGACAAAAAAGAAATACTGAGCAATATAAGAGGTAGTTGAAAGGATCAGATTTGTATTTTACACATTTTAATTTTGCTTCTATACTGCCGATATGCACAATGGTGTATTGACATGTCTGTCTTCCTGCTGCTTTTCTGGGTGGCTTTGGAGTTAGTTCAAACCCTGGTCTACCAAGCCTGTGGGACTGGGAACAATTGACACATGATTTTTGAACTCCGGTTTCCGCCTAGAGGGGAGATATTAAATTAATACATTGTTATTCTGTGTGTTTCAGCCACTATTATGTGTCTCTGTCTTTAGATTTGAATCTGTTTTGCTCATCACTTCCTTCTTCCTTCTTCCCCTGCTGCTGATACTGTTACCCAGGCTCTGTCACTCCTGACTTCTGCTGCTTTCTGTTTCCTTCTCTTTCTACTGAAATTAAAACTTCCCATCTTCAGTAATACAATTTTCACCTATTGTGTGGGGTTTTATTTTTTCGGTGATTTAATTAATTTCTGATGGCTAACTCCTTTGGGTTGGATCAATTACAGCAATTTTTTTGGATTTGTGAAATTTTGTTTGAACTTTACACCTTTAATGCTTTCTAGTACCTGATGACAACTTTGATCTTTTGGGAAAAACAAAACAGAACAAGTCAGATGGCCACGTTTAAACCTTGCCCAAAAGTAATAAAAATGTCATTACTTAGTGGATAATGTATTTTATTTTACATGGCTATGTAGCAGGACTGTAATTTTTAATTTATACAGTTTCATATACCAAATTTCAGGAATTATGGCACACTTTGATTTTTATGGACTTGTTAAAGATTTTATAACAAATTATGGGTGGGATGGGACTGAAATAAAATAAATTTAATTCTGTAATATTGACTTACGTGGACTTCAAAATCCAGAACTTAACAATATTAAGTCCAATTTTGTTAGTCAACTATGATAAACTGATAATATGAATTACTCTAAGATGATATAATTTTAAGGTGCTATTATTGTTTAATGAGCTGTGGGCCCAATCTGACTACCCTAGATCCCAGCCATTTGCTCAAGCTCATCTCCATCTTATTCCTACTTGGGGCTTTATTTCAGTCCCTGCTTTTTCAAGTTGCTCCATACACATGGACTAATGCTCATTGGTGAACTAAACGGGTGCTTTTCATATTTGATTCTCAGCTCTGACTGTCCCTTGGATCCCTCATATCAAACTCTCTGGTCTACCACTGAAATTTTGGTGATGAGATGACTAGGTCATTTCCCGCATGTTTACCCCCCTGCTGTACCCTGGGTGTTCATTTTATAGGCAGAAGTGCAAAAGATGAGACACTAGGCTGGATGATGTGAGGGAAGCAGAACTTGATAAGGCCCAACAATATATTGATATCTACAACTACCGTTCAATGTATGTCTCCAGTCCTCACAGCAACTTGAATAGAGAGTGCTATCCCCATTTTGCAGATGAAGATTAAGAAGCTCAGACAGTTCCCACCTACTTTGGAGCTAGAAATATAATGTTAGCTCCTTCTTCTTACAAATTGTCAGATTTCACCACATTACAATGGTCCTTCAAAACATGTTCCTTGTACTCAAGCTGTTTACAGTGTAATGAGAAAGTTAAAATGTAAATAAATAGTCTCTTTTGAAATTAAAGGTCCTTCTAAGGTATACTTCCTTTACCTCCAATTTATTTTATTTGTAAGTGATTCTACTAGTTTTTATTCTAACTTTCCTTGATTCTAATATAATGTTAGCTCCTTCATACAAATTGTCAGATTTCACACATTACAATGGCCATTCAACACTTAGTGACTTCTCTCCCTCATGCATGCAAAATTTAATACATTGAGTCCTTCTGGCCTCCCCATTCATAATTTTGCTGATACCAATTCTTTTGTTTCTACTCACCACCTCCCACCTGGATTGCTTCTTCTCAGTTCCATCCTCTGGGTCTATCTCTTCCAATTGCTTATGCAAACTAATCAATCTAAACTTTTACTTCTGCTAGTTATTTTCCTACTCAGAAACCTCACAGTGTTTCTGTTACTTTTACTGACTGGACCCAGCCCACTTTCTTGTCTCTATCTTATAAAGTTCTAACATGAATTTTCCAGAAGAGCTAGGTGAATCCCCTCTTTCTTATTAGAAACTAACTTGTTCGTCCCACCCCCAATTCTTCAATGATTATGTACATTCTGCTTCCTCAAGATGCTACATAACTAGTGTATTTACTGTAGTACTACTGCCACTATGGGGGCTTCTGTAGTTTTATCATGACCTTGAATGTCTGATTTACTCTGATGTTTATGCATATTGGGATTACATACTGTCTGGTTTTAAGAAGGTACTGAAAGGGAGTGGAAGAGAATAATGAAATGTATAACTGAAAGACAACCTAGAATACTGATGATCTTCCACACCTCTCTCCATTCCCACTATGGCCACTGGGTTTTATTAGAAGGTGACTTTTCACTTATCTTTTTCCAACTTCGGTGTGATTCATGCAGTTTTATAGATTTTGTTTGAGATGAGAATCTAACATAAGATTCATCTTCTTTCACGTATTAGTTGTTACATATATTATACAGGTACTCTAACTTATTTGTTTTTTGTATGTTTTTTATATTCACAATGTGAGCCCACCAGTCATTTTCTTTAGTAGGATAATGACAGGCTGAAGCAAGGAAAGATCACCATAGAAGAATTTAGATCAATTTATCGGATTATTACACACAGAGAAGAAATTGTTGAGATTTTCAACACATATTCTGGTAACCGGAAACTTCTTTTTGAAAACAACCTGGTTCAATTTTTGATACAAGAACAGTATATACTTGACATGAATAAAACTATTGCTTTTGAGATCATCAAAAAATATGAACCTATTGAAGAAGGTATGCTTACAATTCAAAGTTTTATCAAATATTTAAATGCAATGTACTTTTTATGAGTTGTAGTTCTCAAATTCAAATTTTTGGGTGGGTCATATCTGTTCTGGATAATGTAAAATATTGGCAGTTTTATTTCTATATTTTATAGGCTGTATATGAAACTTTTAGAAAACTGCATTATGTAAACAATTACATTCTTTCCTACCTCATTTTTTTTTAACTGCTTTGGTATATCTCATAAGTGTTCAGAGACTAGGTTAGACATGGAAAGCAAGATGAAATTCTGTTACGTGTACTGTAATGAAAGAAAGTGTCTTCGGGGTGACTGGTGGCTCAGTCCATTAACCATTGGGCTTCGGCTCAGGTCATGATCTCACAGTTCATGGGTTTGAGCCCTGCGTTGGGCTCTGTGCTGACAACTAGCTCAGAGCCTGGAGCCTGTCTTCGAATTCTGTGTCTCCCTCTATCTCTGACCTTCCCCTGCTCGTGCTGTCCCTCTCTGTCTATCAAAAAAAAAATTAAAGAGTGTCTTCACTTTCATTAATAAGAAAAAACCAAGTAATAGGCAGTTTTCTACTTTCATACATGATATTACTGAAAATATACAGAAGTCCTAAATTAGCTAAGTGAAAACTATCCTAGGAAATAAATAAAATATTACAAAATAACTACTTTCTCCATTTTCTTTACACATAATTGTCTACAACATTTCATAAACATTTTTTTAATTTTCCTTCATTTTTTAATATAGTCATCTGGTCTAAACTAAAGGATTATCTAAGCTGATAATGTGTCATATAATTTTTGGTTTTTGTCCCACTTTGTAATGGGCAGAGCACTTCACATTTTTCTTTAAATGAAATAATAAAGACATAATAAAATATTTGCATCACTATGCAGAAGTAGCATTAAAGCAGTTGTTTAACCCTACAGAAATTAATAAAATAGCTCAAAATATCTATTTAACAAGGGAGGTAGAAAGTTCAAATTCTGCCTTTGAAAGTTGTTTTATGTACCAGTATTTAACATATGATAATATAGGTTCTAACCAATCCAACTTATTCCTTTGTTGAGTCATATATTCATAATTTATTCAAATATTTATTTGTGGCAATCATTCTGTGTCTGGGGGCTGGCAATACAATGGAGAATAAGGCAAACTAGATCTTAAATTAATGCTGGCAGTGTGAGGGAGATTGACAATAAATAACTGTATAAAAGGGCGATTCCACAGAACGCTCTCTCCTGTGAGTGAGTGAGAGTGACCAACCCAGGGAGACCAGCTCTGGTTGCGTGTTTAGGGGAGGCCACCCCAAGAATGTGAACTTAGAGCTGAGACTGAAATGATGAGAGAGGACTAGTCATGTGACAAAATGGGAGAAGTTTCTGAGATCAAGAGAAGAGAGGTATTGGACTTGAGTTGGATAATACGAGGAACAAGAGGAAGTCAGTGTGGCTGGAACTTGGAGAATGAGGGAAAGGTGAGTTTGGGAGATAGGCAAGGATCAAATCAGGTGTGTCTTGAAGATTACAATTAGGATTAGGGCTCTACGACTCAATGTCCTGAAAATATTTTGGAGAGTTGTAGTGATAGGTCTGAATGCAGTGCTAGTAGGAGTTTGGTGTGATCTCTATTAAAATTTTTTCAGGTTTGCAACAAGATAAAGAGCTTGCACCAGAATATAAAACATCTACATCACTAAGCATGCCTGGTGAGCTCACCTGACTTCCTTTTTTTTGACAGCAAAAACTTTTTCTAAAGAGGTAATGGATTGATTTATGTTCTGGCTCAAGCTTTCGTGTCACTGCTGACTGGAAACAGCCAGTTCACAGATAAGCACTTTGAGTAGCACTTATCTAGTGAATATTAAAAATAAAATTACTTTGACACTGTTACCTGCAGGTGGTAAATCAAAGACACAAAAGGATAATGGGATGGTGGCAGTGACATCTTGGAATTGTATTTGCATTTTTACCATAATACTACCTTATTCATCCATTCATCTTTGGAGCCCCCCTCAGCCTCAGCTACTTTCACGCACAGCCAGCACCTTGTGTTTAGTTTACAGGCTTACTGATCACTTTAGAGACTTGTTAAGGCCAATTAGAATTATGATCGTATAGTCCCAAATGCTGCTGGTTCCTCAACACCATCCCACTTCGGTGCATGATGTGTGCCAAATGAGGTTTCCGGAAATCCATGAGATTAACTCTCATCTCAATCTGGTAGCTTTTAAGGGCACAAAAAGAGTTTGTTTTCTATTCCATTATCAAAGATATTAACCTAACTATTCAATAGTTCAAACATGCTATAAAGACATCACTGCTTATTGCACCAGAACAAAGAATACGTTCATGCAAATATTTATGACGACATATGATGCATTTGCCCCACATGCTCCCATACTCCTAAATTTGCGTGTCTGAAACAGAGTTGGCAAGCATATAAACTTTTTGTTGTTCTCTTCTAGCTTTCATTTTCTTAAGCCAAAACTGTAATAGCATTTTAAATGCCGGATTTTTCATTTTTATGAAGTCATAAACATGTACCTTGTCACTGTATATTTTTTCTGATACATTATTTTTAATTGTTGCTTAATAAGGTATCATATTTTGAGTTTTAATTTGTTTTCTCCCTCCATTTATTTTACTTTTGTAAATAATGCTAGTGTGAGCATTCTTTGCCTGAGTCACTACTTTTATAGTATAAATTCTCAGAAATAAAATTCTTTGCCAAGAATCACTCTCTTATTAAAGTGAATATTCACACCAGCTGTTATTTTGAGACAAACTGAATTATGTACAACAAAATAACAACAACTAACATTTATAGAGCTAATATATGTAACTAATATATAGGGATGGGTGCTATGATTACCACCATTCCAAAGAGAGGGAGAAGTTAACTAACATGCTTGACATATAACAAGTAAATAGATTTAACAAAAACTGTCTGATTCCAGAGCCAGTGTTCTGCTTAAATAGATAATTCTGATAGTGTTATGCCAAAAGTATAAAAGTTCAGAGATAATTTACTAAGATGATAACATGCAAATGATCCAGCAATTCCATGCATAGGCATGTGCCCACTAGGGATGTATACATATTTGCACCAAACAATATGTGATGGCTGTTTGTATAAGCAATCTTTGTAATAGCTCCAAACTAGAAATTATCTAACTGCTCCTCAAGGATAGAACTGATAAATAATTGTGGTGTACTCACACAATGGAATACTATACAGCAATGGGAATAAACAATGCTTAACTATATAAGAATAAATCATAGAAACAATGTTGAGCAAAATAAATCAGCCACAAAAAGTACATACTGTATGAGTTCATTCCTATAAAGCACACACACACACACAAAAAACCCAACAACAAAAAACCAGAAGAAACCAATCCTGGTGATTAGAGGCCAGACCACTGAATATACTTAAGATGGTGGGGGAGAGAGTAAAAAGTTAGCAGGAGGCAGGCTTCTGGGGTTCTACAAGGTTTTGTTCTCTGAGCTGGGTGCTGGTTTTCTAGATGTCAGTATGGAAATTTACTGACCTATGATATATGTATTTTTAAAATATTAAAAAAGCTAAGATTAAGTAATATACTCTCTACTTGAAGGTTGATATAGAAGAACTAAGAACTCATTAGAAAAAATTTTGTTTCCAAAGTAAAATTGGAAATAGTTATCAATATTAATTCTAAGTGAATACTTTAGAAACAGGCTCTACTACTGAATAAGTTTTAAAGTGAGATGTCATTTTTATACAGTTAATGATATATCTGCATCCTTTTATTTTTTATAGTTAAGAAAGCACACCAGATGTCATTTGAAGGTTTCATAAGATACATGGGTTCATCTGAATGTCTAATATTTAAACCTGATTGTGGAAGAGTTTATCAAGATATGAGTCATCCATTAAATGATTATTTTATTTCAAGTTCACATAATACATACTTGATATCTGACCAGTTACTGGGACCAAGTGACCTTTGGGGATATGTAAGGTATTTATTTTGATTTTTATATCTATTACATTTAAAAATATTTGGAAGTTCCAATAAGTGGTAATTCACAGAAAACATAGCCTATGCATGTTGTACAAAAACATGGGAAAAAGTAATTTTGATTTGTGCATATATTGGATAGCCAAACTTTGGGTGGCTAATTAATTATTCTGTTTTAATATCATGCATTTCTTTGTAATTCTGTCTGTTGACCTCCTTTCCCTTGTTATTGGCCCTGTGAGGTTTTCTGAATAATTTGGATACTTCTCATGAAGTAACCATATGAAGAAGCATTTCCTTATCTTATTTAGCCAAGACAGCTCAGATTAAAAAAAATATGGTTAAAATTAATTCCCAGACATCAAGACACAATGCAATAAGTAAAGCCAAAACATAAATAGATAATTTTATGTACTTTGGCATTTATAGATGATAGATAGATAGATAGATTAAAAGATTTACATAGCCTAAAAGCAATCCATGCTACACCTCTAATTTTGCATTCTATAATGAATACCCTGTTGATACCAGGCTTCAGTTTAGTCAGCCAACTGAGAATACACTGGTGAACAAGATTTTCAGAGCTGCTATGTTCATGTGTTCATGAGAATAGACATAATAAGCAGGTGAACAGTATTTTCAAGGACTGTTGAGTCATATAGAGAAAGTGAACTAGGGCAACATAACAGGGTGGAGGTTGTTACTTTAGTTAAAGGGTTAGGAAAGGCTTCTCAAGAGGTGATATAGTTTGGTCTGAGTAATGAAGAGGAAACCTCAAAAAAGCTTTGTAGGAAGGGCATGATAAATTGAAGAAATAGTAAGTGCTTAGCATGTTCAAATGAGTAAAAGCAAGTGTGGCTGGAAACAAGTAGAGAATGAAGGGAGATGAGTTTGAGGAAGTAGACAGGGTCGGTTTATGAGGGTCTTAGAGACCATGGAAAGGAGACTAGATTTTATTCCAGTGGTATTGAAAAGCAATTGGAGAGATTTTCCTTAAAATAACATCATAATTTATTTACTTTTTACTGTGCAGGAAAGACTGATGGTGCAAGAGTGGAGGTAAAAGATGATTGGGGAAGATATGGTAGCAATACAGGTAATGATGGTTATTTAGAGGATGAATTCTTGAGGCAGGTGTTGAGATGAGTGCCTGAATTTGAAATATTTGAAGGAGGCAGAGCCAAGAAGACTTACCTGGTGATTTGAAGTGAAGTATGAAAGAAAGAAAGTACTATCAAGATTTTTGGCCTTATGACTTAGCACATGGCAATACTATAGACAGAGGTAGTGAAGCATGAGGAGGCTGTTGTAGCATGAGGAGGCAAAAGCATGGATGCAGTAGTTTCCACATTCAGCTGAGATACCAATTTATTATCAGTTAGCTAGGTCAGGGGTGCCTGGGTAGTTCAGTTGGTTAAGCTTCCAACTCTTGATTTTGGTTCAGGTCATGATCTTCCAGTTTCTGAGTTTGAGCCCCATTTCAAACCCCATGTTGGGGGCTGACAGTGGAGAGCCTGCTTAGGATTCTCTCTCTCCTTCTCTCTCTGTGCCTTCCCCACTTGTGATCTCTCTCTCTCTCAAATAGAAAAGAAAGAGAGAAAGAGAGAAGAGAGGAAGAAAGAAAGAGAAAGAAAGAAAGAAAGAAAGAAAGAAAGAAAGAAAGAAAGAAAGAAAGGAAGGAAGGAAGGAAAAAGAAAAGAAAGAATTTAAAAAATGGATAGGTTAAACAGTCAGTTAAGTATATGTGTCTGGGACTTGGAAGAAATATTCAGACTAGAAAAATATAATTGGAAGTCATTAATGTATAGATGATATTCAAAGCTATGTGATTGGTTGACATTAATTAAGGAAAACATGGATAGAATAGATATCCTATAATTCCATGATTATATCAAACTTACAAATAAACATAGCTTCTCCAGTTTAAAATCTTAAGTAAACACATAAATCCACAAACTCAGAAATGTATCCCTTTAGAATTCTATAAGAATTCATAGCTATACTTTCATTACAGAAATTTATACTCACATTTAATTACTTTAATTTATTTTTTAAAATAGAAAATATACATTTTAGGGGCGCCTAGCTGGCTCAGTTGGTTAAGTGTCTGGCTTTGGCTCAGGTCATGATCTCATGGTTCATGGGTTCAAGCCCCACGTCAGCCTCTGTGCTGACAGCTAGCTCAGAGCCTGAAGCCTGCTTCAAATTCTGTATCTTCCTTTCTCTGTGACCCTCCCCTGCTCATGCTGTCTCTCAAAATAAAATAAAATAAAATATACATTTTAATCAGGTTGATTTAGAAATACAGAAAATTTACTTTTGAATAATGAAAATGTTCCACCCAACTAAACATTTAAATTTAAATTTAATTGTATTTCTTCCTTTGTTTGTTAACCCAATTATGCAAGATGCAGTCTTAGAATATAAGTTTTTCAAAATTTTTCTACACATAAGAGGTGGTATAATGTAACATTATTGATTAATGTTAAGCTCCTGGTGCTGAACCTTTCTCTCTTTTGCTTCTTTGTTAATTATGTTACGGATACAACCTCTTTGCATCTCAATTTCTTCATCTCTAAAAGAGGAAAACTCTTAAGAGCTAATGCTAAACTGCCTTATTGCATTATATATTTTAATCCATGAAAAGCCCCTTACACTTATTGAAGTGGAACATTTTTTGTTTACTGAGTAAGAAATTCCTATGATCCACTTCCAAAAAGGGGACTCAGTGGGAAATAGTAGAACACCCACAACACCACTGGGGAAGATACAACTTCCTTTTATGTGCCTCTGAATAAAAGGACGTGGCCTGACACAGTGCAATCCACTCAAATCATTTTTGCTGGGGACCAACTGAAATAAGCAGTTTGGTGAAGGTTGGCTTGATCTAAGGATAAAAAAGTAAAGTTATGTAGAGAAGTAACCAAAACCAGTATTAGGTTGTCCTTCATGAAACGTTTTCTTTCACAATTTTGTTTTTGGTAGTTTTTTGTTTTCCCAGCAGAGCATTTATTCTCTGTAGCAGCCCAGAGGACTGATAAGCTGTAGTGATAAACAGGGCATGACAATTGATGCTGACAATCAACTAAGTAATGCAAACATTTTATAATGGCAATTAATAGAGTTTACAAATAGATATATTGCCTCTTCTCCAATTTAAAATCTAAATATGTAAACAAATCCACAAGATGAGAAATATTCATTTCGAATTCTACAAATATAGCCCAATTGAGGACTTATATGTAAAATTAGATGGTTACCTATGGAAATATCAATGGGTAAATAAGATTTTCTTAGAAGAATATTTTAGGTCATTTCTCCAATACAAGGACAAGCAGATTAACAAAACTTTGAAATTTTACATTACAGTACATCACTATAGACCTGAATAAAGCCATGTGCACTTAAAAAGTAAAACCAAAGTGGCCTTAAAAAACAAACCTCAAGAAATAATTTATTAATTATTTAATTTTATATTTTTCATTTTTTGGAAAATATAAGATAGATGAGATTTGTAAATTTTCTTCCCCTCTAATCCTCTACTTACTCAGATTATCTCTACCTTTCATCTATATTATTCCCAAGGAGCATAAGGTCTCTTTATTTTTTTATTCAGCACCTGGACTTTGGGGTCATAAATGCTTTAGTTTTTCTCAACACTCCTACCTAAATATTTCTTAAGTCATCCACTTCAAAAGTAAACTAAATTTGACCCCCCAAAGAAGTGTTAGATTGAAAAAGTCCATTTTCTCATATGGTCTCTGGTACTCTATATTTCTGTTTGGAAGAACTGTTGATTCTATATCAAGTACTTGGTGTTGAGACCACATTCTCTTCTCCTGTTATGGTTGAGGACAGCATTTTTCAGATCTTCATATATGAGGTCAGATCATTCTTTGCTGGGTGGGGGGCTGTTTCTGTGAATGCTAAAATGCTTAGCAGTAGCCCTGGTTTCTACCCACTAGATGCCAGTTGCAAATCTCCTTTCCATTCCCAGTTGTGTCAACCAAAAGTGTCTCCAGACATTGCCAAATGTCTCTCAGGAGATAAAATTGTCCTTACTGAAGACTACTGACCAAGAGACAGCGGGATAACCCAATCTACTTCTTGGAAAACAAGTGCTAACTTGGTTTTCTATGAGAAAAATATCTCCATGTATTGCAGGGGATTTCTTTGATCTACACCCTGACACATGGCTCTCTATTCTAAGATCCTGGGTCTCAGATCAGCCTTATTTTCAATTCCATCTCTCTTCCAAGATTGTATTTGAGGAGATCACTTCTGTCTGCCTTCTATGTTTCTTCTTACATCCCTAAAATTCCCATTTTTTTCTAACAAAAACACAACAAATGTTTACTGATAGTGAACTATATATAACAAACATTTTTTTCTGAGACTGAAGTTTTAGTTCCTGTTCTTGTAGAAAATAGAGTGTAAGAAATAGGGAGAAATTGCAGGATTCAGAGTCAACAGCACCACACATCATATCATCTTGATGGTGCTGGAACTGGAATTGATACTATTACTTCCACCTCAGGCTGTGGTCACAGAAAATAAGAAGAGAAGTGTGTTCAGTGTAACACAACAATTTGTCTTTATTATGGATTCAGTTCTGCATTTATTGCAAAATCATGAATAGTCTTTGTGATAATTTCATACTGTGATATACATTTTTAATGATCCAGAAATAACCATTTATTTCGTTTAAATTTTGTTAGTGCCCTTGTGAAAGGATGCCGTTGTCTGGAAATTGACTGCTGGGATGGATCACAAAATGAACCTATCGTATACCATGGTTATACCCTCACCAGCAAGCTTTTGTTTAAAACTGTTATCCAAGCAATACACAAATATGCATTCTTAGTACGTGCGTATCTTTGTTAAATTATAGTTATCTAAACACAATATAATTTACTTGTTTCAAAATCCTATAATGCTTGGGCTTAGTATAGATCAGTGATATTTCGAATTGTGTGTTATGATTTATGTAGTATATAGTTAAAGGTAGATTTATCAAAGTTAATCTCAGTATAATGCATGTTTCAGGGAATTTTTTATTTAATTACATATGATATATACTTATATATTGTGTGTGTGTGTCTGTTGTCATGTGTAATTGTGTTACAATGTAAAATATATTTCTTACCATGAGTTATAGCCAAAAAAAAGTTTGATAAATACTGGTCTATATAATAGAAAATATTTTACCAATATTCAACTACTTTGCTTTCAATATATAAGATAACATATGTCAAAATGTGTTATGTAGATTGTTGACAATTTTTATGACTATGATGGCAGCTATTCATACAGCAAAGAACGTTTTTTTTTTTTTAAAGCTTATTTTTTGAGAGAGAGAGTGAGAGAGCATGCATACAAGCAGGGGAAGGGCAGAGAGAGAGGGACAGCGGACCTGAAGGGGGGTATGTGCTGACAGCAGAGAGCCTGGTACGGCTCATGAAATCTTGACCTGAGCCATGAAATCATGACTTAACCAAGTGAGCCACCCAGGCACCCCAAGCAAAGAATGTTTAGAAGTTTACTTTGGGTTTTAAAATAATTGTTCGATTTATTAGATATTCAAAGATTTAGATCTTTTGAGCACTTCTAAATTCAGCTTACAATCACTTATTTTTAAGTAATACTTGGTTCTATTTATAAACGTAGCTAATTAAGCACCTTTAATATTTTAAATTGTTTTTATAAAGTTAGAATATTTGATTTACTTTCTGAATTACTTCAATTGTTTTGCCACTGAAGAGAATTAACAAAATCTTACTGAGTACTTAAACAGTGCATTTCTAATAAATTAAATTTATAAATTTGATAAACTTAAAGTTCTCCTAAGTAGATCAATACATTATCTATAACTATAAACATAATTTAAAAACCACAAATTTAAATAACTGCTTCATATTTGAGAGTACAAAGTACTAAAAATGTACAAAGTATACATATAAAATATGGAACATTTCTACTTTAGTATAAAACATTGATATATGGCATTGATTCTCTTAAACTTCCAATTTTTGATCACTTCTAAATTTATATCTCTACCCAAATTTCTCCCTTGAAGTCTATACCAATATAGGCAGCTATGTATTTGACAGCTCCACTTGCATATTTCACAGAACGTGTTTAGAACTGAGCCCCAAGTCTTCTTCTTCCTCCCATGGTCTTCCCCATCTCAGTTACTGCTAACTCCTGAGTTCAAGCCTAAATTGTTATTGCCAACCTTAACCCTTCTCCCCTAATTTCTCTCTACCCCTTAAATAAGTTCTTTAGCAAATCTTCTTGGATCTACTTTCAAAATATACAGTGAGCTTAACCCTTTCTCCTCATTCTCATTGTTACCATCCTGGGTAACTGCCATCGCCTCTTACTTGGATTATTACAATGGCTTCTATACAATGTTCCTGTTTCTTTCTCTGTTCTCCTGCAGTTTCATCTCACTGTTTCAGCCAGAGTAACTTTTTGGCAAGTCAAATCATGTCATTCCCCTTCTCAAAACCTTCAGTCCTACTCAAAATACAAACTAAAATCCATGTTTAATCTGTTTTCTTTTACCTCCAACTTCTACTCATCTCTCCCTTGTTCACTTGGCCATTCTGGCTTCTCTGCTCTTCTCCAGACACATCTCAGAGCCCTTGCATCTCATGTTCCCTTTCTGGAATACTCTTCCCAAATATTTGCATAGCAGACTCTCTCACTTCATTCAGGGTGGGTAACTGAGGAAATTGAGGCAATCTTCAAATTCTAAGGCCTCACAAGGATGGAAACCCATACAACTTTTAAAAGAGAAAAAGATGGTATGAAAAAAAAAAGCATGGAGTAACACTCTTGGACAGGGTCACTCATTTTTGCAGTAAAGTTTAGAATTCAAATTCAGTTTTCTACTCGAGATAGTCACCATTAATTTGGGGAAGAAAGAGCAGTAAAATAAAATAGGTTTGATAATTATGATGAGCTAAGAACTTTGAGTATATTTGCAGGCACCTGTAACTTACTAGAAGCAGGCATATAAGAAGTCTAACTTTTTAAGGCAATTACATTGCCAAAAACACAACACAATACAACAGAGCAAAATAAAACACAAATCTGAGTCTTAAGGGAGCCTTCAAACAACTCTTGGTCATGAAGTGAGCTGCAAAAGTTGCCTGGCATTAAGGAAAGCAAACTCCTCAACACCTACTTTAGATGTGGCCAAGGAATTGGGGTGCCTGGGTGGCTCAGTTGGTTAAATGTCTGACTCTTGGTTTTGGCTCAGGTCATGATCTCATGGTTTGTGAGTTCAGGTCCCTCATTGAGCTCTGTGCTGACACCATGGAATCTGCTTGGGATTCTCTCTCTCTCTCTCTCTCTCTCTCTCTCTCTCCCCCTGTCTCTCCCCCTCTTCTGCCCACTCACATGTTCTCTATCTCAAAATAAATAAACTTAAAAAAAGAAAAAAAGATGTGGCCAAGGATAAAAAACAAGAGGGCCTTCCCTGAATGTAGAGCCAAGGACCACAGTAGACCCCCCCCCCCCATTAAAGGATGAAATCTCCCACGTGAGTGTAGTCAGGACTAATTGAGAAATCTGTCTGCTAGGTCATCACTTTGCCTAGTCTCAGAATCACTTTTTGTATTTGGGAAAAAATTTTACACTGTTCTCTTGATGTTAAAGTCAGTGTGTGTATATATATATATATATATGTGTATATATATATATATATATATATGAGTAGATATAAGGTTATGGTAGTAGGTTGAACAAAGGCTTACAAAAGTTCTAATTCATGGATCCTGTAGATGTTATTTTATTGGAAAAAGAGTCTTTGCAAATGTGATGAAATCAAGGACTTTGAGAAGAGGAGATTACCCTGGATTAGCTGGGTGGGCCCTAAGGCCACACCAAGGAAGAGATGATATGAAGCTGAGGGGCAGAGATTGGAGTGATATGGCCACAGCCAAGGAATAGAACCACCAACCACCAGAAGCTATAAAAGGCAAGGAATAGATCTCCCTTAAAGCCTGCTGCTACCTTGATTTTAGCCAGTAAAACAGATTTTAAAATTTTGGCCTCAAGAATTGTGAAAGAATAAATTTCCATTGTTTCAGGCCACCAAATTTTTGGCAAATTGCTATAGTAGCCACAAGATACCAATATACTAAGGCATTAAATAGGCATAATGTTCTATCTCCTATTCAAAGCTCTGCAATAATGTGGCAGACCTTTCAAGTCCTTGTCTTGTTTACAAATTGGTAAATTTGTGCCCTGGTAATTATATAGGAAAAAAGCAAAGAAAATAATTTTGAATGAGATCCCCGAATGAAGGTTGTTTCTCTATTTTGTGGTGCCTTTCAAATTTACAGTGGTGACTGTACTTTGTACTCTTTACTTAATAGATTCTCTTTATTATTATATCTTTCTCTTTGTTTATAATGATAAAGCAATGAGTTTTGATTGTAGAATTTAAAACTAAAAATGTAGAAAATTAACTTTCCTCTACTTACTGGTGTTACAGTTTTTCCTTCACATTTAAAAGTATCGAAAATAAATATATATATAGCAAACATATATGCTTAAAATATTAAAGTGTAGAGTTTTTCCCTTTAGCAACTTGTGTTTTGCCTTCTAAGACTATATTATAGATGACTTTCTATAGTAGTATATATAGCTCTACCTCCTTCTTACCAGGTTTGTATCATTCCTTTAAATAGATGTGGCATAATTTATTTAAACAAGTACTCACTGTTGGATTCTTCTGTTGTTGCCTATAGTTCTATTACAAACAGTAACAATCTTCCTTCCTATACAGATTTAATGTTCCCTGTTATGTCAAACTCAAAGGTACTTTTAGCTTAAAGAATACTTATTTTGCAAAGGTACAGAACGTTGAATGTAAGTTTTAAGATAGATTAACTGTTTCTGTTAATTGCATTACAGTCATTGAGGAATTCTGATCAGTAACCATAGTAATGGTTAATTTTTCAGACATCTGACTACCCAGTGGTGCTCTCTTTAGAAAATCACTGCTCCCCTTCTCAACAAGAAGTGATGGCAGACACTTTGCAGTCTGTTTTTGGAGATACCTTGCTTTCTGATATACTTGATGATTTTCCAGACAAACTACCTTCACCAGAGGTAACATTTTGTCTGAGAAGCTCCCATTTAATCAAAAAAGATAAAACATGTTACTATTATTGTAGATCCATAAAACGGGGTTAGAGATCAATGAAAAATCTTAGCCTTGAGCAGTTATAGGGGTGTGTCTTTGCAATGTGTTGCTTGGGAAATGTTCCTGTAAGCTTTTAGGTTAATATATTTTGAGAAAGAGAATATATGGAGATAAATGTAAAAACTCAAATTTTTATTGTGTGTCCTATCCCTATGAGTCCAAAGTTTCATGTCAGTAAATATTGGGCCACAGGGATTTGGTAGGTTTTATAGGCAAAAGCTCAGAAAGGGACAAAGCTCTAGGTTATAAATAAAGCTCATTTCTAATTCCTTAGCATCTGGATGGAAGGTTTCCTTTTTCTTCCTTATTTTCTTAATCAACTCTTTTCAATTTCTCTGACTCTTAAGGGCCCCTTTCCATCTTCAGTTGAGCATACTCAAGTCCTTAGTTTATAAAAAAACAACCCCATTCCAGCCTTATGATTTTGATCTCTCTTCAGCTATCTCTTTATTATTCTTTGTGTCAACCCAAATTTCCACTTTCTCATCTCCTCAAAAGCCAGATGAACTTTCTCTTCCACCTGTGCCTCAGTAAGTATCTCATTGTCCCCAGAGACTTTCCTACTGGCAAATTCTAACAGAGTTCTTCTAGTCACCCTCTGCCTTATTTCCTTCATAACATTCAATCATGGGAAGCTTCCTTCCTTTCCTTGAAACACTGTCTCCCATAATGCCACATATTTGGCAAAAATGAGGTTTTCCTCATTTTTCTCTGGCCAGTTCTTTTCTGTTTCCTCTCCCAGCCTACTCTGCTCACCCCAAATTTCATCAGGTGATAAACTTTTTTTTACATGATAGTACCGTCTAACAATCAATAATTCTAACAATCAATAATTTAGTTTTGACATGTCATCATTTTGGTATGTAGAACAGTATTTTTGTCATATTTGAATTTTAAAAAATATTTTTCCTTATTTTATTTATATGAGTGGAAAATTTAAAGATGAAAGTCTTATAACACTGGTGATGAGAAGTATAGGATACATGGTAGGATTTAAATGGACAAAAACAATTGAACAGATGGAAACACTGTGACTCTTTCACCCCGTAAGAATGTTCACAGACTACATGTGTTCAGTTGTGGCAAGAAAGAGGTATTAAAGACCTTGTGCAAAGTGTGGAAACATATCATCAAAGATTTAATCTAATAAAGATGTAATCTAAGGTTTAATCTAATGGTTTAATTCAGGAAACTATAATAGCTTTTAGATTTCTAGAAATAGAATCCCTTCTCCTATTATTTATAAATCAACTTCTTAGCAGCCAGATATGTAGTTTTCATTAATGTTTTTGCTCCTCTGCTACAGTAACTAGATGCTTTCCAATGGGTAAATGAGGAATTAGAGATAATAGTCATTTTCTCATACTCAGTCATTGGTATACAAAAGAATTGCCTACAGACTTGTTACAAAGGCATAATTCTAGCCCCACAATGCAATATTCCGATTCTCTAATTTTGCAGTAGATCTCAGGAATCAGTTCCTTTAACAAGCACTCAGGTGATGCTTTGATGCATGTGATTGCATCATGCACTTTGGTAAACTCCATATTAGAGTAATGTAAGGGCCGTAGTAATAGAAGGCCCAACATGATGGAGTAATTTTAGTGGGTACCTGAGGATAACAAAGGGAAGGGACAAATCAAAGCTCCTTGAAGAAAAGAACTTTCCTTCATAGTCCAGATTCCTGCAGCATTATATATAAAACATAGCAGGCATTTAGTAAGTATGTTGATAAGTTAATTAAGAGTTGAAAAGGGCAGGAATAACTAAGGGAAAGAAAGGAGGTGCAAGTCTTAGGATTTAGAATGAGGGGTCCTAATGGAAAATTTTGCCATGCTCCTAGTTTTGATGGAAATATTGTTGATGATGCTTGTGGAGAAATAAAGTTGAAATATGAAGAAGATTTACAAATATTTAATTTAAATTTAGCCTATTCTAGGTGTCAAACATTACAATGGACATTTCTGAATACCGGATCTCATTTAATACTTTTTAATGTTGGATAACAGAGTAGTGACTGGAAGCATTACCAGAAGTAGTAACATTCTAACTTTTGTTGCATTGCAAGTATTTTAACATATACATAAATGTAATATGTAAAATATATTAGATTTAAATATAATATGTATAAATTACATATAAATATATATGATAAGTGTAGATATATATAATTTTCATGTGTGTCAACTTTTAAAAATAGTAGCAATTTGTGGAATATACAAGAGAAATGAGCTACAGTAAGTCCCAAATTATAACAGGCTTATTTTGGGGTGAATTTGGGTCGATACTATAGTATCACTGGTTTTTATCAGGGTTTTTAATAGGGGTATGAATAAAGATGGAGTTCTTACATATTTTATTACTATGGGCTAACTGAAAACATGGCGAAAGATTTTTCAGTAACTGTTAAAATACAAACTTCCCTGTAAACGTGAAATTGTATCTCTCTTTCAAATTGTTTCTGTAGGCATTAAAATACAAAATATTAGTTAAGAACAAGAAAATAGGAACCTTAAAGGAAACCCATGACAGAAAAGGTTCTAATAAGCATGGTCAGGTAGAGGAATGTGAAGAGATATATCAAGTGGATGAAACTGAAGGATCAGAAGCATTGGCTGGCTCAGAAAACAATCCAGGAAGGGGAACAGAGATCATCACAGCTGGATTACCACTTTTCACAAAAAGGAAGGTAAGATGACACTTTGTGAAAATCTTACAAGAGATGGAAAAGTTGTCTTATTTTCTTATTGGTGGAGAATTAAAAAACTTTTTGGAGGGAAACATCTTTTTCCTCCTTATAAAAATTCTAGTCTATCATTTAAAACTTGTCTGGAAAAAATTAACATTGGAAACAAAATTCTAAAGTTATCTCTTTTCCTGCATTAGCTGTTTTAAATTTCTCTCTGTGGTCAAATATTATGCATTTTTAGGTAGTAGGCATTGTGCACTGTGCAAAATATAAGCAACATAGAATTTCTGGCCTCAAGGAGACCATACTGTCAGAAGAAAATCACTGTAATAATACATAGTATAAGTGTGCAAATTAGCATTACAAAAGAAGTTGAGTTGCAAGTGACATAAAACTAATTCAGCTGATTTAAGTAAAATGTGAATTAAGTAATTAGCCCATGTTGATGAAAAGTGCAGGGAAAGGTCTTTGAATTTTAGAAATGATGTAGTATAGTGTCTCAAGTAAAGTTCACAGAATGGACTTTTCCCCCAACTTTGGACCTTCTTTTTCTACGCTGGTGCAAGACTTTGCAAAGCTCTAGCTTTATATGCTTTCAGGCACAAATCCAGTGAAGACCTATTTATCTCAGATGACCAAGCAAATTTTTTTGTGCTTGGCTATGATCCAGCGATGTGCACATCCTTGAGTCCATTTCTATTGCAAGAAAAAGCAAAGCTCTGATTAGCCAGGTCTGAGCAATATTGTCAATACTTAAGCACGTGGATTGAGCTTGAGCAAGGGATGTTTCCCCAAAACAAAACTTGGGCAGGGGCTAAGAGATGTGTAGAGGAGATGGATGCTGGGCTGTCCAAAAGCAACTGTATATTATACAACAGAAGTAATTCCCAAATGTTAGATCACACTGGAAGCATGCTTACTCATGAAAAAATACCCTAAAGTTGTAAAATTCATAAACGTATATTTGGGAAAGAGACAATATTAATAATTTCTATCTTCAATATTTGCTACATTAGTTAAGGTTTTAGATGTTAGGGTGTCTCATGTTAACATTAAATACTCTCATCATGAAAAAGAATCACACTGACATAATCCAAATGGTTTTTGAGGAGATGCTATTATGAAAAGACTGATGTAATTGATCTGAAAGTGTATTTTCCTTATTGGAAAACGGATTTTTCAAAGGGTTCATGCACAAATATGAAATTACTGCGTTTTCTTTTTATACCACAAAGGTAAAGGTGGCTATGGCCCTATCTGATCTTGTCATTTATACCAAAGCTGAGAAGTTCAGAAGCTTTCAGCATTCAAGACAGTATCAGCAATTTAATGAAAGTAGTTCTATTGGAGAGACGGAGGCCCGAAAACTTTTAAAGCTGAGAGGTAAATTCTTATGATGCAAACAGATGAAGTGCTTAAACAACTTTTATTCACTGCTAAGATGTCAAGATTGATCAATGGCATTTATAAAAAACAATATTCTCATAAAATTTCAACATTTTTAATGTGATTTAAAAAGAGGCTATATGCGTCAGGTCACATGAAGTTTTATTTCACAAAACTTGTTTAATTAATTTCTTTAAGTCATGACATTTCGTTAGAGAATGTCCAGTGTGGACACTTTTGTATGGGGAGCTCTGGTGAGCAGTTTGTAGAGGAGAGAAGTGAGTGACAAAAGTTGCAGAGGTAGGCAGAGCCAAATTACAAGGAAGTGAACTTTGTCTTGGAATCAAAGGCAAACAGAAGATTGAAATCTCAGGAGTCACACCATCCCCTATGCGTTTTTGAAAGATGTCTTTGGTAGCAGTGTAAAGGTGAGATTCCCTGTAGGGACATGATGAAGGCTCATGATAGAGAGCACAGAGCCACAGTGAACTGTGTAGACTCAGCAGGCATCTGAGATAGACAATTAAATAAACATACAAGCTGTATGTCCCAGGTGAAGGAGAGTGAGGACATGCATCCAGGCCAGGCTGTCAGACGGCTTTACAGAGCGCATACTGTCCCAGGGCATCTGCAGTGGTGCCGCTGGCCTCTGCGGCTTCTTTTCGCCCTCTTCTGACTTAGAACCTGAGGAGGATTCTGTTTGTTAGAGCCCAAGATGCAAAGTCTTGGAAAGAGGATGGGAAGTAGACTCTACCCTTTTCTTAGACTTGTATGGTGGGGAATAACGTCAGCTGAAAAAGGGATGGGCAGGGCACCTGGGTGGCTCAAGTGGTGAAGCGTCTCACTTTAGTTCAGGTCATGAAATCATGGTTCAAGACCAGCATCAGGCTCTCTGCTGTTGGTTTGGAGCCTGCTTCAGATCCTCTGCACCCCCCGCCCCGCTCCTCCCCCTCTCATGCTCTCTTAAAAATAAATTTTTTTTTAAAAAGTAAAAAGGGATAAGCAATTAACTCAGCAGTCAGGTGATTCTCCAAATCCTTTTTTAAAAAATATAATCTATCATCTTGTGTAGATACATCATGGCAGGAAAATCAGCACCTGCAACTGACTCAAAAAAGCTGTTGGCTGTTTGAAAATACAGGTTCTGATATATTTGTTGACTAACGTCTTTGGGCTGGCCACCAGTGCCCAAAGTGTTTTGAGGTATACTTCAGCTCATCTCTTCAGACTGAGAGGATTATTGATTGTTTTCTAACTGTAGATTATGTCTGAAATAAATTCAGTAGGTCTGAACCACAGTTAAAATAATAGATTATAATAGAATAGAATAGAATAATAGGGTAGAGATGTAGTAAGAGTATTATTTTATGAAACAATTATGTGTGTTTATGGTGTTGTGTATCATATAAAATATATTTCTTTCTATGAATATTGTCAACAGGGTTTTAAGTTTGAATGACCTACTTTGCTAGCCTCTATTCTTTCAAACTATTGGATGGTTTTGTTCAAGGGGACAAGACCTCTGCGCACAGCAAAAGTAGTTCTAATTCTCTCACTCTCATTGTGTTAGCCACCTGCTCAAACTTTGAAAAAGGACTGGGTAATTCTGAGTCAAATCATAAAGTATAGCATCACGGTCTCTTTGGAAAGAGTATAGAGTATTTTTCTTCCACCAAAAGCCAATAATAAATACTTAATGCTGTGGGGCAAAGGTATACTCCATAAATGTTCATCATTATTAAAAACTTAAATGTCACTACATTTATAATGCAGAAAAATCAGAAACAACTTTTCATATGTGTGGAGACATTTCAGTCATTAAAAAATAATATAGTAGGCTGGGGCACCTGGGTGGCTCAGTCGGTTGAGGGTCCGACTTCGGCTCAGGTCATGATCTCACGGTTAGTGGGTTCAAGCCCCGCATCGGGCTCTGTGCTGACAGCTAGCTCAGAGCCTGGAGTCTGCTTCAGATTCTGTGTCTCCCTCTCTTTCTGACCCTCCCCTGCTTGCGCTGTCTCTATCTCTCAAAAATAAATTTAAAAAATTAAAAATAATATAGTAGGTTAATATTACTGAAGTGGAATTATTTTTCATATTATTTTTAAGTAAAAAATGGAAGTTAAAAAAGGGAACAAACAATAGTATTAAATAAAAACAGTAAGAACATACATATGACAACAGAGTAAAGATATATACTAAGAGGTTACCTGGTTTTTGAGTGATGAGATTATACATAGTTTTATTTTTTGTTTTTCTTTGATTTTCTCATTTGTCTAAAGTGAACATAAATTGCATTTATAATAACATAGTATGTTTAATTTCTTAAACTCAAGTTCAGAAGTAATAAGATGATATTATGTTAAGGGTCTTTAGTGATCATTCATATTTATCACTTTGTAGATAGGCAAAATTAAGATCCAGAAGAGTATACGTTTTACCAAAAGATAAACATCTTGTTTAGGGATGGGTAAGGGATCAGGAAAGTTGGACATACAGGTGTATTTATACATGAGTAGCTTCAAAATAAACCTTCTCTCAAGGAGTGTATAACTTCTAAAATTAAGAGCTGATGAAGTTAATTATTATTTTTAACTTCTATAATTATAATTTTTTACTTGATAATGATCCTATTCTAGTTTGATTATCAAAGGTAATGGCCCAGAGGCAATAACCATTTCTCCTAATCCTGGTCACCATATTAGCAGGAGTAGTTGTGGGAACAGGAACTACTTTGTGAAAGAATCAAAGGCTTGGAGAAACATGAAATCTGTGTTCAAAAATTTGAAGATGTCCCATGGTAAAGGGCATAAATTATTTTTGAATCTCAAGTAATTTAAATTGAATATGTGCATATATATAAACTTATAAGAATACATATGTAGAAACAAAGAAACAAATGGACTGTGTGTGTGTGTGTGTGTGTGTGTGTGCGCGTGCACGTGTGTGTGCATGTGTGCATGAACTGTAAGTCTAGACCTTATCTCAGTAAGGAAAACATTTGCAATGATGAGAACCACAGTAGTCTCCCTTATCCATGGGAGATACATTCCAAGATGCGCACTGGATACCTGACACTGTGGAGTCCTGAACCCTCCACATACTATGTTTTTTCTATACATATATATCTATTGATAAAGTTGAATTTATAAAGGAGGCACAGAGATTAACAGCAATAACTAACAATGAAATAAAATAACTATAACATTATATTGTGATGAAAGTTATGTGAATGGGGTCTCTCTCACCTTATTGTACTGTACTCACCCGTCTCCCTGTGATGAGGTGAGACGGTAACCTGCCCACGTGGTGACATGAGGTGAATGATGCAGGTGTTGTGATGCAGTGTTAGGGTACAAGCAACTGTCTGGTGATTTGTCGGAAGTTCGGTGATCTGCCTCGGACCTTGGTTGACTGTAGGTAACTGAGACTATGGAAAGAAAAACCAGCAGTAAGAGGGGTCTGCTGTATTCGGAGGTAGCAGGTTTTCTTTCAATGAAGAGATGCAAACAGACATAGGAAGAATTTGAGGGATGATGCTGTGGTGGCTAGGGCTGGGAGCTGAATTGAATAACTTTAAGGTCCCTTTCAATCCTGAGAATCCGTTGGCTATTCAGCTGGAGTAATTTGGATGGCATTATATCTCTTTATATGCCTTACATGTGATTCTGCCCTAATGTGAAAACCAAAGTGAAAAAAAAGACAAATTGAAGAAAGATACAGTTTTTTTTAATGGATGCATTTTATTTGGGATTTTTATATATTCTTACATCAAGGTGAGATTAATCTGGATGTGAAAAAAAATGAACTATATTATTTAATAATTTTTTTCTCAAGTGAACACTTAGTATACATAAAATTATCTAATAAAAATGATTAATTTCTCAATAACAGTGAATTGTGCTGTCAACCAAAGGCCTGGATTTATTTTGATTTCCATGAATTGCAAATATTTTTGTTAAAACAATATATATCAAAAGTACTGAAACAATTTTAGAATCCTGTAGTATATAGAGGCATAGTAGTTTATTTAATTTGTGTGAAATCTCTCATGATGTTCTTATTTTTTTTTTAGCCCACGAATTTGTTCTTCACACCATGAGGTTCATTACCAGAATTTATCCCAAAGCAACAAGAACAGACTCCTCTAATTTTAATCCTCAAGAATTTTGGAATATAGGTTGTCAAATGGGTATGTTACACTGAGTTTTGGCAAAAATAAGTAAATTCATTTTGTGAATTAGTGAAGATATAAGAAAAGAGTTCCTGAGTATGTTTTTTGAACCTGGGTGTTTTGGAGTCAGACAATCATGAAGAATCATTTGTTTTAAGAGCCTAAATTATTCCTAAATGGGTCATAGAGAGTAAATCTAAATGAGGATTAGGCACATGGAAATTAAATTCATGAAGAGTTAGCATAGGAAGGGTAGGAATTAAAAAAAGAAATCCAAATGCATGACAGAGGACAGTGAATATCAAGTTCTTTGAAGGATTTGCTAAGGGCTTCTTTAAATCAAGTGACTTCTACCTTTTATACTTTACACCAGCTTCTGCATTCACAGTATTGAAAAGTGAATGAGATTGCATAGCTTTATTTGTATTTACCAGACTTTCCCTATTCCAAACTGATTAGCTGTTATCACATAGGCACTAACCAGTCAGAAGGTACCACGTGTGAAGCCCTCTGCTCCTGGATTGGGATAGGTTTGTGGTGGGGGAATAGTGGGGTTAGGATCAGTGAGTAAAGGGATGTTGGGGGGAGAAGGGATGGTACTATATATAGTGGCTATTTACCAGCCTATATGGATGTATTTTTATTTTTTAATTTATTTTTATTTAAAACAACTTTTTAAATGTTTATTTCTGGGAGAGAGAGACAGACAGAGTGTGAACTGGGGAAGGGCAGAGAGAGAGGGAGACACAGCATCTGAAACAGACTCCAGGTTCTGAGCTGTCAACCCAGAGCCCTATGTGGGATTCAAACCCATGAACTGTGAGATTATGACCTGAGCTGAAGTCAGATGCTTAACCAACTGAGCCACCCAGGCACCCCGGATATATTTTTATATTTTAACAGCAATTATTTCTCTGCCTATTTCTCACTTTCTCTTCAAGTGATACTAGAATCCCCTTGGACCTGAAAGTTTATAATATACTTGATACCTTTTCTTCTGGCATTTAGTATGCTGATTTTCTTTATTATATTTCCTGAAGGTCATCTGATCTGTACATTCCTATTCTATAAGCAATAATGTGTGCCATTTTGACCTTTAACACAAAGTTATAATTTAAAAATTAAACTTTGATACTCACCTTCATAAATTAATATACACATGGCAGGAAGAAATGCTTAAAATCAGGAATTAATTGCCTAAGATGCTTGCTCTTAAAATGTTTAGAGATAGGGCGCCTGGGTGGCTCAGTCGGTTAAGCCTCCAACTTCGGCTCAGGTCAGATCTCATGTTTGTGGGTTCGAGCCCCGCGTCAGGCTCTGTGCTAACAGCTAGCTCAGAGCCTGGAGCCTGATTGCGGTTCTGTGTCTCCTTCTCTCTCTGCCCCTCCCCCTCTCATGCTCTCTCTCTGTATTAAAAATAAATAAAACATTAAAAAAATTAAAAAAATGTTTAGAGATATAAAATCCATGATTAGGTTTCATTTCATCTTTTAACTGTGTCTGTTTAACTGTACATTCAAATTTCTGACAATATCAAAATACTTTCTTCTCACAGTGGCCTTAAATTTTCAGACCCCTGGTCTGCCTATGGATCTTCAAAATGGGAAATTTTTGGATAATGGTGGTTCTGGATATATTTTGAAACCACAGTTCCTAAGAGATAATAAAACAGAGTTTAATCCAAATAAACCACCAAAACAGAGTGATCCAGTTACACTTACAATAAGGGTAAGATTAATAACTTTTACTTTTTTGGATTATTGTATAAGCTGGAGAATATGCATTAATATTTTGAATTCCACTGATTTCCTTTAATATCATTTAAATTTCAGTTAATCTTTTTAGATATTAAAAAGGGGTGGTATTTCAGCAGCATTCTAGCTGGGAAATCTTTCTGTTGACTTTTGGCATGAATGATTACCTGCTTGTGAATAGAAATATTCTCTCCAAATATCTTCTCCAAAGTTTGTATTATTCCTTCATCTTTAGGCATTTAATATTGTGATAGAGAAGTCTAAGTTCAGCCTGCTAATTACCCTGTGGATATGCTACTCTCTTCCTCCTTAGCTTTACAGAATTTTACTAAAAGATTTTAGGGGGTACTTGCTTTTCATTAATTTCTAGAATTAGATTTCACAGTTCAGAATTTTTGCCCCTGGTCTCTGAATATTCTTTGGTTAGTATTTAGAAACCAAAAGCATCCATATGCTTTTCTTGAGTATTTGCCTGTGTATTTACGAATCCTGTCAACTCTGTCACTTTCTCTTTTTTTTTTTTCCTGCCTATGATTTTTCTCCATATCTGATTTTATTCTTTACTGATTCTAATGTAGATGTGAATTTTTTATCTGCATTATCGGTTTCTTCCCCTCCAATTTTTATTTACCTCTCACTGCTTCCTTTTTATTTCTTTCTTTTTTTAAAAATAGTTTATTGTCAAATTGGTTTCTGTACAACACCCAGTGCTCTTCCCCACAAGTGCCCTCTTCCATCACCACCATCTCTTTTCCCCCCTCTCCCTTCCCCTTCAACCCTCAGTTCATTTTCAGCATTCAATAGTCTCTCAAGTTTTGCATCCCTCCCTCTCCCCAACTCTCTTTCCCCTTTCTCCTCCCCATGGTCCTCCATTAGGTTTCTCCTG